>NC_051066.1:35756085-36058168 GCF_004664715.2 Peromyscus leucopus | reverse complement strand
TACTGTATGTGTTCAGTTTTTACAGGTGAGATTAACAATCTTAACAACCAATGTTAGTGGTGACAGCACTTTACTGGGGCGATATTAAATACACACAGAATGATAGGATGTTGACATGTAGACCCATAAGGAAAAATGGCACTTCAAGCTAGATCTGGACTGCTGGGCTGCAGGATGTTGTTACTGGCATAGGGGTGTGTGTTAGATGTGATGCTGTTCTATATAATCCCTGTATCACTGAGCATGACCAGTTTCTGATGCCAGGTGAGACTCTGAGGTGAACATCAAGCTTTCCAAAGACTGAGCTCTACTCTGAAGCCGCATAGTGGAGCTGGGCTGGAAACTGAGGCCAGTTTGTGCCGTACACTGTGTCTCCACTTGTGATTTATTAAGTTTAAAAGCAGTCCTCATAATTATTTTGACTTTCTTTGCTTAGGATGGATATTTCTTCTTGCTCATTTCCAATATCCTTCCACTAAGTCTTTCTAACCTTATTGAAAATTACACACATGAATACAGTTAGTTTGAATGGCATGCTGAGTCACTATGTGACATCATCCAGCTTCAAACAGGATCAGCTTTGGCCATGGCTTTGTTTATGATCCTACCACACCCTCCCCCATGCTAAACTATCCTGAAGCAAATCACTGTCATCATGATATTGCATGTATAAACATTTAGTAACTTACTCTAAAACATTAGAACTGAAAAGCCCTATCATACGACCACTATGTATGAAATGTTAATGTCTCAATAATTTGTTTTATCTAGTTAGTATTATTAAATTTCCTTGATTGCCTCAGAAGATTATTTCAAAATTTCCTCAAGTAGGCATCTGAACACAATCCAGACATTGCAATTCATTTTTGTAAATTTGCTTCATTTTGTTCCCTCCATGCTCTTGTAGTTTTATAATGTGTGTATTGAAGAAGCCACATTATTGGTCTTCTGGTTCCTCACAGTTTGAATTATGCCGACTGCATCATATTGTGTCATTAAACATGTTCCCCTTTTTGCATTTCCTGTACATTGGTAGTTGTATCTAGAGAACTGATCAGATTCAAGTTCAATTTGCTTTGGAAGGAACACTCACTGTTGGGACTCTTTGTTTCCCAGACTTTGCCTATTGTGAATGATTTTGTACACTTTTGCCAAGATGGTTTTCAGATATATTTCTATAAATGATGTTGCTAGGTCATAGTTAATCAATGAAAACATCTTATGGATAGCCATGTTCTCTTCTGTGGGGCTTGTATCATTTTCTATTCTCATCAGAATTAAGAGGGAGCATGTTTCACAAGAGCCTCGTGGACTGCTTTGTTAAATATCTGAGTCACTGCTAGCCTGACAGATGAGGAATTGCATCTTAGCATAGTTTTTTCCTTTGTGTTATGTTGACAGTTCTTTATTGCTAGAGCTCAAGGCACATCTCAGTGCATTTTGTCAAATGTACAAGCATGTGCACTGTAACTTCAGCTGTACTCTGCTTGCAGATGTTTATTTCTGAACGTGAACTCTCTGACCTATAGGTCTTTTGTAGTATTTCAAAAGGATTAATTGGGGTTTCATCTCTTAGATAATCATAATAAGTCAGATGCCGTAGACTTTTGTTTTCTGATCTTTTAATGAATTCATTATTTTTGATATTTTCTCACTCAAAGTATTTTAAATCATCAGCATTCTGCCTTAGTTATCACCCACCTTAAAATGATTTTTCCACAGCTTCTTGCCCAGGAAACTGAATTAAAATCACCTGGCAATTGCTGCTGATGAAGATACAACTTTAAATCTTTGGGCTCTTTTATAGGCTTTGTTTTTCTTCATTTGTGGCCTGGGGATAAAAGTAGAGTCAATGGCTGAATTTCCAAAAGAACAAAACAAAAAACAAAAATTAAGATGTTGTACTAAGTATTGAAAGTGTCTAGTCAAAAATAGCAGCTTGATTTTGGACTTTTATAGTCTATTTAATTGGTCTTTCCCGGGGCCCAAAGGCAACACATTGATTTTTTTTACCCTTAAGCTGTAAAAGATATGTTCACATCCTCCACCAATGTGTTTTAATTTTTTGTACAACATGGAGCAAATATGTCAAAGGAATCTAATTTTAAAACTGTGTCTGTTGCAAGAAACTTTAGAGACTGTTGTTGCTACAAATTTGAAGTAAGTTTTAGACATTCTTTTTTTTTTTTTTTTTGGTTTTTTTCGAGACAGGGTTTCTCTGCGTAGCTTTGCACCTTTCCTGGAGCTCACTTGGTAGCCCAGGCTGGCCTCGAACCCACAGAGATCCGCCTGGCTCTGCCTCTCGAGTGCTGGGATTAAAGGCATGCACCACCACTGCCCGGCCCAAGTTTTAGACATTCTTAACTCAAGTGCTACCGTGTCAGAACGTAGAAATACCCCATTCTTTCAGTTTTTCAATAGGTAGAAACTATGTTTTTACCATTGTCTCCTACCCAATTTTCCTTAAACTTCATAGTTATAATATTCTCAACAACTTCTGTGGAAAAGGTTTGACTTCATCTTTTTAAAGTCATTCTTTGGATTAATTTGTTTGCTCGTGTCCCTAATTTTGAATCAGAAACCAGAACAGCACAAAGATAAACTCAAGGTTAAAGTAATCAGTGAACAGCAGCTGAAAATAGCATGCATTATGAAGATCCCTTTTTGGAACTTGTCTTCTCCAGTTTTTATATCTTCATTATTGATATTTTACAGCTATTAAAGTACCGAAGTAGTTTAGTAGCAGAGGAGTTATGAAATGTGTATATTTTGTCGTTTCTGATTTGTACTTTCTGTTTTAAAGGTTTATTTGTTTTATTTGTAATTGTGTGTATACGTGTGTCCTTGTGGGTTTGTGCATATGAGTACAGGGCCCGCAGAGGCCAGAAGAGGTTGTCAGATCCCCTGGAGCTGGAGTTATAGGAGGTTGTGAGGCACCATGTAGGTGCTGGGAATCGAACCTAAGTCCTCTGCAAGAGCAGCCAGTACTCTCAACCACTGAGCCATCTCTCTAGCTTCGATTTGTACATTCATTCATATCTAAAAGTGTTAGTGTGAAATACAAAGTCCAGAGTACACATGGCTCTAAGCAGAGTCTAACCAAGAATGAGACACTGCTTGGGGCTGGAGTCAAGCAGCATTCACTGTTGGACGAGGGCTATGTAGATGGTAGAGGCAGAGGACTGAGAGGCACCGTAGAGGTGAACAACCGCAGAAGTCACTGCCACCCTCAGGTCAGGGCTGGAACAAAGAAGTAGTGTGGTACCGCATCCCATGGGCAACCTCAGAGCTGTTTGGAACCATGTCCAGGGAAAATTGAGTGCACTAGAGAACCCGAGAACCTTCTGAAAAGAGAGGGGTGGGTAATGTGTTGGCCTTGTCTCGTCTTCCACCCTCCAAACTTCCATAGCTGGCATCTTCCTTTGTCTGAACCCATCTAGAAGCCAGCTGAAAGGGGCATTTGAGAAAGAGGCTACTTTATGCCTGGGCAGAGATCAGGGAGATCTCTGCCTGACAGAACTTGACTGTAAAGTCCCCAAAGCATTTGTATGTGGCATGTTAAGAGGCCATGGAACTCCCAGCATACTACATTTAGTTAAAAGATTAAGTTTCTGTCTTCCATAATTTTTCAGTATTTCTCTGTTAAGTACTTTATAATAACTATTTGCCTAAGTCTGAAAAGTTTATTTATATAGCTGTGAAGTTGAATGATTGCAGTTGCATACTCCAGGTCCTGTTCTTGAGTACTGAAGCTGGGACTAAAGCCAGGTCCCCTAACAATGGATTTAATGAACCTTCCCCATCCTACAATGAGGGTTCAGATGAAATCCAACCCAACACCAAGGGCCTACGCCTGTGAGATTTACAAACTTTTATGGTTTTGACCAAATCCTCTGGCCTTTGGGCATCCTCATGTATAAAATGGGAATAATGCTACCTAAATACCTTGTAGGGAACGTGTGTCCAAAATGGGGACAAATGTATGGAAACTCCTGAAGTCTTCCTTGGGAATGAAGTGGGGTATTACTTATTTAATAAAAAGCAGTCTGGCACTGCTGGGGAGCAGGTTCAGCAGTCAAGACCACTCACTGCTATTCCAGGGGACCGACCTGGGTTTGGTTTCCAGGATCCAACTGGTGACTAACAACCATCAATCAGTAACTCTAGGGGATCTGACATCCTCTTCTGGCCTCTGGGCATACATGTGGTACATAGACATAAATGCAGGCAAAACACCCATTCACATAAAGTAACAATAAATATTTTAAAAATATAAGCAAAAAGTAAACAACAACAAAACAATAAAATAAACTAAAAACCACAAGAATTTCACCTTTTTTTTCTTACGTACCTTAAACAGGGTTCTCCAATTAGCCAGTATCCCAAGCCATGTTATCTTTCTTTTTATTGATATATTTTTTTTGAGACAGCCTCAAACTCTGTTTAGCTAAGGCTAGCCTTGAATTCATGATTCTCCTGCCTCATGGCCCGAGTGCTGGGATTATTGGCATGCACCACGGTGCACGACTCTCTTCTCCCTAGTATTTCATCCAGTACTCAGGTGGATTGTGTGTTAGAGGATGTACCAGTGATGACTGCAAAAACCAGGAAACCTTTCTTTTGTGGAAATACATTTCTAAAACATCATATCTTTAGTAATTCTCCAAGAAGTTCATGTTATTTGGAGCGTATTCACCATCTTACTCCTCCCCCCCAACTCTCCCCCGGATCTGGGAAAAAATTATTTTGTTTAAAAGTTCGAACACTGCTGCTCTTTTGTTCCTTCTCTAAACGCAGATCAGAAAAGCCGTGGAGACTTCCAAGGCAGCGAAAGAACAAATGTTGATCAAACAGCACAAACAAGTGTGGTGGCGGGAACAGGAGCGGCTGAACGGACTCAGGTGAGGCTGGGGTCCCCCCGGTCAGTGGGGATGTGTGTGGGCTCCTGGGCGTTCCCGTGATCCATTTACATCTATAGCGGCCCGTGTTAGTTAAGCCACACGGTCAAAGTTTAGAGTCGTTTGAATTGGAGTGACATTTTCTTAGCTTAGTCTGGAAGGCAGGGAGTGTGTTGATAGGTGTTTGCCTCCTGATGGGGTAAAGGACAGTCATGTCTACCCACCTCTCTCTCTCTCTCTCTCTCTCTCTCTCTCTCTCTCTCTCTCTCTCTCCCTCCCTCTCTCTCTCTCTCTCTCCCCATCCCTGGCCGGGCTGTGTGTGTGTACATATCACACGCCCACATTTGGCTTACATGCTTCTCCTCTATAAAGCAGGGGCTCCTCGGGGCAACCATCACAGTCATCTTTTCATAGTGGGTACACAGAAGAGGATTAATAAATGCTCTCAATACGAAGGAACTGAGGAGTTCAGGCTGCTCCGTGTTGGCTCGATGTCCCACCATGACTCACTCAGTTTTGATTTGGATCCTGTTACTATTTGTAGCAGTCAAAGATGAATTAAGAGAAAATAATAATTGGATATTTGATCTTAATTATAAGCTCTGCAAAAAATAATTTTCTTTTCAAAAGTAAAGGCCAAAAGAGAAAGCAGATGTCTTTCTCCCCATTTAAGACATACCCATTTGCTCTGACAATGTAGTATTTATAAACTATGCTTTTAAAAATGTTATTACATGTGCTCATTCTTAGGAAGACAGAACATTATTGTGATCTTGGTCTAAGTCAGGTTTCCAAATTTCATTCCCTTTGCTTCAGACTTGTGTGCTTTCACGTCACTAAGAGCTTGGTACTCTGTGCAGTGATCCCTGTATGAGAAGTGCAAGGTGCATGATTTATGTGGGGTTTAGATTATGATACAACTAAAAACAGGAAAATAAAATGCTATAAACTCCACAGTATACTTCAGCTATAAAAACCAAATCAGATACACTAAGCCCTTCAAATGTCACCTCTAATAGAGAAAAAAATATTCAAGGCCATTGGAAAAACATTTCTGAAAATTTGCATAACTTGAAATACAATAAAGTGGAAAGCCACTTGTTAGCTTTAATCATGGTGGTCCTTATGCAAGCATACATGAAGGAAGGCACTGGGAAGGATTTCCTTTTTCTCTTTCATTTTGTAAATCTTGGCCATTCTACATCCTCCCTAATGTGTGGACTGAGTTGATCTTGAGCCAGATAGATGAATTATATGCATAGCATTATGGGAATTCATTCTGTTGGCTGAGCTGGAAGGACAGAGATGTTGGAGGCAAGGAACTCTCCAGTGAGGATGAACCCACCGTCTGCAAACTTATAAGGACTAAACACTGAACACAAGTAAGAATGCTAACACCATTTTCTGTGTTCTTCTAGAATATAAGGTAATTTTAGTATGTATTCAGTGAAATTAAAAACTAATAGCAACAGGACCTTCTCTAATGGTAGGAAATGTCTAGATGTATGGGGCAAATTAGTAGTCTTTCAGTGCTGTATTTGTCTACCTCAGAAAATCTGCCTCGCATGCTACATGGCGCCTGTAATCGCAGTACTTAGGATGCTGAGGCAGGAGGATTGCCACAACTTCAAGGCTAGTCAGGGCTAAATAGCAACTTCCAGGTTTACCTGGACAGTAAGACCCTGTCTCAAAAAAATTAAAAAATACACACACACACACACACACACACACACACACACACACACACACACACACTATCTATACTCCCTTAATAAGGAAAAGATTCTTCTGCTTTACCCAAAGACCTCATTTAAGGACCTTAGACCTGCAGAAGGTGTGGGGTACAATGGTGTTTAACCTCTCCTTGGTAACTGAGTATGTACCAGACAACAAAGTTAATAGTTACTGTGCTTAGCCTCAGTCTGGAAAACAGCCATACCAAGTAGGTCTCATTGCTCCCCTGCTGCCGCTCAGACTCCTGCCTGGATTTAGAGGGTTAAAGTGTCTGCAAAAGGCAAACAAGCTAGCATGTGGGAAGCTGGCATTGAAATTGCTATTTGTTTCCTGTGTTCCATCGTCTTGGAGCTGACAAGCTTTTCTTTTTCCCAAAAGATTCCATTCACATCAAAGTAGATCTCATTCTCCAGCCTTGCTACTCAAAACCAAGGGAGGATGGGCTGGGAGATAGTTCAGTTGGTAAAGAGCTTGGGAGGGAGGCACAAGGACCTGAGTTCCGTCTCTAGTACCCACATGATAAAAAGCCTGGCATCATGGCCTATACATGTTCTAATGAGGTAGGGACAGGTGGATCCTTGGAGCTGGCTGGCCAGCAAGTCCAGCTGAGTTGGCAAGCTCCAGGTTGACTGAGAAACTCTATCTCAAAAAATAGGGTGGAGGGCTCGAGAGTTGACTGAGCTGTTGAGAGCACTTTTTGCTCTTGTTGAGGACCCAGGTTCGAATCCTAGAACCCACAGAGCATCTGACAACTGTCTGTAACTACAGGCCCAGGGAATCTGAAGCCTTCTTCTTATCTTTAATGGCACCAGACATGTATGAGGTGCACCTACATACCTGAAATCAGGGTGAATCTCATTCACGTAGGCAGAGTGCACATATATACATGTAAGCAGAACACTCAAGCACACAAAATAAGTAAATAAATCTCTGAAAATTAAAAACAATAGGGTGGAGAGTGATTGAAGAAGTCACCTAACATCAACCTCTGACCTCTGGTCTCTACTGTGCACACACACACACATACCCAAGTTAGGACCTTGAAATCTGTACTCAGAGAACTAGTTAAAACTTCCAAATACCAAGTTTGTTTAATATTTAAAGTTGTAAATTTTTATTTGAAATTTAGCAGGTTGACTGAAATCCTATTCCCCGTGGACTCTGCTCCAGGGTTCCCAGGAGCACGTGCGGCCCTTTCCTTCTGTGACACAGACTGAGCTTCGGTGTGATCATCTGTAGACGGTATACTGCTGTCTGCAGGGCAACTGTTTGTAGAAGGGCTAGCCTGATGAAGGGGGCACTGGAGTCTAGTGCACACCTCATCCTTGCCGGAGAGCCCAAAGTTCTGGGTGGAGGCTTGGTTCCCTCAGATCACCAAAGGAGCACCCAGCTCACTTTACAGGCAGTATAAGGACTCCAGGGGTTTCCTCAGCCCTCCTCCCCACAAACAGGAAGAGTGGTTGTCTGAGTGCTCTAAAGTGAATTCCGGTTTCTTCATGAAAATACACCCACCCCACCCCACCTCCATTCCCCCAAAAGAAAAAAATGTCAGGTGGTGGTGGAGCACACCTTTAATCTCAGCACTCGGGAGGCAGAGGCAGGGGGATCTCTGTGAGTTCCAGGCCAACCTGGTCTACAGAGTAAGTTTAAGGAGAGCCAAGGCTACACGAAGCAACAACCCTGTCTCAAAAAATAAAAAAACAAAAGAAAGAAAGAAAGAAAGAAAGAAAGAAAGAAAGAAAGAAAGAAAGAAAGAAAGAAAGAAAGAAAAGAAGAAAGAAAGGCAGACAGACAATGCACCCCCCGACACCCACACCCACACACAAACACACGTAACGGTTGCAGACAAACTCTTAGAAACAGGCTGGAGAACGGCTCAGTTGGTAGAATACTTGGCTAAACCCGCACAGGTGGCTGAGTTTGATCCCCAGAAACCAGGTTTAAAGAAAAGCTCAGAGTACAGCATGCACTTGTGATCCCAGGGCTGCAGAGGTGAGGGTGGCCGGATCCCTGGGCTCACCAGCCCTGGGCTCACTGGCCAGCTGGTCTAGCCCACTGAGTGACTTCCCAACCTGTGAGGGACACTGTGTCCAAATGGCAGACAAAGACTAAAGAAAGACACTTAAGGTTGACCTCTGGCCTCTTTGCACATACACCCAGACACATGAACATATGTACTCACATTTGCACACATATGCATACCCTCCCCCATTTCTGGAAAAAACTACCTGCTAGGAAATAGAGAAGTATCATTTACAGTAGTCCCTCACCTTTATTCACATACATGAATTAGCTTGAAAGGTGATGGCACATATACACGTGCACACTATCCAATATTACAATATGAATTATGAAAACCATTTGGAACTAGTGTAAAATATCAGCAGTAAGCAAAATAACCCCACAAAACTATAGCATGAATTGTTAAATATGTTGTTATTCCAATCATATAAAATGCAGGTAGCTCAAGACAGAAACCTGTTTGCAAAAATGAAAATAAGAAGCATATTAAAGTATTATAATTGCTAGTATTTTCCCATGCCATTTTAATATTAAAGTATGCATCAACAATAAATCTCTGATTTAGTTACATACACAAGGGGTAGAAAAATTGTGTTGAATGCCCACCTAGAGGTGAGTGTGGTTTTACTCTAGAGATGACCATGTCTTTAAAAATTTAGTAAAAGATTATAAGGATGTATTGATCATTACTGGATAAAAACAAAATATTCTTTTGTTCCCATTTGCCTGACCCAGACTCCCATCATCTGTGACCTTTACGTGGCCTCCTTGCAGGTCCAGGCTGACCTCTCTCCCCCTCTTCAGAGGCTGTTGCTACTACTCATCTCTAACCTACTGCCTTAGGAATCTTTCTGAGCTGAATCCTGAGCAGGTGGGGTGGCTTCCTGGTGCCCTGGGGTGCTAAGTGTGGCATGTTGCCAAGACCTGTAGGGGCCACTGCCCAGGCTCCTGCTATTGTTTCTGCCCATGTTAGCAACATGGCTTGAATAAATGAGCAGATGAACAAAACCAAATTTGATGGGCTGCTCCTACGCCACTTACATTGAAGCCTGCATGCATGATTATTATGGTGATATTTTATTTGTACTGAAATGTGATTTTATTTGTATGTTAATAAATAAAGTTGCCCGGGGGTCAGAGCTATTAGCAAGCCATAGCGAAAGCTGGGCAGTGGTGGTGCATGCCTTTAATCCCAGCACTTGGTAGGCAGAGCTAGGTAGATCTCTGTGTGTTTAAGGATACAGCCAGCATTGGAGACACACGCCTTTAATCTCAATACCAACCATAAAAGACCTGGAGGTCTGTACAGACAGGCAGTGACTAGGAGGTCATGTGGTTGGGTTTACAACCAATGAGAAGGCAGAACAGAAACTATAAAAAAAAGACAGACACAGGAAGTTGGTCTCTTTCGGAGAGGTACAGCGACAGTAAAGGGTAAGGTTTTTAGCTCTTAGCTATTGCTCTGACCTTTTGGCTTTCATCTCTGTATTGGTTCTGTGTTTCTTATTTAATAAGACGGTTGGTTACATCTACAGATTATGACTATAAAGAAATTGATTGAGATCATGTCTGTTTCAGATGTAAATTGGAGTCTGAAATAAAATCTTGTCTCAGTGAGGAGAGCATTGGAAATGAATGTTTTTGTGAGCTTATGAATTTTGGTGAGTTTTTTTTCTTTTGAACTTAAATACAAAGGGGAATTTTGTTTGGAACTATGAAAGCTGGCCACTCTCTACATGTTTTTTTAGTAATAACACCTGTCTGATTTTTCTCCTAAACAAATATGAAAAGTCTATAAACTAACAATCTGTCCTTTACTTAAAATAATAATATGTCTTCTTGATTCAATGTCACTTCACACAGAGCAGGAGCTGTCAGAACAATGGTGCACATATCTTAAAGCTGCGATCAACCCTATTCATCAACTGAGAGCAAACCTGAGGAGACAGCGCCACACTTCCCAGCATGCACCCTGCTGTAAGGGGTCTAATTCAGCAGTGGTTCTCGAAGAGGTCAGTATGTTGCCTTTTAAAAACATAATGTGGCTGGGCGGTGGTGGCGCACTCCTTTAATCCCAGCACTTGGGAGGCAGAGGCAGGTGGATCTCTGTGAGTTTGAGGCCAGCCTGGGCTACAGAGTGAGTTCTAGGACAGGTGCAAAGCTATACAGAGAAAACTTGTCTTAAAAAACAAACAAACAGAAAACATACATAATGTAGTACTGCATTTTTTTTTGTCCCAAATAGAACAGTTGAATCAAATACCTGCCTTGTATGTTCAAGTAGAGGGCTCCTCGCCATCTTGAACATGTGCTTGGATATGTGTACTTAACCCACATTTTAACTCATCCTCATGCCTTCATCCTTGCCCCTCCTCCCAGCCCATTTCGAGATCCTGCCCCAGTACAGGGAGATGAAATTGTCTGACAACTGACATTCCCCATGGGCTCTTCCTACTCATTAAACCCACCTGCAACCCACAGAATCTCCTTCCTTTTTCAATCACGTCTCTTACATGACATGGTCCCATCCCATATGAGTTTGGTCCCACAAAGGCTGACCTTTGTTTTGTGCCCTTCACATGTCAAACCTGCTTCTATCTCAGAGCCCTTAGGTGAGCTCTTTTCTCTGTCAGGCTCTGCCACCTTCTGTCCCTTAATTCTTTGTTGGCCAAATAAGTCTCGTCTCAGGTGTTCCTAACCACCACTCTGGGTTCACACCTATTTCCTTCTCTGCATGTCTCTTTTTTTGTTTGTTTGGTTTGGTTTTTCCAGACAGAGTTTCTCTGTGTAATTTTGGTGCCTGTCCTGGAACTCACTCTGTAGCCCAGGCTGGCCTTGAACTCACAGAGATCCATCTGCCTCTGCCTCCTGAGTGCTGGAGTTAAAGACATGCACCACCATCGCCTGACTCTGCATGCCTCTTTGTGTGCCTTTGCTTGCTAGTGTGTTGTGCTAGATGTGGGGTCTGAACTTGCATCTCTGCTTGTCAGCTGCTATGTTAAGTATAATATTACTCTGCTTTCACAGATAATAAAAAGCTTTAGCTATGCGTAGCTGTAGACTAGTAGCAAGGATTGTGGAGAGCAAAGGTGTAATGGAAGTTTTCCCATCAACAATTCCAAATGCAGAACAGGGCGGCTGTGACTATTACGTGGTGCGCCCAGTTTTGGTGATAGGTCTGGAATCCTCACTGAGGCTTGCTTGTTTGATGAGCCTCAGCTGGCTGGCAGCTCTTTTCTTCACAGATCTTCAAAAGGATTTTTCCCTCCTCTAATTTTTCACCACCTACTGGCTTCTGAGACTGTGTCTTTCAATAGAAATAACCTTGGGTGAATTGCAGTAATTTACACACTTCCTGTCTATGTGCCACATCCTCTAGGTTGACTTTGTCAAGAAACAATCCAAGGCTCTCTTTGCAAGACTTGATCAGGAGCGACAGGAAATAGAAAAAGACCTTTCAGACTGGAGTGTGAAGGTAAGTGTGATGCAACTTGTGATTGACTCTTTCAATCCATTTTTCATTTTTGTTAAATACAATTCCTTTCAGTTACTAGATTATTCTTCAGAAGAAAAGGCTAACCTGCTCAGTGAACAGCCCACGGAGTTAGAGACTTTGGAGTGCCCATACCCTGATCTGAAATCGTCCATCCTTACTGAGTTCTCAAACTTTACAGAGAAATATCAAAAGAAACTTAAAGACGTTGATCTGCAATTAGAAGACATACGCAGGTGATCAATATAACTCCTTGACTCCCGAATGCTGGCTTTGAGTTTGTGTTCACAGTCACTACACTTCTGATTTAGTGTCTTCTAGATGCATGTGATTGCAATATAGCCAATACAGTTTGGACCTAGTTTGTTGCATGAAAAGAATGGGCCGTGTTTGACTTTATTATCTTATTTTATTGTGGTGCTGGGGCTCTAACCCCGGGGCCTTGGACAAACTTGGTAAGTTCTGTACCACTGCACCACCCTCTGCCTTTGATTTCGGAGACATGTTTCACTCTGTAGCACGTGCGGCATGGAACTCACTTAGCCATGTCCTTTCCTCTCGTACCTACGTTCTGCTTCCTCAGCCTTCCAAGTGCTGGAGCTACAGACACGCACAATACACCCTGGAAAGAACATTGTGTGTTTATTTTGCTTTTTCTTGCTTTCAAAGTATTTCCTTGATATCAAGGCTTATAAGAGTTTTATTGAGCCTGGTGTAGTGGTGCACAACTTTAGTCCCAGCCCTCGGGAGACAGAGGCAGGTGCATGTCTGTTCCGGAAAACCAGAAAGCTCATAAATCCTAATAACAGCCTTTATTAATAATAACAATATTATCCACAATGCTTTTATAATATAAACAATGATGCGTTTCATTTGATGAATATTTATTTAAAAATTCTTAATTGACAGCGGTGTCTGTTGAGTCCTTTGAAAAGGTTCATGAAGGAGGTTCTAGATTAGTCTAGAAGATGGACCTACCTCATAGAATGCTGACAGTATTAGGGGAAAGAAATGTGTAGCTGTGCCCTAGCCAAATATGACAGACATGTAAACATTAATTGAAGAAAAGAGGAACAGTAAAGTCAAATGAGTTTTCGGGGCTGGTTTCTTGGAGGAGGAAAGCTAACTTGAATCTAGAGGTGGTTTGCCTCAGTCATCTGCTGCTATGCACATAAAGGCTATAAATAAGCTCTAATCAGCACACCGGATGACCTACTTAATCATAATACGAATTGAACTTCCAATTTATCAGGATCTCACTTTGCTTTAATAAGACTATTTTCCTTTTTGCTTCTAGTTACAGGGTGTTGGGAGGATTCTCATGGTCTGTGTATGTGCACATCTGTGGGAGTGGGTGCATACTTTATTTATTATTTATATTTAATTTCTTTCTTTCTTTCTTTTTTTGGTTTTTTGAATCAGAGTTTCACTATGTAGTTCTGGCTATCCTGGAACTCACTATGTAGATCAGGCTGATCTTGAACTCCTCACAGAGATCCACCTGTCTCTGCCTTTGTGTGTGTGTGTGTGTGTGATATTCTTTTTTTTTTTTTTTTTTTTTTTTTTTTTTTACAATACCATTCAGTTCTACATATCAGCCATGGGTTCCCCTATTCTCCCCCCTCCAACACCCTCCCCTTACCCCCAGCCTACCCCCCATTCCCACCGACTCCAGGGCAAATCCTCCCCCGAGGACTGAGATCAACCTGGTAGACTCAGTCCAGGCAGGTCCAGTCCCTTCCTCCCAGACTGAGCCAAGTGTCCCTGTATAGGCTCCAGGTTTCAAACAGCCAACTCATGCAATGAGCACAGGACTTGATCCCACTGCCTAGTTGCCTCCCAAACTGATCAAGCCAATCAACTGTCTCACCTATTCAGAGGGCCTGATCCAGCTGGGGGCCCCTCAGCCTTTGGTTCATAGTTCATGTGTTTCCATTCATTTGGCTTTTTTTTTCAATAATTGAGTAAAACCGAAATTTATTATAAGCCACAGTCGTCCTAGGGACCTCCATGATATATATATCCTCCATGGTTCTATGGGTTGTTGTCTGATTGTTCTTTATTTTATATCTAGAATCCACTTATGAGTGAGTACATACCATGACTGTCTTTCTGGGTTTGGGTTACCTCACTCAGGATGATTTTTTTCTAGTTCCATCCATTTGCCTGCAAATTTCATGCTTTCATTGTTTTTCTCTGCTGAGTAGTACTCCATTGTGTATATGTGTATCTTTGAAGTTAAGGTGTGTTTCTTGTATGCAGCAGATGGATGGGTCCTGTTTTCTTATTCATTCTGTTAGCCTGTGTCTTTTTATAGGTGGGTTGAGACCATTGATATTGATGGATATTAATGACCAGTGATTGTTAATTCCTGTTATTTTTTTGTGGTTGTGTTGTGTTGTCCTTCTTTGGTGTATGTTGGTGTGGGATTATCTATTGCTTGATTTTTCATGGATGTGTTTAGCTTCTTTGGGTTGGATTTTCCCTTCTAGTGCTTTCTGTAGGGCTGGGTTTGTGGACAGGTATTGATTAAATCTGGTTTTATCCTGAAATATTTTGTTTACTCCACCTATGGTTATTGAGAATTTTGCTGAGTATAATAGTCTGGGTTGGCATCCGTGGTCTCTTAGTGTCTGCATAAGATTTGTCCATGATCTTCTAGCTTTCATAGTCTCTATTGAGTAGTCTGGTGTTATTCTGATGGGTGTGCCTTTATATGTTACTTGGTCTTTTTCCTTTGTGGCTCTTAATATCTGTCTCTGCCTTTTGAGTGCTGGGATTAAAAGGCTCTGCTGCCATGCCTGGCTGAGTGTGTGCGTACTTTATAAGGATGATTTATAAGGATGATTTGTCCATATTATCATCTTTAGCCAGTGTGACTTGGCTTTCTTGTTGTTTGCAACTAAAAACTTTCCTAATTTGATTCAATTATTACGCAAATTCCATGCTTTAGGTTCACAATCCTCCCCAACCCTCCTTAACTCTTTGCTTTCAAACTTTACTTAATTGTTATTTAATAATTTATCTCTATATAGATTCTTGTTGCAACTTATTCAGTCACAAAATGAATCCCCTTCATCACAATAATTTCCACAGCTCAAGAACATGCCACACAAATGTACTTATATATGCACACATTGTTTCAATAGTGATATTTTGTTTGTGCTTTAACAAATACATCTTGCCTGGAGATCAGAGTGTGGAGCTAGCCACTAGTTAACTATAGAGGCCAGGCAGTGATTGGCACACACCTTTAATCCCAGCACTTGGGAGGCAGAGGCAGATGGATCTCTATGAGTTCAAGGCTACCCTGGGCTACACAAGATTGAGCCAGTTTAAAAGAGAAACAGAGCCAGGCAGTGGTGGCACACACCTTTGATTCCAGCTCTTGGAATCTCATGCCTTTTATCTCAGCACTAGGGAGGTGGAGACAGGAAGTGATAAGGCTGGGCAGAGAGAGGAATATAAGGCAGGAGGAGGCATGAGCTCAGGTCTCTTTTCAGGCTGAGGATTTCATAGAGGTAAGAACTCTAGTGGCTGGCTGCTCTGCTTCTCTGGTTTTTCAGCTTTTACCCCTGTATCTGACTCCAGGTTTTTATTAAGACCAATTAGGATCATGCTACAGTAGCTGACATGGATAAACTAACAGATTGTAGACAGCAGGAAGAGAGAGCCACTGGGCATGGCTTGGACTCCTGAAAGCCCACTCCCAGTGACACACTTTTCTCCAACAAAGCCACACCTCCTAGTCCCTGTCAAGTAGAACTACTCCCTAATGACCAAGCATTCAAATATATGAGCCTATGAGGGCCATTACTATGCAAACCACCATACTGTGATCAAGTTGGCAGCACACAGAGGTGTGGACATGGTTCATAAGGCAATTATGTCCCACAGTATTAGGAGCTGGTAAGCACTACAAAGGCATAGGTTAGAGTCAGAATATGCTGAAATTTTAGAAGGTAGATTGCTGTTCTGGAGTAAAAAAAAAAAAAATGGGGTCTACGTCTTAGTTGGATGGTGACCTTGATGTGAAATCATGAAGTGGGTTGAGAGAGCTGGTTATGCAGATGTTAGACATAAGAACATTGTAGCCCATGTCCAATGACTGTGTCTGACAAGGGTTCCATGTCCATGAACTCAGGGACAGATGAGCAGAGTGCTGGATGAGGTTCAAGAGGTAAGAGTGAATGATAAAATGTGTGTGTGTGTGTGTGTGTGTGTGTGTGTGTGTGTGTGTGTGTGTGTGTTTTGCTGGGAGTTCAACTCAAGTCCTCATGCCTACTCTGCCAGTGCTATACCATTGAACTCTATCCTCACTCAAGAAGTAGGGCATTTAGAAACATGTCCAACCTCATCTTTTACTGTGAATGACCTTGAAGCTCTTAGACCAGTGGTTCTTAACCTTCCTAGTGCTGCGACCCTTTAATACAGTTCCTCCTGTTGTGGTGACCCCACCCGTAAAATTATTTTCATTACTACTTCGTAACTGTAATTTCACTACTGTTATGAATAATAATGTAAATATCTGCTATGCAGGATATCTGATCTGCGACTCCTGTGAAAGGGTCTTTCATCCTACAAAGGGGTTGTGACCCACCAGCTGAGAACCACTCTCTTAGACGGTGTGGAGCAGAAGAGCACAGTGAGAAGACCCGGTCCATGTTGCAGCAGGATCACTTTGTCAATTCCTGTGCTTAATGATGGTGGGGGTGGGAGCACAAGGAAAGATTGGACACATAGACAGTTGTTAACCTGTTGCAAAATACAAGGCAAAGAGTGATAGATATCCAGTATCAACTCTGGCCTCCACGTGTATTCTCTTTATGTTGGGGGAATACTATGTGTCTCTTCAGAATTAACATTGAAGGAAAAAGTCATTAAAGTGAAATGAATATTTGTCTTCAAGGCTGTTTGGCATTAATTTTTTCTCTTCTTACTGGAAGCAAATCTTCAGGACAACCTGTGCTGGTTAGTGTTTTGTCACACACATTAGCAGATGAGGTGACAGTGGTCTTGATCTAGGTGATAGGAAATCTTGAGCTCTTGGATGCTATTTGAGGGTAGAGGCAAGGCATCTGCAGGTAGATTTTTTCCCAAGGGTCATGAAAGAAAGTGCCCAGAGAATGCAGCAGGAGTTTCCTACTGCACGTGTGTCTTGTTTGGATTGGGCATCTAAGAAGATGGTGTGGGCAGACTATAAGTGGGTGGCTTTGTCTTGGAGGGGGTGCTTGGGCATACTGAGTTTGGGGCATCCATATCAACATTTTGGGCTTTGTGTGTTCAGAGTCCAGGAAAAAGATCTGGGCTGGAGTTATACACTGAGTCATCAGCATGAGATTGGACATGGTCACCAAAGCAACAATTCAGGAAAGAAAAGAAGCCAACCCCTCATCCCAAGACATATGAGCAGGACAGTGTCAGAGAAAAGAAAAGATGGAGAAGAAAAAGATGGATGGATAGATAGATAGATAGATAGATAGAGAGATAGATAGATAGATAGATAGACAGATAGATGGATGGATAGGTAGATGGATAGATGGAGGGATAGGTAGGTAGATGGATAGATGGAGGGATAGATAGATAGATGGATGGATAGGTGAATAGATGGATAAAGAGAGATAGAGAGGGAAGACAGAGAAAGCAGCCTGTACTATCTGCAGAGGCAGTGATGACCTGCTGAATAAATGCTGTACATGTCAGTCAATGACTGATAGGTGTTTGGCTCTAAAAGGTGATTGTTGGTAGCAATTTTCATTGAAGAAGGGGAAGTAATTGGCTGGTTGGAGTGGGTTTGAGTGAGTGGGAGGGGAAGGATAGAAGAGAATGAATGTGGATGACTTGAGAGTTTTTTCTGCTTGTGTTTTTAATTTCATTTAAAATGGGAGCAATAGCAGTGAGCAATGTGTTTGATCCTCATGGGAATAATCTAGTAAGGGATAAGCTTTAGGGGAGATGGTGGGTAGGAGGAGGGAGAGAGTGAGACACACACACAGAAGAGGGAGAGAGAGACAGAGAGAGGAAGAAGGAGGAGGAGAAGAAAGGAGAGGGGGGAGAGAGAGTATAAATGTGGAGGCCATAGTTGATATTGGATATCTATCACTCTTTGCCTTTTATTTTGAGGAGAGAGAGAGAGAGAGAGAGAGAGAGAGAGAGAGAGAGAGAGAGAGAGAGAGAGAGAGGAGAGAGGTCCTGGGTTGTGAGGAGGCTTAACACAAATGATTTATGTACCATAGTGAGGTGGGGGCAGATGTGGCAGAGCATGTGATTCAGATGCTGGGTCATGAGATGTCACAGTAGCCTGAAACTTCAGTTGTCATTCTAAACACAAATGAGTCAGAAACTTATGAACCTCTCTACTTATCAAAGAAATGGAAAATAAAAAACTCAAATATTTACCTTGTAAGAATGGCCAAACATATCATAATTTTACCCAGGATTAAAAACAATATGAGGGAAATGGCTATTTACCTATGATTGGCCTATGATATTTTTCCAAGTCAGAAAATATTTTTCAAAGGTCACTATTGTAAGATGAATCTTAAAAGGTCTTATTAATAAAAAAAAAACCCAGAGTCAGATATTGGGGTGAAAGCTGAAAGATCAGAGAAGCAGAATAAGCCACAGCCAACCTCACCTTGACAACTCCTCAGCCAATCCTGTTTCCATGAATCCTCAGACTGAAAGCCTCTCTTTCAAGAGCAAGTGTTCTGGTTTCCTCTGACTCACAGCTTCTGAGTCCTCACCCCTGAGGGTCTTAGTTGAACTGCTGCTAAAATCCTTATACCTTTCTGCTTTCTACCATGACTTCCTGGGATTAAAGATGTGTGTCCTTCCCAATCAAAGACATGAGATCTCAAGTGCTGGGATTAATGGTGTGTGCCACCACGTCTGACTCTGTTCCCAGTGTGGCCTTGAACTCACAGAGATCCAGGTGGATCTCTGCCTCCCGAGTGTTAGGATTAAGGGTGTGTGCCACCACTGCCTGGCCTCTATGTCTAATCTAGTGGCTGTTCTGTTCAGTGATCCCCAGATAAGTTTTATTGGAGTGCACAATGTATCAACCACACACTATGGCACCAGGAATCTTTATATGAGGCCAGAAACATGGTTCAGACAGTAAAGTGACTGCCACATGAGCATGAGGACCTGAGTTCAGATCCCCAGCACCCACATAAAAAGGCAAATGGAGTGACGCATCTGACATCCTAGCACTGAGGAGGTGGAGGCTGCAGGATCCCTAGGGTCCACTGGCCAGCTCAAACAACTGGTGTGCTCCATGTTCAGTAAGAGAGACCTTGTCTCACAATATAAGGCGAAGAGTGGTAGATATCCAGCATCAACTCTGGCCTCCTCGTGCACCCTCAGACACAGACAGACACAGACAGACACACACTCTCTCTCTTAATATAAAGAGAATAAGATTTGTCTCATCAGAAATAATAATGAAAGACAAAATCACTAAAGTGAAATAAATACGTGACTTGAAGTATGTTCAGTATTAATTTTTCTCTTCCTACTGGTAACAAAATCTTTAAGACTACCTGTGTTGCTTAGTGTTTTGTCAACTTGGCATAAGCCAACATCATCTAGGGAAAGGAACCTTAACTGAGGAATTGCCACCATCACATTGGCCCGTGGGCATGTGATTGGGGGCATTTTCTTGATTAATGATGGATGTGGGAGGGCCTGCCTCACTGTGGGTAGTGCCACCCCTCAGCAGGAGATTCTGGGTGATAGAAGAAAGCAGGCTGAGCAAGCTGTGGAGAGCAAGCCAGTAAGCAGCACTCATCCATGGCCTCCACATCTGCTCCAGCCTCCAGCTTCTTTGTCTTCCCTTTATGATAGACTATAAATTGTGAGATGAAATCAACTTCTCCTTTCCCAAGTTGCTTCTGGCCATAGTGTTTACCACAGCCATAGAAAGCAAACTAAGACACTAACTGAATAGCCAACCACTAGGCAGCAATGGCATCTGGCCTGCTGAGTCCATGCGACACAGTCCCACGCTGCCTCTAATCCATAGGGATTTTTAATGACACAAATAGCTGTAATATGTGTTATGTAAGGAAAAAGCGGGCCACAAAGTAGGTTATATAATATAAATTCTCTTGGTGTTTCTAAAAGTATGACATCTACATCTATACAACTGCAGAAAAAAGACTGGGAACCCAGTCATTCAAATAATCAGTAACCATAGTCACCCCGGTTAGTGAAATTATAAACATTTTTGATATATTTGGTTCTTATTTTATAAGACAAATTATGGGTTTATAATTTTAAGTTAAAGGTTCAATAGATCATTGGTAATTAATGAGTACCTATTGCATGATATGACAAGTACCCGGGACATGAATCCTGAGTTTATCTCATTTTAATAGCTGTGTTTTGTCAAGTGAGGCACCCCTGTGTAAGCTTGGCACTCGGGAGGCAGAAACAGGAGGACTGTGAATTCGAGACCTGCCTGGACTACATAGCCAGACTCCATAATCAAGCCAGGGAAGACTCAAAGGAACAAACAAGAGAGCTGTTTGACCCATTAAAGTAACTGCAGAGGGCGATTTCCCTAGTTTGAGCCCTTCCTGACTCAGTGGTTGAGGTCCTTTCCGCCCATTAGTAAGAAAGCTATTTACACAGGCTAGGTCAACCAGCTCGTGTCCTAGATCAGTGCTGGTTAATGGAAATATGTGAGCCATGTATGTAATAAAAAATTTTAACCAGTTGTATTAAAAAGTTAAAAAGACAAAGATGACTCTTCCAAATATATTGTAACTAATATTTCTAATTACAACATACAACAAATATTTTAAAATTATGAATGAGCCATTGCACTCACTCCTTTTTAATAAAGTTTTTGAAACATGCTCATACTACAGAGCATGCCCGCACAGCCATGTCCAGCCTCACATGTGTCTGGAGGCTAGCATCTTGGATAGCACTGCTTTAAAGATTGGTCTAATCTACTAAAACACTCTATAAAAATGATCTGAGCACAATAGAGCCTCTCCCTCCGTCCATCGTGCCGGCAGAGTACTTTGGATTCTGCTTAGGCTGTGTGCCATTAAGAACACAAAGTCGAGTTTAATTGCTTGTTTTAGATTCTAAAGAGATTGTGGCTTTAATTTCCTCCTTTATATGAATTAATCATATAGATGAGACACAATTGTGTGATGGTCCATTTAGCTGTGTCAAATCCAAAGTCAATATGTAGACTACTATAGCAAGATAACAAGTAATTTATAATTTATTGTTGATAGGTATATTAAATTTTATACTGTTGGCTCATAATTAATATTCTGAGATCTGAATCTGAATACTGTTTAACAACGGGCCCTCACAAACATAGCCAATGCGCTAGTATCGTGTTTTTCGACTTAATTATTTCCATTTATCGTTTTTTTCTTGGTATCATTCAAGATAGTGCTTTAGCACTCTGTGAAAATTTCAGTTTGTGTATTTGTCTCTGAATTCAGAAATAATTATGTTTCAGAAAAAAATTAAAATAGAGATAAGCAAAGAAAACAAATGATACTAATCTCTAAATCTTGGAGTAAAATCTTTGTGTATTTCAGCTATCTGTGTGTTGTGGCTGAAAAGGGGAACTGTGCACAGAGCCACTGCTTCCTAGTTAATCCCCTCTCGCTGTGCCTTTGTTCAGTGGTGTTTACAGACTTTCTGCTGCAGTTTAACTCATCCACTAGATATCCTTTACATGCAATTTTTTTATTAGGTGCATACTAGGATAATGTGTGATTATATCATACAAATTGAACCAATTTCCCATTTTTGAGTAGTAGTTATTCTACATTTTGATGTTTGTTTAGAAATTTTGAAATGGACTGGTTTGTCACTGTATTTTTGTAAAATAATTCTGTGATTATTCTGTTTAGGGATTTTAAAAATAGACATTCTGAGTCAAAGGGTGTTAAGAATATGGTGACATTTCCTTCCAGAAAATCAACCTAAGTTATGCTTTGTTTTTCTTCTCCTTTTAGTTTTTGTTTGTTTATTTTTTAAGTTTTTGAGACAGAATATCATGTAGCCCAGGCTGGCCTCAAACTCATATGAGCTCAAGCTCCTGAATGAACCCCACCTCCAAAGTGCTGGAGTTCAGCCTTGTGCCGCCATGCCCAGCACAGATTGTATCAAGTTTCACTATTTGGTTCAGCTTCCAGACTCGGTGACGAGGCCTTGGATATTGCTATCCTGAGGGAACATCACCAGCATCCTGCTCGTGGTCTTTCTTTGTGTCCCCATGTTTACCAGCATACGGTACCTCTATCGATGTCCTTCAGTCAAAAGAGGGACACATACATTTCCCCTTGCATCAAAGCAAGCCGTATCCTCTATTGCTACTAAAGATGAACTGGGAAAGGCCGGCATCAGAAGACAACATGGCTGCAGAAGTTTAAACAAAC
Source organism: Peromyscus leucopus (assembly GCF_004664715.2). Taxonomy (NCBI): domain Eukaryota; kingdom Metazoa; phylum Chordata; class Mammalia; order Rodentia; family Cricetidae; genus Peromyscus; species Peromyscus leucopus. The sequence goes on along the minus strand of NC_051066.1, from coordinate 36,035,603 downwards.
AGATGCGTGTGTCTGTTGCCTGATGAAGACGAGAGAGACGAAAGCAAGGAGAGGAGCTTAACGGAGATGACATGGGCTCCCTGATGAATGAGGCCACAAGCTAAAACACTGCAGCTTTCATATACATGTAGAGTGCTTAGGTCAGTCCCATGCAGGCTCCCTAGTTGTCCATTCAGCAGGGGCTGTCTCCGACTCTTTTGCTGGCTTTTGGGTCCCTATTCTCATACTTGGTTGCCTTGCCCAGCCTTAATACAAGGGGAGGCGTTTAGTCTTACTACAACTTGGTATGCCATGTTTTGTTGATTTCCATGGGAGGCCTGCCCTTTTCTGAATAGAAATGGGGGAGGAGTGGATGGGAGGGGAGAAGAGAGGTGGGAAGGAGGGGAGAGGGGCTAGGAGGAGAGGAGGGATGGGAAACCTTGGTCAAGATGTAAAATAAATAAATAATCATTATAATAAAAAAATCTTCTAATTATATAAAACAAAACAAAAAAAGCTTTGCAGCTTAACCACCAGTGGGCATTTTGTCCTAAAAATGCGCTCCCAGAACTGTTGGGAAGGTTCAGTGCCTGAGCACGACCAGTCTCAAGTTCTGCGTGTGGACCTGTGTTGGTTGTGTGCCAAGAGAGACTGATAAAGGGAGAAGTTCTGAGGAAGCCGTATAAGTCTTTGCATCAAGGGTTTGTTAGTCCCGTTGGTTAGCTGCTGACCCAGGCAGCCAGCATTGGCCATTGCACTTCCCACTTTCCTTGGTGCATTCCCAGGGGAAACTCCCACACATTGCTGGTGTTTGCATCTGTTGAGGGATGGGTAGTCGTGGTAGACAATTTTCTTTTTGTCATATAGCTTTAGTAACATTGACTTTCATCAAAATTGCTAGTTTCTAACTCAATGTCATCTCATGCCAGAAACCACATTTGGCAGTTATTCAGCTTGCTTTGGGTTTGCTGCAGGAATAAAATATGTTTTGAATTATTTTTGCCTATGGCAGAATGCATCCTATCAAGAAAAATCATGAATCTCATTTTTAAAAATTTAAACATTTTTTTTTATTTATATGCACAGACGTGTGTGTGTGTGTGTGTGTGTGTGTGTGTGTGTGTGTGTTGTATGTGAATTCACTTGTGCATATGATGCCTGTGGAGGCAAGAATACAGCATCAGATCCCCCAGAGCTGGAGTTATAGGCAGTTGTGAGCTACTTGGCACGAGTGTTTAAAACTGAACTAGGGTCCTCTGCAAGAGCAGCAAATGCTTTTAACTGTTGAGTCAACTCTCTTGTCCGAGGGTCTAAGTTTTGTGGGATATGCCACAAAGTTCTCTTGGAGTTTCCTTTGTTTTAATTTTATTTATTTGCATGTTAGCAATTGTAAAATGTAAAAACAACATTTGTTATGTGTGGGTGGCCATGTCAGAGGAGCAATTGAAGTCCAGGTATCAACTCACCAGGAGGAAAGCCACTGGTGGGTGAATCTTGGATAGCCAAGGCTCCAAGACCACAGACTCCAGAATGCCTTTTGCTTCTTTCTGCTGTGCCTTTATGTGTTTGCCACTGCCATCTTTCTCTGGTATGTGGCATGGTGTGAATGGGTGTGGGGAGATCCCCCACTGCCTGTACTGTAGTATGTTTATCTCATGAAAACATCCTGTCCTACTGGGCATTTTTTTTTTTTTTTTTTTTTTTTTTTGGTTTTTCGAGACAGGGTTTCTCTGTGTAGCTTTGAGCCTTTCCTGGATCTCGCTGTGTAGACCAGGCTGGCCTCGAACTCACAAAGATCCGCCTACCTCTGCCTTCCGAGTGCTGGGATTAAAGGCATGCGCCACCACCGCCCGGCCTACTGGGCATTTTTACCTGTGGATTATTATGAAGATGATTTCTTCTTAGGTTCTACTGTCTTATTGATAATAATAATGTTAGTTTAAATAGAATTTTGATAATAAAAAAATAAAACAAGGAAGTGTCACATAGCTAGAACACATGAGTTTCTATTGGGGAGCCATATAGACTATGACTTAGGTTAATTATCAAGAAAAGCATTTGAGTACCAGTAGCCCAGATAATTTAAATTCTTCTAATCTTAATGTTGGGAGATGTGTTCACAGGTTTTGGGGTATATCATAGCTGAAGCAAACTTTGAAAATAACTTAAAGTTAGACTAAGATGTTTTTGTCAAATATCTGTGAGTTGAAAAACCCAAAAAGACAATCTGAAGTTTTAGAAAGTCACATAGTTGAGTGAAGAACTCTTTATGGTCAGGGAACAAGAACAAAGCAGCCCAATTATTTATTAGCTGTTGTGCATTTCTTGCTAAGATTGGTTGATGATGAAAGGTGACAATTAATTCCTTGTATTCATTTCTGCCCTCAATCTCCTGATATAAGAAACTATTGATGAGTGGGTATGTACCCTAAAGATTTAAAGTAGACCTGACTGATTCTTTTTCATATATAAAACCTTATATTTGTGATTCTTTTAAGGTTTTTTTTTATAAGATTACCTTTTGAGATAAGTAATAAAGTGATTGGCTCTTTCTTTGTAACTGCAAAATGCAGCCTGCCAGTAAAAGAATACCTTGCTTACTTACCTTGTATGTGTATGTGTGTGGGTGCACATGAGTGTAGGTGTTTGAAGAGGCCAGAAGAGGGCATGCAATCCCCTGGATTTGGGGTTACAGGTGGTTATTTACCTCATGTGGGTGCCCAGAACCAAGCTTGGTGCTTCAGCGGTAGTTAGCTCTTAGCCTGTGAGGCAGTTCTCTGGGCCCTCGGCAGTCTTTATTGTTAGCATCATTACTGTCTGTACTTGTCTGACAAAACAAAAAAAAAAACAGACTAACAAACAAACAAAGTCCCTTTCACTTCTAATTGACATGTAGCCAATTTATGTACATATTTATGCAATGTGAAACATTAACACACACATACTGTGTAATAATCAGATCAAGGTAAGTGGCATTTTTATCACTCTACACATTTATTCTTCTGAGTGTGGAGCAATAAAGTCCTCTCTCCTAGCAGTTTGAAATATTTGATTAATTGATGTCAATCATCCCTGCCCCATGCTGTTCTAAAAAATTAGAATTTATTCCTGTCCCAATTCACACCTACAACTGTCGGTCATCCTCTTACTCTGCTTTGTTTTCTCACATCCTCCCCGGCCCTGGTGGCCACTGCTCTACTCGCTGCTTCGTGGAGACAAACCTTTAGCTTTCACATGTAAGTGATAGCATGCAATGTTGGTCTCTTTGCGACTTAGCTATTTTGATCAGTATTCTCCTGAAAATGACAGAATTTCGGTGTTCAGTTTCGGTAGGTGTAGTACTGAGCTTCAGCTGTCAACTTGATCACCTCAGAGTCACCTCAGAAGAGGGAACCTCACTCAGCTCAAGGATTGCCTCAATCCCCTTGCCCTCTGGCTGTGTCTGTGAGTCACTTTCTTAGTGGCTAATTGATGTAGGAGGGTCCAGCCCACTGTGAGGGGGTCATCCCTAGGCAGGTAGGTGGGCCTCAGCTTTGAGGAAGCAAGCTGAGCAAGCCGAGGGAGTGAGCCAATACGCAGCTTTCCTCCATGGTTGCTGCTTCTGCCCATGCTTGGATCCTCACTTTCCTCATTGAAAGACTGTGGCCTGGAAGTGTTAGCCAAATTAACCTTGTCCTTCCCAAGTTGCTTTTGGTCATGGTGTTTATTACAGTCACAGAGAAGTAACCTAGGGCAAAAGGTTTACACATATGCATATCCAGACATTTAACTATTACTCCTAGATTTCCAGTTTATTTGTACATAGTCTTCTATTAGTTTTTTGTATTTCTTTGGTATTGGCTATTACTTTTTATATGTTTGATTTGCTTTGTTGGAATCCTCTCTTTTTCCTATAAAGAAAATTGTTAATTTTGCTTATCTTCCTTAATCTTTTGTAGTTTCATTTTGTCTTAGCTTCTTTTCTTTGTTTTTTTTCTGTCCTGACCTTTGTAATGTTTTTCTTTTTACTATTTTTGGATTTGGCTTGATTTTGAATTTCTTGTTCCTTGAGTTGGATCATTGGGTTATTTATTTGAAATCTTTCTAATTTTTAATCTAATTATGTTTGTTTCATTATAACTGGATGTTCCAGCATTAGATGTCAATATAGTTACAATTGGTATTTCCTTTGTTCCTTTATCACTAAATTGTGACAGTATTTTTCCCAAAATATTTAACTCAAAGTATTTATTTTATCTGTTACTTTGGGCTTCTATTTGCATGATACCTTTCCTGTTCTTTTACATTCAATTTCTATGTATCTTTACTGGCAAACTGAGTTCCATATAGCAAGTAACTGGGTCTTGTTTATTTTTCCCATGTAGCCAGTCTATGATGGTTTTAAAAAAAATATTTGCAGGTGTGTTTATCACATGAGTATACATGTTCATGTGTGCAAGCTGGTGTGTGTGTGTGTGTGTGTGTGTGTGTGTGTGTGTGTGTGTGTAGGCCAGAGGTTGACATTCAGTATCTTTCTCATTACTCTCCACATTATTATCATTATTTTTAAATATTTTATTTATTTTTCTATTTTATGTACACATTTGTCTGTGTGAGGGTGTCAGATCCCCTGGAACTGGAGTTATAGACAGTTGTGAGCTGCCATGTGGGTGCTGGGAATTGAACTCAGTATCTTCTGGAAGAGCAGCCAGTGCTCTGAACCACTGAGCCATCTCTCCAGTCCCCACATTATTTTTTTGAGACAGTGTCTTTCACTGAACCTGGTGCTCACTAAATTGGCTAGTCTGGCTGGCCAGGAAGCTAAGAACACACTTGTCTCTACTTCCACAGTGCACTATCATGCCTGGTGTTTTACATGGGTGTTAGGGATATGAACTCAGGTCATCTCCCCATCCCCAATCTATGTTTTTGAATAGGGTATTTTAATTTATTTACATTCAAGGTTATTTTTATTTTTGATAAATCCATTGTCATGTGATTTTAATATTTTTTTCTCAGGTTGTTTTGAAAATTTCTTCCTTTCTCTCTTGTTGATGTGTGCATCTCTTTTCAGAGTCGGTAGAGTTTGACTTTCTTCTCTTTTTCTCTTGTGTACCTCCTCGATTATTGAGTATTCAACATTCCATGCTTTCAGGATGGTAGCAAACATCCTTCATGTCTATGTAGGATCACCATAAGTGTGAACATCCTTCACATCTGCCTAGGATAACTTTTGGTGCGCCTTGTAAGGCCAGCCTGTCAGTGATGACTCTCCTTGGTGTTTGTTTCTGAAACACTACATTTCTCTTGTATTTCTGAAATTAGCTTTGCTGTGTACAGCATGCTGAATTGACTGCTTTTTGACCAGGGCATTGAATACTCATGCAGCTCCCTTGGCTTGTAAAGTTTCTGAGGAGAAGCTTCCTCTTAGTTTAATGAAGTTCTCTTAAGACTTTTCATATTTTCCTTACTGTTTTTAGAATCCTCTCTTCAGTATGTACTTAAAGAATGCATGTGCATATGTGCGTACATGCATGCATGTGTCTACACATTTGTGTGGAAGCTAAATGATGACCTCAATGTCATCCTTAGGAACACCGTCCACTTCTTTTGAGACAGACTTGATGGTGTTGAGCTTACAATTAAACCAGACTGGTTGACCACTGAACTCCCAGAATCCTCCTGTCACCACCTGCCTCCATCCAGTGCTGGGATTAGAAGTGAGTGTCCTCATGCCTGGCTTTTCATGTGGTGCTGGAGTCAAATTCAGATTGCCATGCTTGTTCAGCAGCCACTTCACTGAGCAAGTCGTCTCTCCAGCCCTGCCTTGTACTTCTGACAGTCTGTCCAGAATGTGTGCTCAGACAGTGTGCCTCTTGGTCAAAGCTAGTGGGGACCTCAGGAGATCCTCTGTGCCTTTCTCTCTCTTCTTCTCAAATACCCACAATGCAAAGGTTTGCTCACTTAATGGCCTCACACACATCTCAAAGGTCCTTTTCATTCTTTGTAATTTGCATTGCTTTTCTTCTTAAAGATGTGTCTGGATTATTTCAAAATGTCAGTCTTTTAAACTCAGAAACACTTTCTTCTGCTTGGCAACTTCTGCTGCTGAGGATATCAACTATATTTTGATTGTATTTATTGAGTCTTTAGCTCCAAGATTTCTAACTGATTCTTTTTGTATTATTTGAATTAAACATTGATAGAAATTGAATTTATATTGTGTATTGCATATTGTTTTGAAGTACATATACATTGTGGAGTACTTTAATACAGCTTATTAACAAATATATTATCTCACACGGTTGCTCTTTTTTATTTATTTTTGTAACTAGCATACGAAGTGTAGATTTCATTGTGGCATTTTCCTTCCTGACTGGTTCTTTCTTAGGCTACCTCTTTGCTGAGTGTCACATTCACATTATACCTTACTTTTGTAGTTTGTTGAATTGTCTGTATTTTGGAATCCTTTTCTGGCAGTTCTTTCTTATCTGTTGCTAGTGAGTCATTGTGTTCTTTTGAGATCTCCTGTGTGCCACTTTGTTAGTTCATATTTCTGTGTCCCCACATTAACAGCTGTGCATCTGACCAGCTGCTTCTACCGATGGTACAGAGTGACTTTGGTGGTAAGTCTTTCTCCTGATGGTGTTTCCTGGGGAGTTGATTGGACAGTCCGCCTTTGCATTGGCTTTGGTTTTAGTTGGTCACTTTAGTATAGTGTCTATGTAACTTCCTCAGCTCTCATCAATGCTGGTAATGTCTGCAGATGTCTCAGTGTCCAAGCTTGCAGCATATGTGGGATTTTGTCACCATCTGGGACATCCCTTTCTCTCAGTTGGGATGGGTTTATTGCCTGCACTGAGTATAATGGGTTGGGAGTGCCTATCAGTTTCTGTGGGTTGCAGGGATGTTGTCTCTTTAGTGACTCCATGTGTGTGGTGGCTTCATGCCTGGTACTGAGTCAAGGTGTCGTCAGTATCTGAAGCCTTCAGATATGATGAGAAGTAGAAGTCTAGTCAATAGTGGGTCAAAATAGGCTTTTTGGAATGACTCAAGCACATGAAATTTAATAGAATTCAGCCAGGATCAAACTGAATTTTCCCAGCTTAGTTCTTTTTGTTTTGTGAATAACCTGTTTTGCCTCACCTTTTAGAGAATCATAATCAAGTGATCAAATGCTATCTGTGGACCTCAGTATTTGGGGGTGGAGGAGAGGGAGTGGGGACTGAGTGTCACATGTCTCACTCTGCACACTGAAATCATGTTAGGTTAGAAGTGCTTGGTAAATGTGCAAACTGAGACAGCTGGGTGTGCTCTAAGGAAAATAAAAGTTGCAAAGCACTTTTAATTGTAAAATTTGGATAGACCAGTAAAATAGAAATGGTGAATACTGATGAACTATTTTTTTATTTGAGGTATTTTTTAATTAATTAATTTATTCTTACATGCATGGGTGTTTTGCCTGCACTTATATCTGTGCACCACATTCTTGCCTGGTGCCCACAGAGGCATCAAGAGGGCATCAGATCCTCTTGGCTTGGAGTTAAAAATGGTTGTGAGCTGCCACGTGGGTGCTAGGAATTGAACCTGGGTCTTCTGCAGTACTCTTAACTTCTGAGTCATCCATCTCTTGTGCACCTATCTGAGATATTTTTAATTGCAAAAGTTTAGGATACTTTTAGTGTTTTCTTTAGAAAACTTTAATCTAGATAAACTTTTTCTAGATAAGGATTTTTTTATTAACCATGTAACCTAATGTGTTTTGTTGCCATAATCAACAGGGAATTGGCTAACTTGAACAAGGACTTTGTAAGGTAAAAGCTAACACTGTCTTTGTTATTTTACACACCTGTTTTGTAATAAGAAAAAAAATAAAGGTTTGATTAGGAGAGATAAATATTCAAGTTTTAGTTTAGAAACACCTATATGTCGAATATTGTTTTATTTTAGAGGCTAAAAGGCCATGTTTCTAGAAACGGCTGCTTTGTTACTCTGAGGAAACTCTGCTATAACACTCACTCCTTTTGGATTTTACTGTGTCAGCTCCATCTCTGTCTCTCTCTCTGTCTCTCTCTCTCTCTGTGTATGTGTACACATTTGCATATATGTGTGTGTGCACATGCATGTGTAGGTCTGTATGCAGTGGTGAATCTTCTCCCTTTCCTCCCTAACAGCAGTCTACTGATTTGGGTGGTCATGCTGTTACCACTGCCCGTGTGAGTGTTTGCCTTAAGATTTAGGTTTGCTTCTCTGGAAACTGCTATAACTATTCTAGAAATGATAATATTATGATATTTAACATGCTGTTTCCTTTCAGCATGTTTTTTTTAAATTTTACTTTTCATGTACTAGAAAAATGATTTACAACTTGTGTAATTTCAGTAACTAGAGAAAGACAGTGGAGACGTGAAGTTTCTCAAACCAGCTGGAAGGTCAAGTGGATGTCATTGCTGTACGGGGCTTACTTCATTTGAAATATCTGGTTTAAATGTTTTATAGTCATCTCATACATTTAAGTGGTTTTTAATGTCATTAAAATAGCAACTAATTAATATATTCATGCAATTTATAAAAGTGAACCAAATGCCACAAATTCTTCTGCTGCTGTTGTGTTTATTTGTAACAGTGTGTGCTGCTTAATGTGTGCTTGTATTTGAAAAGCATTTCGGTAAATGTTAGCTGTTCACACATTGTGGACAGCTACAATCTTGCACCACTATTCAGTGGGAGAAACCATCAGAGTAATTAGTTTAAAATGACTTCTCCATTTATCAAACCATTCAAGCTGGTTTTGAAAATTATAGGTAATGTTCCTTGTAGATTATGTTAGACTGAGTTCTACAGAAACAAATCCAAGATGGGTCCCCAGAACAATGGCACTATTAGAGGATGCTCTAAGAAGGCTTGTGAGGGAGGCCAGGGTAGAGGAGGTCAGAATGCCTAGGCAGGAGGGCATGTTGGTGGAGGCTGACTGTGATGTCAGTTGAGCTAGACTGCTGCCAGAACTGGCCCCCTTGGAGGGAAATGACTGGGCTAACCTTGACCTATGTCTATCTTTCAACTGCTGTTTGTGGTTGACCTTGGAAACAGTATGGGATTGGAGTCTCAGAGTGAGGTGCTTCCGGTGTGGCCCAGGAACATTTTCCACAGAAGAGAAGGGTCTCTAGATGTCACCAGCCAAGACTTATGGCATCTTGGTGATGGCGATCCCTGCCTCCTAAGAAACAGCCACTATTGTATAGATGAGTAATAGTTTAAAAGGACAGAAACTTACTAGATAAAAATTCTGTCCCTTTCCCCTCTGGAGAATACCCCACATACATATGAACCAGATGGAAATTCAACTGTGTTCAAGGCCCTTTGACTTTAGAAATAGTTTAAAACATTAACAAGGTTGTGGACTTTAGTTCTGTTCTTCTATTGCTTGTGGGATAATACTGAAGAATTTCTCCTGCTAGCTGCTGCTAAAGTGCATCCACATTACCATGAATGAAAATGGTCCTTGAGAGGGGACCTGAGGCATTGTCCTTGACAACCCAAGGGCATTTTAAATGCCAAGTGCACTCAGAAAAGCTTTTCTCCTGGGTTAATTTTCCTACTTGAGATGTTTTATTTGCAGAAGTCTTTGGGTGTCTGCACATGCAGAACCAATCCAGTGGAACTAAAACACTCAGTGTATTCATGAATGAATTCATTTTACTATTTCTCCTGCATTAGGTTATTATGACACACTGAACAGTTCCCTTTTGGGGGATCACCTCCCACCCTCTCTTTCTTCCCTTTATGTAGTAGGTATAGAGAATTTTCTCTTTTGAAAATTTTTTTCTCATGCTCCTTATCAGTGTATTCAAAGAACTAGCTAACCTTGTATGAAGATAGTGGAATTCCTATTAGTTCCAGTCACTTAAACGGTGTCTTATTGTCTTAAAATGTCAAATATTTTTCAGAAGCAGAAAGACATCTGAAAAAATTGAATTGCCTAACTTAAGTTGTAAGATCATTGATACAGTAGAAATAAACAATGGCAATCTATCTGGATCGAAGAAATCTTTGTTACTATTAATACTTCCTCTGATTGCATCTGTATTTGATTATTCTAATTTACTTAACAGGAGTAATAATAACATGCAAATAAAATCAGGATATAAAGAGGCATTAATTCAGTTTGGAGTTCAAACTGACAAAGCAACTTTTCACTTTGCACAGGACTTTGCTAATACTTTCTGCAGACTGTGGATTAAACCAGTGCTTAGAAGTGCTGGGAAGGGACCAGGTGTGCTGGAACAGAGTGGACACATGACTAGGCAACTTGCAGGATCTTGTTTACAAGTGATTTCTTTATAAAGGTCCTTGCACCAAGCCGCATGATTTTGATTTCAACCCCTGAAGCCCCAATGGTAGAAGGAAAGAACTGACTCCTGTAAGATGTCCTACAACTTCCTGCATGCTCATGAATACACACACAAAATAAATGTAATGAAAACTCAATAAAAACCAAAGTTATTTATTTAGTCATCAGAAATGTAGCACCATTCTTTTTCTTTTCACTACCAATCTGTAGTATTATCCACAAAACATGAAGTAAAGAGAATAAAGTAAAAGATTATTTGACTTGCCTTGGAGCTCAAACCTCAAATAAATGCCACTCTCAATATGTCTTTATTTTCCTTGATGCAAAATGTTCATCTGTTTACATTTGGGTTTTTCTCCAGCATAGAAATGGAAACTTGGTTGAATAAGAAAAATTTCTTTTTAATCTTTATCCCTAATAACTATTTTCCAGTGTTTATCTATTTCATTCACTGGTGACGGTTTTTAAAATATTGCTAAAGGCAAAATAGAACAAATATTAAGAGAATATTGTGTCTCACCAACATCTTCAAGTTATGCTGGAACTCTGGAAGTATCAAACCAAAGACTGAAAAAATGCACTGTATGTGGGCTTAGTACTTCTCTGGAAAGCTCTCAGTGGTTAACACTAAGGAAAAATGCCTCAGCTGAGCATGTTGGTGCATTCCCATGGTCCTTCACCCCAGGGTGGTGAAGCTGGGGTTCTTTTGAGATCAGCCTGAACAACATAGTGAGACCTTGTCTTCAAAGAAAGCTTCATCTGTGATTATCGTCACTTGCTAATAGCTTGAACAGTTAGAAGTCCCTTAAACTCCATGGTTGTTTACCTCTGTGTTGTGACGTTTTTATTGCTTCCAGAAACTTTCAACTAAGTGAAGAAGAGCAGAGGATTTACCAGGCTGTCTTAGAGCAGTACCCTGGAAATCTCCTTGGCAGAAGGACTCTTTACTTGGACATGTTACAAAGATATTTTCCTCACAAACCTAGGCATCATTTGGTGAGTGCATCCTGATAATGAGTATGTATAGCCTATATGCCTGTGAGTTGCAGTGTTTAGTGGTCCACAATTAGTAAGACAAATACATGTCTGTTAAATAGTGGTGGTTTGAAGGAAAATGGCCCCCCAAAGGAGTGCTACTATTAGGAGGTGTGGCCTTGTTGGAGGAAGTGTGTCCCCACGGGGGAGGGCTTTGAGGTCTCTTTTTCTTAAGCTCCCCTCAGTGTGACAGTTAATCGACTTCCTGTTGCCTAAAAGACATAGCACTCCCAGCTCCAGCACCACGTCTGCCTGCATGCTGCCATGTTCTCCTTCATGATCATAATGGACTGAACCTCTGACACTTTAAGTGAGCCACCCCCAATTCAATGTTTTCTTTATAAGAGTTGCTATAGTCATGGTGTCTCTTCACAGCAATGAAAAACTCTAAGTAAGACACTAGTGCTCTGAGAATTCTTTATCCCCCCACTTTAGGAGATACTGTTACAGGGTGCAAACCTGTCTGTAAAGGCTGGGAGAAGACCAGGGCCAGTCCATTGTGCTCACCTGCCGGGACACCTTCGCCATGGTTTCCCAGCTCCGGACAGCCGTTTCACCCCTGGAGTTCACACCATCACGCACCTGCTCACTAGGGAGATTCTGCCCTCTCTGACCCTTGCCTGAAACTGGAATGGCCATCTTCTACCCACAGAGCCTGCCCCACATCAGTCCTAGGCCTGGGAAAACCAGCTTTACCTGGGAAACATTCCTAGTCTCCATCACCACAGCTCTGCCTGATTCCCACGTGGTCCCAAACACAAACGCCACTTCGGGGACCAAACACACACCTGCAGGTTACCTGAGAAGGAATTGGAACATTATTATTTCATTCTGTAGTGGGCATGACTACAACGGCAAGAACCTAGAAGTTACCATGTCCCCAATTAATTCAATATAACTTACCTTATAACACACATGTGCAGATTTAACTTTTAAATGGGCTGTGCTATGAAATATCACATGCTTTACTTTTGCAACTGTTTCAAATTAAGACGTGAATTGTATACACTCACATTCATTTGGCAATTACTTTCTGTCAGTCCTGTGCAAGTCCTTTAGTACACGAGACTATGGATGAAGTGCCACTGTCATCATTAATGCCTTGTGAAGAAACGGAAGTAAAGACCACACAGCTAGTCTGGCTATCACCTCCCATCCTTATCCTTCTCCATCCCACTCTCCACACCCATGTTGTAAATATCTATTTTTATTTATTTAATTTTTAGAGATTAAAAAAAACCCTTTTTATTCTTTGCATCTCGATCCCATTCATCTCTCCGTCCCTTCTATCACCCCTCTGCCCTTGCAGTCTCCCCCTCCCCAATAAAATAAAATACAATTTAAGAGAAAAGAAAAAGAAAAATCTCCCTGTGGAAGCTGTAGTGTGACATAGTAAGTCACACACTATACCCTTTAGTCCATATAGCTTTACTTGCAAATGTTCATTGCAAAGAGTCATTGATCTGGTTTGAGGCCTCTGGTTTTGGCTACACTATCAATACTGGGCCCTCACTGGGACTCCTCTTGGATATCCTGTTGTTCCGTGTTGTGGAGATCTTACAGCTTTGGATCTGCAAGACCAGCCCCTTCGTGTGCTCCCACAGATCATAGATGGGGTGGAGGTTGGGATAGGCCAACTCATAGGCCTGGTTCTGGGTCTAGGTGGTAGCTGAGGTGGTCAGCCCATCAGCTCTCCCACATCCTCACTACCACGGTGAGCTCTTTGGTACTGCCCTGGCTAGTTCACCCCATGCAGCAAGGAGCAAAGGGTGGGGCCAGTTCTCCTGCTTTCATGCTCTCAAGGTTGGCTTTCCCATACCCACGCCACCCGGCCTGCTCTACTGTGTCACCCAGGTGAGGTGCAGGGGCCATTCTTGGGGCTGGCTCACCCCACCCTCTGCCAACAGGGTCAGCTCTCCTGTGCTGCCCAAGTAAGGTGTAGGCCCTGCTCTTGGAGTGCTGCAGCTGGTGAGGGCCAGGTCAGCTTCCCCAGTTGTTGCAAGTGGCAAGCGGGGAAGAGGAGGACATCTTTCCCTTATGCACGCCACCGCATGGCAGACAAAGGGGGCAGGACTAGCTCTCTCACTCTCATGCCCTCAGGGCCACCTCATCTGTGGCCCCTTCAAACAGGGTCAGCTCTATTGTACTGCTCAGGCAAGGTGTAGAACCTGCTCTCCCAAGTGCTGCAGCCTGTGAGGGGCAGGACCAGCTCTGCGCAGTCCTATCCCCTTGGCCTTCGGCATTATTGGGAGTCACGGACATCCACACAGCCTGGAGCTGTGGCAGGGCCACAGACCCAGACATGGGCCTTGGCAGGAGCCTAGGCCCAGACATCACCATGGCCCTGGGTGGCAAGGAAGCTATCCACCTTAGCCTGCTCCTCACCTCCTTCACCTCTTCAGATCTACCTTTCCCCACAGGACATGAACTATTCTGTTTCTCTCTCTCTCTCTCCCATACCCCACCATATATTTGCTCACTATAATAGTGCTGGACTGTGGCAGGGCCAGCCCAGTAGGTGTTTTCTCCTCGCCACCCTGGGCAGGCTGCCCGGGGGCAGGCGTATGGGTCTCCTTCCCTCAATCAGTGTTAATGGTGCTGGGTCGGGTCCCCATGTAGTAAATATTTAATTCTGATCTTTAAGTAACTCATTAGAGATCTTCAAAAAGTTCTTAATTAATCAAATTAGAGGTTTCTTTTTATTCCCTATTAGTTCTATTTGCCTTTGCATCAAGTGTAACTGTAGATTTTTTATATTTTATTACTATTGATGTGATAAAGATTTTCACATTTACTTTCTACATTGGATTGATTACCATATATTTCTGCATGGTGTATGTTTCCTTTCCTTGATACTTGACAAATGTTAAGTATATTTTTAGCTTTATAGAACAAAACTAAGAAGTTTACAGAATGTGTTTTATATCTGGTTAAAGTGAGACCATGGCCTGCTTTATCATGCTCCTAATTAATTCCTCCTAAAGCATTGCTTTATGTGGGCATATCTTATCTTGCTTTTCCCCCCTAATGCCTGGCAACTTAAGGATCAAGTAATTTATCAGATTTAGAGGTGTGGGCCACACCAGAAAAGCAAAAACTCACTTCTAGCAGTGACTCATTTTCAGAATCTCCTGTAGGGATTTTAGACATGCCAGACTCCCCGTCTCTGCGATCCCCCGGGACTCTATGCTTCCCAAGGTTCCTGTTCACCATTGGAGGAAGAGACTGCTGCTGGTGTGAGAACCCATGTCCCTCCTGGGGCGTTGGGGGAGGCAGGACAGGTGTCATCACCAGAATCACTTTTAAGCATTTGAGCATTCTAGTGATTAAAGGCAAAACTGTGACTTTCTAAGATTATTGTGGCACTAAAAAAATATTTTATCGAAGTATGCCGTTTAACTGAAATATAATGTAATTGTTTAACATACCAACATTGATTTAAAAGTGGAACATTTAAAATTGCATATGGGAGACAGATTGCTCTCTGTTGAAACATTGCCATTTAGAATTTAGAGTCATCTTAGGGGCCACCTGGTCTGTTTCCATCCTACCAAGGAAACGGAGGACTTAGAAATCAAGTGGCGTTATCAGTTGCCAGTTAGGCACAGTCTCTGAAGACTCGAGCTTGTGTCTTACTCCTGGTTACGGTGAGGATGTTTGTCACTATTGTTCAAAATCATTGATTATAGTGAAGTTTATCCATTTCATAACAGTGACATAAAATCCAGGCCCATTTCAGAATAAGAACTAACTGCCGTCTGTTACCTTGTAGGTAGAACATGAGAAATACTCTGACCAGTATCACTTTGCTGGAGAGCAGAGAAGAATCCTGATAGACAATTGGGAAAAGAGTAGGAAAGACTTTATACAGAAAGCCATGTTGACCCTCCTTGAGGCCTGTGCAGCCCATGAAGTGGAGAGCATGCTGGCCAAGGACAGGAAGAGGCAGCAGGAACTGTGTGCTGATCTGAAAGCCAAGGTAAGGTCCTGCAATCGGTGCTTTGTTACCAGGGTGTACACTAAGACTCTACCAATGCCTTTCCTCCCAGCACTTGGGAGGCCAGCCTGATCTATCGAGTAACTTCTAGGACAGCCAGGACTACCCAGAGAAACACTGTCTGGAAAACCAAAAACCAAATCCAAAACAACAAACCAAAAAGTCTACTTCTGTTCAAATTCTACCTGAAGTTCACTTTCTCTGGAAAGGTCATTTTGATGAAAACTGTTGGTTTAAACCATAAGATATCGCACTTTATTTGGTAAAGAAAAAATGGCCAGCAACTAGCAGTTTCCTAAAGCTCAACCTAAGGTTACCGTAACAGGGTGTTAGTGGTGGAATTTTGATGGCGACATCGAACACCTGACACAGGTGCTGCCAGGTGTGACTAGATGGGACTGTCTGACACTGAGCCAGACTCCATGCACACGGAAGGGCTGAAAAGGCCAAGAAGACTCGTGGGGAACACGTGGGGGCAAGCTTGGCCGCCATGTGTGGCCCTCAGCAAGGGGTGAGGGTGTAGATGGGGCTTTGTTCCTCCTCTGAGCCACTGAGGGGGCTTCGGCAGGCGGGAGAGCTTGTGGTTGGAAGGATGGCTGTGAGTGTCTGCTGCACCCAGGCGAATACACAGATGCTGTCTCTGTATGAGAACTGAAGGCACTGGTTGCTGCTCTGCTGGAGAATCTGCACATTCCTCTGTAGTCACAGGGCCATTAAACAAATTGTGTTCCTGTGCAGCAAGATGTAGTCAGCTTGGTTTACTGCTAAGCAATAGAGGAGGGCACAACAAGAAATTTTATTCTCTTATTAGAAAAAAAAAAAATCAAACCTGTTGGATGCTGCAGTCTGGCTTCAGCCTGGGTTCAGGTCCTGAGACTGGGAAGGGGCATCTGGATGAAGAAATGAACTGTCCAACCACCAGATGACTTAGTTTCACACAGGTGGCTGGCCCTGAGTAGCTCTCTAGCCATCTTTATTTATATATCAAAAACAAGCATTTTCTCCCATACTAACAAACAAGTTTTTCCGAATCCTTCAACATTAATCTCTGGCAAAAACAAGTATGTTAAATATGGTTATTTTTTTAATCCCAAGCTGTATATCAAAACATCTTTAAACCAAAACCAACACTTATTATTTTGCTAGCTTGGCTGAATATCAAGCCAAGTATATCCTGTGTTTACAAAACTAAAAGGTGATTGACATAGGCACACATTTTCAAGAACAACAATCCTGTTCAAAACATATTTACAGAAATAGGGGTAATGTGACTCCAATCCTATCAGCGCTGAATCAGAACAGCTCCCGGGGTCTCAAATGACAGCTGGTACCCCCCAGACAAGAAACCAGAGAAGCATCAGCTCCCAAAGAATTTTAGGGGAAAATATTGGAGAAAAAAAAATGGGGTTCTGGGAATGATCACATCTGTCCCATGCATGACTGACAAAGCGACACTAAACACCACCAAGAGAATCATCAATATTATGAGAGGAGAGCATCCAGGCCACATGGTCCCAGAAGTATTTTGCGCTGTCCCGAAGTCCACTGGTCCTTGCCCAGTGAGACTATCCCCGTGGGCTTTGCCTTCTTTGGAGACCTGTTGGACAAACACTCATATACTGCTCCAAAATTAGTCCACACGGCTCCCAACAGGCAGTGATTACTATATCTAAAAACAAATGCCTGTTTGAAAACATTAGAGGAAACATGCTTGCTTGACATTTAAAAAGCAGGAAGAGTTCTTTTTCACACAGCACAAGTTTGGAACCTAAAAAAGTAGTTGCCTCCTCTAGATGGATCTACCTCCGGCTACAGAGTGGGCACATGTGTCTCATCCTTGGGGGCTGATAGAGAACACAGGGACAGGGGCTGGGACAAGTCCTTGCACTCCTAGCCTGGGTCTGTTCATGTTGTGAGCATTGCCATTAGCCCTTGATCTGTGCTGCGAGTGGTGTGCAGCCAGCCTCCTAAGTGAGCTATGGAATGAAGTTCATTTAATATACTCCATGCAAACACTGAGTATGATATAGCACATATAGAACAAATTTCTGTGGCTCAGAGACTTGCTCATGGCTCTTTTTAGTAAATATTGTCCCCTCACCCCCTCCTCTGACTTTATCTCCGTGGATGTGTGTTATCTACTATAGTGGCTTGATGCACATCTCACCAGTGAGGATACAGCATTTGCACTTCTTATGCTCATCATATCTGTTTAAACCCTGTTTCGTGTCAGAATAATTTGTTCTTTTTAGTGTTGCATAGTATTTCATTTTATACCCCTACAGTTTATTTATATGGTTTGCTGACTTTTGCTATTCTGAATGTAACTGGACATGCCTTCCTGAACAGACACGCTGACTTCTGTTGGGTTTGTGGGAATCGAATGGGTAGATCACAAGGTTTGAGTGGACGTAGCTTGAGTAAACAATGCTAAAATAGTTTCCCAAAGTGGCTAGAGAGATTTCCAGGCAACATCCTTCACCCCTAGCATGTTTTCACTAGCATTGCCTCAGCCAGTCTCGAGTTCCGTCTGGATAGTGAGGACCTCACTGTGTCTTTCACGTGCATTTCAGATAAAGACCGCAAATCTTTCCGATCACCGTCCAGCCAGTGAAGCTTCCCCTCAAGCCTCACCGGTTTCGTTCAGAGGTCCCCTGCTTTTCTGTTCCTCGTTGGATGCTCTTTACATATTCTCTACACACGTTCTGTTTCTTTTTCTTTTCTCCCAACCCACTGCTTCTCTCTGCACTCTTTGGCAGTGACCTTGGATGAGCAAAACTGTTAACGGTGTTTGGCCTCAGCAGTTCTCTCCTTTTTATCCTGCTGCTGATGCCTCTGTTCAGGTGTGGTGGTCCTTTCAAGACTGCTGTCCTTTGCTTATTGTGTGGTGGGGAGCTTTAGGCTTTCCTGTGACTCTGCCTCTGAGGGAACATTTTACTTCTCACTCTACCCCTTCCCCTGCACTAGGCTGTCACTTGACACTGGACACCAGCACCTGTAGGGAGGAGGTACTCTGCCTTCCTCATTCATCCACAGTCCTTGGGCCTTGGGGCTCAGGGCTCCCCAGTGTCCCGAGGACATGTTCCCCAAGACAAATTGTCTGATGCCTTTAATGGTTCTTGTGAGGGAGATAGTTTCCTGCCACGCCCAGAAGAGGATCTTTTCTTTCCATCTCCAGGGCGTCTGCTCTCCTGCTCTGTGGACTTGCTGCCCTTCCCTATGTCCCTGTACTATGTCCCCATCTTCAGTTCCTCCCTTGTGCACCTGCACTGCCACCAGAAGCCACCTTTCCCTGGAGGCCCTGGCCCCCATCTTTTTTCAAGCACTCTGAGATCCGCACAGAAGAGCCCGAGAGTGGGCACGAATTCCCCCGTGTCTGTCGCTTCTGCTGGCTCCATGCTTTCATGCTCTGCTAAATCATCAAAATGTGAAAACCATTACAATTTATCAATTCACTCCAGAGTTCTAGCTGCTGTCTTCCTGCTCCTGCACACAGTGGCCTCATCTTCCCAGGTGCTCTGCTGTAGGTGAGCCGCCTCTCATACCACGTGTGTTCTTAGTGGCCTCTGTCCTGACTGGGTTATCGCCCTGTGGGCTCTATACTGATGGGTCTGTGAAAAATTCGGATGTAGGTGAGTCAGCTTTTAAATTTTTTGCTGTGCAAGTAGGAGTGACATTTTTTTCAACTTCCTATACCTAAATGGAAGCTGGGAGGTCTTAATGAAATACCACTCATCAATTTTTTATGTGCCCCAGTTAGAGTGCTGGCTGGTTGTAAGAGGTCATTGTCAAGGGTATCTTGCCCAGGCAGGGTTTTTGTGCCTACATGGATCTCCACAAAAGGTGAAGAGGATCCCAAAACTAAGGTAGAATGGCAGTAAGTGGCAACCTGATAGAGCAGTCAGATGAAAAAGTGCACGGCCCAGTAGGGACATTTTTCTAGGGGCGGTCCAGCCAGCAAACACGGTGATGGAGTTGCTAGGCAGCCAGGGTCAGCATTAGCCGCCAGCTGGGTTTAGCTCTAACACGTCAGTGACGTCAGAGGACAGTGCTCTTCTCTCCCTGTCTTGCCTTTCCTCTTCCGTTGTCTTCCTGTGGGTCCTGGAGGTCAAAGGTTCCGGTATAAATGGAAAGAGAAGTCATTTTGTGATGACAGAGGAAAGGATCCTGATCTACAGGAACTGGACACTGACTTCAGAGAGTGTGTTTTTTGACTTATAGCCCCTGTTCTGCTGACCTTGAATCTGGTGATAGGAGAAATGGGGACTCGATGAGTCACAAAATGGGGTCTATAAGTCATAGAATGCTGCTTTGATTATTTCCCACACATCATCCTGTCAGTGTGTCATTAATCTACCGAGTGCTTCCTCCTCTCCACGGAGTCTTTCTGATAGTCTGCTCAGTCCCCAACTTCAGCTGACACGTGAAGGCGACCCTGCAGTGCCTGGCTGACTGGGAGACAGCACAGGTACCGTCTCCCAGAAGAGATGTGACCACAAAAGGTCACCAGGGGTTGGATTTGGTCTGAGTGTGTCCCCCAAGGGTTGTGTGCTGGGAGGTGGGCCTCTTGGGAGGTAGTTAGGTCGTGATGGGAGCACTGCCTGGGAAGGGATTGATGCTGTTCCCACCGTGTTCATTTGCTCACATGGGAATGTGCTGGTTTAAAGCAAGGCATGTGCCCTCTTGCATGTGGTTAGCTCTCTTTCTGCTTCTCCATCATAAAGTGGAGCCGCCAGATACCCTCACTAGGACACCGGCACCATGCTATTTGGACCCTCTAGCCATAAGCATTGTGAAACAAACAAAATTCTTCAGGACTTATTTCACTTCAGATGTTTTGCTATAACAACAGAAAACAGGCAAGGGTGAACGAATGCACCCTCCAAAGGGTAAGCGGGAATAAAAAGTAGAGGAATATGAACACAAAGCTGTGGTGAAGTAGGTTTTATTATCCTGCAGATATAGTGTTATCATCAGAATTTGCATTCCTAATGAGGGACTACGACTCAGTAAATAGCTGGGATGAAAATATATTATAAAAGGAAGGAGATAAATCTGTAAAGTGTACAGTTATTTACAATGTTCAATTATGCTTATGGATTTTGACATGGAAGAAACCTCGAGATTTATTCCTTCACCATCAGTTTTCACCCCTGAAAGCTGAGTCCTGAGAGATGAAGTGGCTGCCTCAGGTTCATACTAGCTCATTCAGCTTGAAACTCAGCACTGTCTGTCTCGGCCCCACGCAGGTTTGCATACTAGAACACCACAGAATAATAGAAGATATTTATTATTCTGTTGGCGCCAGGTGTGCTGTGCATTAGACCCACAGAATGTGGGAGAAAATATTACTTCATTGTATCATAAATTTGACCTTTCAAAAGCTAAAATAAACATTAATTAAACATTTAACCATAATTTTCTTCTCAGACTTAGAATTTAAAAGGTCTTTGGGGGAGTTAGATGATTTGTGTCTTAAGAAAAGTATTAAAGGAATTTTGGAATGCTGAATGCCTGCCTATTCTTTGTCCTTTTGGTGGTCTGTCAGTTACGGTTGCTGTAGCAAAGCAGAGCTGGTTAGGCCTCTCACTCTCGGGATGAGACAGGGCAGAAGCATGTGCTCACATCTCGTGCTCCCACAAACCCTGCAGTCCTTGTCCCGTGTCCAGCTCAGACCATCTTGTTCGTTCTACAGGCAAATCTTCCATCCGTCTGCAGAGCTCAACTGAGGATGCTTCCCAGAGATGTCTAGCCAGTGACTTTCTTTGCTTCCATGCTGAGTGACCATGTACTGCTGTGGAGAAGACAGCAGCACCCTCTAGACTCTCATACCACCTGGGAGGCTTGCTCCCCCTCCCCATTCCTTTTGTGACTATTGTAATGGCCACCTGCATTTGCCTAACACTATGCACCCTGATGCCCAGACTCAGTGACAGACAACCTCCTGGTTATCAAGAAAATTATATCATTGGGACATAAAATCACTCCTATTCATTCCCTCACACCATGTGTCTTTCTGCTCTTGATAGTGCCAGGCTTCCTGGCCAGGCTTCCCGTGGATGTTCCCAACAACGCCACCTGCATGTTCAGGTCCAATCCTCCCTAATGCTTTCTACTTTCCCCCCAGATACTGGAGCCTGCAGACTTTCTACTTCATGTTTTCTTGTTCTTTGATCTTAGTGCTTTCCTCAACTTATAGACCCTTTCCTCTCCAAGGAAACCTCTTGCTCTGTACTGAAGGAAGCCATCTCTGCCCTTCCATGTGAAAACAGTCTTCCTACAGCCTTCTTCCTGGACCTCTATAGTTTTCTGTTCAAGGTTACAAGTGACCCCGTGTGACCTAATCCGTTAGAGGTTTTCATCCCCGTGCTGTTCCTCTCCATGTGAACTGTCAACCACCCACTTTTCTCGTTCTCTACTC
The DNA here is from genome assembly GCF_004664715.2 of Peromyscus leucopus. Classification (NCBI taxonomy): domain Eukaryota; kingdom Metazoa; phylum Chordata; class Mammalia; order Rodentia; family Cricetidae; genus Peromyscus; species Peromyscus leucopus. Next base: position 36,013,841 of record NC_051066.1, on the reverse strand, counting down.
TCTTGAGTTCTGCTAAGAGGGTCCCATTGCTATGTCCCGTGTCTCCTCGTCCACACAGGTCTAAAGCCCTGCAGTCATTTGCGTGTCTTCCGTGGGCCATTGTTCTTCTTATTGTCTTTCACTGGCCACTCTTCTCTCAGATGCTTTGGCAAGCCCCAAATAACTCTCTCCTGACTCTGCCGAGTGACACACTGATTAGATTAATTTCAGAAATCTCCAGATGCCTCAAACCCAACATCAAAAATGGAAATCTTGAGTTTCCTGCAGTAAATTGTACTTTTTTTCTTGAACCTTGGCTTCATCTTCTCCCTCACTGTTATATTCACTTGATAATGTTGGGAGTTTGTCGGATTTAACCCTCTACCCTTTCCTCGCCATCCTTGGGCCCCGGGCTCAGTTCCTAAACTGTGTACTCTGACACTTGGGCTTGCTTTCTACTCTTTTGAAGTCTTTCCCTTAAGTAGGAGGCAGAATTCTGTCTAAAACTCAGTTCAGAGCCTGAGTGATAACATGGCCCTGTACCTTCCAGCTGTCAGAGGTGGTGGCACTCACAGTCCTTCTGCCGCTGTGAGGGCCGGATCGCCCTGGCCTGGCTCCAGAGCAAGACTTGTTCTCAACAACAGTGACAACGGAAAAGTAGTAGTCCAAGTAGGGGAGAAGGCGGAGGGGCACAGTGGGGGAGGGAAGTAAAAGGCTTTTGTTGTTGTTGTTGTTTCTTTTACAAAAAAGTCTTTTTTTTTTTTTTTTACCTTTGCTAATTTCTTAGTAGCTTGCCATGGCTTACAGTAATGGGCAAACTTCTTAATGGGTTTCCAGGTCTGCAGTAAATTGGACGAGGCTCCCTTCTTAGCTTCCTTTCCCGACACCCTCCACTCTACACTCTGCACGTGAGGAAGACCCGGCCACTGGAACTCACTTTCTTGCCTCCTGCTACCTCACCGAACACTGTTTTCTCCCCGAGCCCTGCACTTTCTCTGCTGCTGTTAGCTTTGCTGGCATATTTCTCCAGTCTCCTTTGCCTGGTTGTGTCTTGACCATCTCCAAGACTCAGCTCAAATGCTCGCTGCAGAAAGACTTCAGTGCGTCTATAATTAGATTTAATACATTCTCTGTTCTCTCCGGCCCCTGGTACCTAACTCGGGCTTGCCAGTGATTATGGTTATAGCACACTGAAAAATCCACGTCAGCAACGCAACTGCAAGCAACGCCCCATTTTCTTCATCTTGGTACTCTATAAACCTCTCCTCTCCCCCAATACATTTTCCAGTGTTTGGACTATGATAAGTCCTCCGTAAATTCTGCTGAAGTGATGTGTATAAGCTGCAGGCGTTTTTCTCCTTCTCAATACCTCCTGACATAGTGATGTTTCTATTACCGTCTTTCTACTTTATTTATGAGGAAGCTTGCTGTAGAAGTAAGTATATCATGTGCAAAGTCATTAGGAAGCAAAGTATAAGGCTTAATTATCAACACTGGATATGCTAAGATGTTAGATGTAGTTCTAAAAATAAATTTGGCTACCTATAAAGCTGGGGTATATGTCACATGTGAATCAAATCACCTGGCTCTTGGTTTTCTTCTTCTGATCTCATTTTCTGTGCCCCCATTTCCATTTCTAGTTGGCTGAATGACCTGAATATGAACCCCTAATAGTGATGGAAATGAGATCATGTGAATTAGACAATGGTTTTTTGAATAAGCACCATCTGAACTCACTCTCGATGATGGGGACCCCTCCTGACATCAGTTCTCTCTGTCACTTCCTCTTGCTCCAGCCTCCTTTTGTTGTTGGAGAATAGCCTTGGAACAGGGTTTCACCAATCAGAGCTGAAATACTCAAATCCAGATGGGGAGTTTTCTGAGTGTAATTCCAGGGGTGATGGATGACTATTGTGGGGCTGACTCTCATTCAAACTATAAAGACAAATTTGAAAGGTTTTATAGGTATTTGACAATTAATGCTTAGGTAAGATCTGTGAAATAAGATATATTCACCCTGCATTTCTTCATGAAACTATTTTCAATATGGAATGGAAAGGTATATCACATGATTGGAGGAGAACAGCATTGGCAAGAGAATCTGGGCTGCAAAGGGAGATGGTTTAAGGTGGTGAGGAATTTAAAGGTAAAGAACCTCTAAAGCGTAGATAGGGACAATTTTTAAACCTTTCCCACCCTGTAATCTCTGAATGTACAGGGGGGAATGCCAACAGACCAACAAAGAACAGATGCTAGATGGCTGGGAACTGAATCCTAGAGGTCACAGAACACAGTGCAGGTTCAGACTCAAAGTTCTAGCCCAGCCCAAGTAGTGATCAGGAAGCTGAGACTGTTAGCCAAAACCAGGGCTAGGCTGTGATTTTCAAAGCCACCTTTCTTCATGACTTACTTTTTCCAGCTAGAACCCACCTTCTAACAGTTCCATAACCTTCTAAAGCAGGATCATTGGTTGGGGACCAAGCATTCAAACACATGCTTGCAGAGACATTCACATTCAAAACACAGCACAGTATATGCAGGAACTGATCCTGCAGACACAAAAGACCCTACTTCAGATTACCTTTAGATAGAAGTGGTCCCCACAGCTTAGCTATCAGCCACTTGTCTAAATCACACACACACACACACACACACACACACACACACACACACACACACACCATATACAGGGCAAAGATGTGTTCATCACATAGTAATCCTAGTGTCCATAGATGTCATTTTCTTTTATTTAAATTTCTGGCATCATCTCAGGAAATACTGAGTAATAGAAGACATAGAGGTTGCATCTTATATGTTAGTTATCCATACATAATATACTTTGTTGGTCAGAGCAGGGAAAAAAGACAATAATCGGAGAATGTAGATGTCCAGTGTATCACATGAATTAAAGATTAAACAGTTTTTGCTGACTTAAGACATTTACTTAGTGATGCCTTGGCATGATTGACTGTGCCATGTACCATCTGCATAATTGGTGTTAGCCTGGCGTTCTTTCCTGTGGGCTCTACAGTAGGGAGGCATTCATAGAGAAGTTCCCTGTGGGGAGTGTGTATATGCAACATTGAGAGAGGCAAGGGAGCTCCTAGGAACCCTCAGACCAATGCCAGAAACTCTTTCTTTGGTCATAGCAGTAGATTGCAGTTCCTATATGCAGTTGTTTTGCACTGTCTGTGGGTCTTGGCAGGTAGCTAATTAAAATTCCACAGGGTTTGAATACTTGGTGAATCTACATACTATTTCCAATTAAAATATTACAAGTCATCCAACTCTTAAAATGCCTTAGTTTTAAAAGCCGATTTGTCTGCCTTGGGTCTAGTTGATAAAGTTTAAAAGAGGCTGTACCTTTTAATGTTCTTTATGATGAGAGCCTTATATCTCAGTGGCAAGTCATAACAATATCTCACAAGATGTTTTGCAAATGAAGATACTTGGTCTGGAATATAGATGTTTGTATCTTACTGTGACTGTGTGCAATAAAAAATAAGTCAGCCATAATATCAACTTCTGGATAATTAAAGAGGGGAGTCACAACTCAAAGTTGGAAAGTCAGGGCTTTAGAAATACCTGTGGGGGGAAAAATACATGGCAATTTAAAGAGAACCATAAACATGTCTGAGGGAACAGAATAGTATATACAGAAATAAATCCATACATCATAGCCCAGTCAGTTTTGAGCAAAGATATAAAGTTAATTAATCTGAAGTGGACAATTGTTGTGAACCATTGACTATCCACATTACACACAAATACCCTCAATTCCTCTCTTACCCTTTACAAAACATGATTCAAGGATCATAAACCTACATGTAAAGACAACATGGAGGGAAATTTTTACAATGTGAAGTTGGAAAAAGATATTCTAGACGTGATACCTGATGTATTATCTCTAAAAGAAAAAAAAATGATTAATTAGATACCTCCCAAACAATCAAAAGACACAAACAAGACAATAAAAACACAGGGTAATCAATGAAAGAATATATTTGTATATTTAATGTCTAATGAAAAAATAAGCTATATTATTTATAAAGAAGTCTCAAATATTAATGATAAAATTCTTTTTTCTTTTTTGGTTTTTTTGAGACAGGATTTCTCTATGTAGTTTTGGTGCCTGTCCTGGATCTCACTCTGTAGACCAGGCTGGCCTTGAACTCACAGAGATCCACCTGGCTCTGCCTCCTAAGTGCTGGGATTAAAGGCATGCACCACCACTGTCCATCATAAAAATAATTTGTTGTGGATATCGCTCTATATAAATAAAACACTGATTGGCCAGTGACTAGGCAGGAAGTATAGGTGGGACAAGGAGAGAGGAGAAATGGGGGAACAGGAAGAAGGAGGGGGAGACACTGCCAGCCACCACCAGGACAAGCAACATGTAAAGATGCTGGTAAGCCACGAGCCACGTGGCAAGGTATAGATTTATAGAAATGGGTTAATTTAAGATATATAAGAACAGTTAGCAAAAAGCCTGCCACAGCCATACAGTTTATAAGTAATATAAGTGTCTGAGTGATTATTTTATACATGGGTTGTGGGACTGCAGGGCTTGGTGGGACTTGGAGAGAAGCTTTCCAGCAACAATAATTCATTTTTAATGTGTATGTATTGTGTTATGTTTTTGCAGTATGAATGCATGTTTGTATGTATAGAGGTGTACAAGTGTACATGCACATATATTTGCAGGCATGGAGAGGCCTGAGGCTGATTCTAAAAGTCTTCTTTAATTGCTTTCCATAAATTCAACGAGACAGGATGTCACTTGAACCCAAGCTCACTTATGTGACTAGTCTGGCTAGCCAGCTTGCTCTGGAGATCTTGTGCCTGTGTTCTGAAAGCTGGAGTTATAGGTAGGGTACCATGGCCCCCCAGCATTTACATAGGCTCTGGGAATCCAAACTCTGGTTATCATGCTTGTGTGGCACTTATGTCCACTGCTGGTTTCTCTCTAAACATCCAAAAGGAGGAGAGCATTTTTAATTCATCTTTGGACCTCTGATGGCTGATCCCCATCCTAATCCATAGGGTACTTAGTAAACACCACCATTAACCTGTACGACGGGAGCAATTTTGTCATTATGCTCTCTGATAGTTTACTTGTGTTTCACATCACTCATATCTTTGATGTTCATAATTAAGCAAATTGCATTGTAAAATCTGTTGATAGCATTAGCTTCACTGAATAGTTGTACATGAGGCAGTTCCCACTATTTTCATAATGCCAGGGCTCTCTGTGTGATTTAGCATGTGTGTGCGCGTGACAGAAAATCTCTCTCTCTCTCTCTCTCTCTCTCTCTCTCTCTCTCTCTCTCTCTCTCTCTCTCTCTCAGGTTTTCTGTCATTAGGAACTCAGAGGACAGATCTGCCTTTTGCTGTCTCTGTGTTATTACACACACACACACACACACACACACACACACACACACACACACACACAGGTTTTCTGTCATTAGGAACTCAAAGACAGATCTGCCTTTTGCTGTCTCTGTGTTATTACACACACACACACACACACACACACACACACACACACACACACACACACGGGTTTTCATTAGGAACTCAGAGGACAGATCTGCCTTTTGCAGTTGCCCTATTACTCTGGCATCATCATAATGGGGAGTCATTAGGCACTGAGTGAGGGGATAATTGTGTAGAAAGATTCAAGTCCTGACTCCTTGCTTTTACCCCAGAGAGCATGGGGAAGCTTTCATCAAAAGCATCTTGAAATAGTATTGATGGTTTGCAAATGTGCAGACAAGGATTGTCTTTTAATGTATCGTTTATTTTCATAGACCTCCCTGGGCAACAAAAAAGAAAATAAACCCATCATTTATTAGAGAAAAATCTCTGTTTCTATTTCAGTGATGTTCAAGTATATCCTGCCTAGTGGAGCATCCAGCACCCTGAGCAGGGTCCTCTTGGTGTTGGCTATCAGGCTGGTTGTAGCCAAAATGATTTCAGTTAGAGTATTTTCCTATGGACTCCTTGAGGAACACTCCCCCCCCCATTTTGAAAACATCTAAAATAATCATTTGAGTCTTTCCTGGATGTATTGTCTTGTAACCATTTGGCTGTAGTGGCTTGATGCAAATTCTCCTTCCGGGAGTGAGAAAGGCAGACTAGGAAAGGAATAAAGTTAAAGACAACAGCAACAAAACCCCGAGAAAATGATGTGTCAGTGCCTGAGGCATTTGTAATAAAGAGAATCAAGTTTCCGGGCATGAAAGAACCACAGGAGACAGTTCAAATGATTCTTCTGGGCTCTTTGCCTAGTTCTTTACTTTCACAAGAATGGGATTTGTAAAAGGTACACACTGAATGCCTGAGTACTTCAAAGCAGCTACGTTGCTTATTGCTAATAATATACTTTCTGATTTTTACGAAATTATGTTTCTTTGACACAATGCAAGTCATTCATTCCCTCATTCAACAACAGGCTTTTGTGTACTGCCCCCCATGAGTCAGGCACTGTTATAGGTAGAAGGCATTAAGAGATGAATGTAACATCCTTAGGGAGCTCATCTTCCTGCAGAAGAGACAAGGGACATGGATACAGTCAGCTTGCAATGTGGTAAATCCCGTGGGAGAGAGTTGGTAAAAACTGTAGGAGAAAGGAAGGAGTCTACAGGAGGGATGAGTTGTAGTGGTCAACACGGAGGAGGCCACCAAGTAAGCAACAGCCCCCAAAATGGTGTCAGCCTTGTAAAGTAGGCATGGGAGGCCGTTCTAGACACTGGGAATTCATAGTCAATCTTTCATAAACAATGTGTTGGGGTACAAAGCCAGTTTGATATTTCTTCATAATTTATAGGTCGAAGAGTATGGAAAGACAAGCTAAAGAGCTGCTTGATCTTGTAGGGCCTTGTGAGCAATGTCAAGGAGACAGCGTTTTAGTGTATGATTTGATGGGGAGCTGTTAGGTTTTGGTGGAGAAGGGACAAGCTTTAAGATATCCGATAACTGGGGTTGGTGAGAATAAAGATGAATTTTATGAAAAGATATCTATGGGCAGCTGAGTATCCGTTGCTACAGTCTAAGTGAGGGGTGGTGGGCATCTGAACTACAGCGACAATAACAGAGAGAGGAAGGGGCAGCGAGTTTTCAGGAAATGACAGCAAGTACAGGAATGGGTGAGGAAGGAGGAGACAAAGGTGCCATGTTTCTGTTGTCATTACTGTGTGGATGAAGAGGGCGGAAGGATGGGTGAATTTGTTCATTCAGTGACTAGTTAGTGAGTGCTGATTTTTCTGTGAAGAACATAGGAAAGAATTCAAAATCCCAAACCTCGTGGATCTTACCTGCTGGAAATTTGAGTGACATGTAAGATGAATAAGCAATATCTATACCTAAGAGCAAGGGAGAAAACACCACATCAGGAAAAGTACACAAGGACTGGACGGGGAGGAGTTTAGTAATTTACAGACTGGAGAACCTTTTTAAGACACTGACAGCAGGAAATCTTGGAAAAGGAAAGAAGGAAGCCCCGAGGGGAAATGCTGTCTACACAGAAGAAGATGCAAACACAAAGGTCTTGCCTGTTGTGTTTAGGAAGTGTGTAGGCACCATTGTTCTCTATGGTTAGTGCTTTTGTATTTTGTGCAAGAAATCCTTTCTTACCTGTAAGTCCGAGAGCCCATCTTCTTTTTAATCTTCTAGAAGTTTTGCTGCTTGCCTTTGATACTCAGCCTGTGATCTACTTGAACATTTTCTTAGTGCAATAAAATAAAGGCCCAGTTTTACTTTTTATCATAAGGATGCCCAGTTGTCCCAGCAGCTTATTCTGTCCTTTCTCACTGTCCTGTGGTTCCATCTGCACCAAAAGGGAAATGACTATAAATGTGTGGATCTATTTCCAGACCCTCCATGCTGTTTCATTTGTCTATATGTAATCATGGGCCAGTGCTTTCCTGTCTTAATTCCCGTAGCTTTATAATTAGTCTTGATTTATTGTAGAGCAAGCCTTCTTGCCTTGTTAGTCTTACTAATTCCTTTGTCTTTGTATTACAGGCTATCAATTGTGGTGATGTATTGTGCCCCCAATATATTGTGCACTCTAATAAAGTTTATCTGAGGATCAGAGGAAAAAATCCAGCCGCTATAGTAAACATAGAGGTCAGGCATTGGTAGCACATGCCTTTAATCACTCTGGAGGCAGAGATCCAGATGGATCTCTGTGAGTCCAAGGCCACCCTGGGAACAGAGCCAGGTGTGGTGGTACATACCTTTAATCCCAGCACTAACCATAAAAGTCTGGAGGTTTGTACAGACAGACAGGAAGTGACAGAGCTGGGCAGGAAGAGGAAGTGATATATCTGGGTGGAGAGAGGAAATGAGATGACAGAACAGAAAGGCATATAAGCATGCTTAGACAGGAAGTAGGTCTCTTTGGATATTGAGGTGTTGGTGAGGTGAGGTTGTCTGTCGCTTGTCCTATTTCTCCGATCTCTCAGTTTTTCACCCCAATATCTGGCTTTGGGTTTATTATTAATAACATCGTTTAGAAATTCATCTTACAATCAATTCTTTTTAACTATTTATACTTTAAATTATTTTATTAATTATTTGAGAATTTAATACAATATATTTTGATTAGATCACTTCCTCTCCCAACTCCTTTCAGATCTACTCTCATTCCCCACCCCCAATTTTGTGTCTTCACTTTTGTTATAAAGCCCATCAAGTCCAATTTGTGCTGATCATGTTCTCTTGGACATGTGGTTGTCCAGTGGGATATGCTTGACCTACCAGGGGCCACACCTTAAAGAAAATGGGCTCTCTCCTTTGCAGCAGCTATTAATTATCAATATATCCTCAGCTGGAGGTGGAGTTTCATGCTCACCTCCACCCTCCATGTTGGGATTTTTGTCTGGCTTCCGTGTGAGCAGTCTTGAGTATGCTGTCATATCTACAGAGTTCGTATGTGCGACTGCTCTGCTGTGTCCAGAAAATATAGTTCCCTTGTAGTCATGCACCACCTCTAGCTCTTACAGTCTTTCCACTTCCTCTGCCATGATCATCCCTGACCCTTGGCAGAAGGGTGCATGTTAAACTGTTTGGGGCTGAGCATTCCCCAATCTCCTATTCTCTGTACCTCGACTAGCTGTGGACCTCTGTGTTAATTGCCATCGACAGCAAAAGGAAGCTTCTTTGATGAGGACTGCGAGATTAACTGATCTATGGGTATAATAAGTCATTTATAATATGATACCCATTTATCAGAATACTAGTAGTGTGTTCTCACTTATGGCCCATGACATGCCCAGCCACAACTTGTTGGTCCCAATAATGGTGCCAGGTATGGCTTTTATCTTATGGAGTACGGTGTAAATCTAATCACAAAGTGGTTGATTACTCCTTTAACATTTGTACAGGCTATCAGTTCTTTTTTTGTTTGTTTGGTTTTTGCTTTTATGTTTTTCAAGACAGGGTTTCTCTGTGCAACAGCCCTGGCTGTCCTGGAACTCACTTTATAGACCAGGCTGGCCATGAACTCATGGAGATCCACCAGCCTCTGCCTCTGGAGTGCTAGGATTACAGGCACACGCCACCGCACATGGCTCAGGCTATCATTTCTTTATTCACTTGTTTCTAACCTGCTACTGAGCTTAGCTGCTTTTTTCTTTTAAAAAGTCTTAAGCATTTCTATAACCATATATCAGCTATACATGATAATGGGTTTCCTTATAATATTTCACACACACACATAATGTATTTTTAGCATTTATTTTTATATATGTATGTGTATGTGATATGTGTGAGGGTGTGCCTCTGCATGCTGGGAGTCATAGAACAATCTCAGCTGTCAATCCTTATTCTCACTTTTATGTGGGTGCCAGGGATCTGGACACAGGCTTTCTAACAAATGCCTTTACCCACTGGGCCATCTCTCCAGCCCTGTATAATAATTTTGACCATATTCACTCCCATTGCCTTCTGTTTCCCCCTTCCATGCTCACCAATCCTCTTCTCTCTGACTAGTGCCCTTTCTGTGAGGAGACACCACAACTATTGTAAAGGAAAATATTTAATTGGGTAGCTTACACTTCAGAGCTTTAGTCCATTATCATCATAGTAGGACATGGTGACATCCAGGCAGACATGGTGCTGTAGATGGAGCCGAGAGTCCTATATGTTGACCATTAGGTAACAGGAAGTGGTCTGAGACACTGGACATTGCTTGAGCATATATGAGACTTCAAAGTGACACACTTCCTCCAGCAAGGCCACACCTCCTAATGATGCCACTCCCTATGAGATTATGGGGGCCAATTGCATTTAAACTACCATGCCTCCTCGCCCCTCTCTGTGTGTCCAGGGATTTAAATTTGGATTGCTCATATGAACATGGATGAGGGGTTATTTCTAGGAGCCTGGGTAATTTACCAGTGGTTATACCACTAAGAAAATGTTCTCGCTCCCACAGCATCCTTTAACTGCCCTTAGTTCCTCAGAGAGAGGTTGTACTTCATGAGACCTCTCCCAGGCTATCATTAACTGCCTACAAATCCTCATGGAGGGGTGAGACCTCATAAGTCCCTCCCCCACCTACAATAAAATGTTGATGGGCCCCGTAAAGGAATCACAGCTGTTGTGAGTTCATGGGCGGAACAGCCTTCTCATGTCAGAAAGTGTTATATAACTCGCATCCCTTCATCTGGCTCTTACCTTCTTCTGCCTCCTTTTCTTGTGGTGTTCCCTTCCCTGAGCCTGAGGGCAAGTGCCGTAGATACCCTTTCTGGCTGAGCACTCAGCAAACACTTCTTCCCAGCACTTTGACTAGTTGTGAGTCCCTGTAGTAACTGCTATTCTGACCCAAACTGACATTAATACTAACTTATAGCCATAAACATAAACATTTAGAAGGCAGTTTAATGGGCACATTGCATCCATTTAGAAAAAGAATAGCAGTAACTTACCCACTAGAGCTTGGTACTTCTCCTGCTGTGGCTTTTGACTACGTTTATAGTACCAGGCATGAATCACCTCCTGTGGAACGGGTCTCAGATTTTATTAGAAAGCAACTGGTTATCTCTTGGACTGGTTTGAGTGAGAGTAGTTCCCTTTAGGTTCATATATTTGAATGCTTGGTTCCTGGTTGGTAGACTATTTAGGGGAAATTAGGAAGTGCCGCCTTGTTGGAGGAGGTATGTCACTGGAGATGGGCTTTGAGGTTTTAAAAGTCCATGCTAGGCCCAGGCTTGCTCTCTCTTTCTCTGCCTCCTACCTGTGGATCAGTATGTAAGCTCTCAGTTATTGTTCCAGTGCCATGCCTGCCTGTCTGCCATGATGATCAGAGACTAACCCTATGAAACTGTGAGAAAGTCCCCAATTAAATGCTTTCTTTTATACATTGTCTTGGTTATTGTGGTGGGCTTTTTTTGTTTTTTGTTTGTTTGTTTGTTTTGGTTTTTTGAGACAGGGTTTCTCTGTGTAGTTTTGGTGCCTGTGCCAGATCTCAATCTGTAGACCAGGCTGGCCTCAAACTCACAGAGATCCACCTGCCTCTGCCTCTTGAGTGCTGGGATTAAAGGCATGCACCACCACCACCCAGCCATTGTGGTGGTTTGAATAGGTATGGTTCCCATAGACTCATGTGTTTGAATGCATGGCTTATAGGGAATAGCACTATTAGAAGGTGTGGCCTTGTTGAAGGAAGTGTGTCACTGTGGGGGTGGTCTCATATGCCCAAGTTATGCCCAGTGTGGGGCACAGTTTACTTCCTGCTGCCTGTGGATCGGGATGTGGAACTCTCAGCTCTTTCTCCAGCACCTTGTCTGCCTGCATGTTGCTATGCTTCTCTCCATGATGATAATGGACTAAACCTCTGAAACTATAAGACAGTTCCAATTAAATGTTTTTCTTTGTAAGAGTTGCCATTGGTCATGGAGTATTTACATCAATAGAAATCCTAAGACAGAAGTTGGTAACCAGGGACTGGGTTATTGCTGTGATAGGCCTGACTATATTTTTGTTTGGAGGAACATAGACTTTGGGACTATGGATTAGAAAAGCAGTTGAATGCTTTAAGTGGGGTTTAATGGGCCATCCTAATAGGAATATGGAAGACAGTGGTATTGAGAGTGATTTGAACTGTGGGGGTCTGGTTCAAGAAGTTTTAGAGAAGAATGCTAGTATGTGGACTAGAGATGAGTCTTGTGATATTTTGGTGAAGAATGTGACTGTTTTTTGTCCTTATCAGAAGAGTCTGCCTGAGGCTTAAATGAAGAGATATGGATTAATTCCATTAGCAGAGGAAATCTCAAAACAGCCTGGCATTGACTCTGTTGTGTGGTTATTAGTGTTAACTCTAATGAATATTTATAACGAAAAGAAGCAAGCTGAGAAAGGAAAAATATAAAAGGTACAATTTGAGGAGAAAAGGAGTACCAGGAAGTGGATTGGAAGTAAGTCCTGTATTCAAGTAGATAAACAGATTAAGAAATGGAGTAAAGGGAGTGGTGACCTCAGGGCAAGATCCCAACTAGTTAAGTTTCCAACTTGTGAAAAGGAATTAAAGAAAAACTTGAAACTGTATATGGTTGTGCACAGCTTTAATTCTGGTACTCCAGAGGCAGAGGTTGGTGGATCTCTGAGTTTGAGGCCAGCCTGGTCTACAGATCCAGTTTCAGGTCATCCAAGCTTAGACAGTGAAGGAAACCACCGAAAACAGAAAGCTGGTGAAGATGTAATTGAACCAGAGGTCATGTTCCAGCACCAGCAAGCAGTAGAACTTGGCAGCTTTGGCCATGTGGTTCTGGCTTTAGAGTCAAGGATAGAGCAAAGGGGTTATGGCATTTTCCTTTGTGACTAAGGAAAGATGCTGAGCATGTGTCAGGGGTGTCTCTGAATGGAGGCCTAGAAAGGCCATTGCATGAAGCTGTGAAGTTGAAGCCTGGATACCTTGGAGAACCCAAGATGTTGGAGATACCAGAGCCATGAGATACCTGCCTAGGAGAGCTGCCAACAGGGAGTGGTACCAGCCCAAGGAAAAGAAGTGTGTTGCAGTCAACAAAGCTGAAAGGAATTGTAGATCTGAAGAGTGTTTTGACATCAGACATGGAGAAGATGCAGAGTTTAGAGTTCCCCCAGCTCGTTTTCTGCTTTGCTTTGGCCCAGTGTTTCCTCACTATGCTCCCTTCCCTACCTTTTGGAATGGTTATGTATATCCTGTACCTTTACATGTTGGAAGTATGTCATCTGCTTTTTGATTTTGTTTTTATAGGGAATTACAGTTAAGAGAATCTTAATTGCATGAATCTCAGAAGAGACTTTTAGCTTTGGACTTTATAACATTGTTGAGACTGAAAGGCTATGGGGACTTTTGAAGGTGGACTAAGTTCATTTTTCATTATGTGGTTACAAGCCAATGGGAGCTGGGGAGCGGAATGTGGTGGTTTGAATAGGTATATCCCCCACACACTTGTATGTTTGAATGCTTAACCTATTGGGAGTGTCACTGTTAGAAGGTATGGCCTTGTTGGAGAGGCTATAACCTTGTTGGAGGAAGTGTCACTGTGGAGGCAAGCTTTGATGTCTCATATGCTCAAACTATGCCCAGTGTGGGACACAGTTCACTTCCTGTTGCCTGTGGATCAAGATGTAGAACTCTCAGCTCCTTCTCCAGTACCACGTCTGCCTGCATGCTGCCACGCCTCTCATCATGATGTTAATGGACTAGACCCCTGAGACTGTAAGCTATCCCCAATTAAATGTTTTCCTTCATAAGAGTTGCCATTGGTCATGTGTCTCTTTACAGCAATAGAAACCTTAACTAAGACAGTCATGGTGTCTCTTCACAGCAATGAAACAGTAAGTAAGACCCCTCTTAACAGTCATCCCGCTATTGCAGTGGTGGCTACATCTTGCATGTCAGGTCATTGGTGTCCACAGCTCAGTAAGACTGTTGATGACCTTTCTCCCCAGCAGTCTCAGAGCAGCACCTTCTGGTACTACAAAAGCTAGCCGACAGGGAAGCAGTTTCCAAGTCAGTTTTAGCTTGATTTATCTATGTCCTCCAACCAAAGCATGTGATATCTTCAGCAATAAGGCTTTATCTTCTAGTGCTGAGGGACTACCAAGAGCAGTGATAACGTCTTGTGTTGTTTTGCTGGCTTAAGAGGCCTCCCTGACTAATAACTCATGGGACTTAGCTCACCCCTGGCAATGAGATTTTTGTTTAATAACCCATGTGTGCTGGAAGCAGCTTTATCTACTCACACAGAGTACCTCTGTTAAAAGCCTTAAAACTTTTTATTAGTGTATATTCATTGAGCAAAGTGATGAGCTTCATAATGGCATTTTTATTCTTCATGTGTGCCTTTCCTCCTACAATTTTAAATTCCTTGCTTGAAATTCCAAGTTGAACTTGTATCTCTATGATCGTAGTATATATTTTTGCTTAATAAACTGTTTCTGGTAATTTTCACAGATAACTTTTTGTCCTTGCTGAGTCTGTCTTATAGCATGTATTTTTATGCATCCCATGCTCTGGCTATTTGATAGTTACTGAATTAAATACTTCTGGAAATAACCTGATACCAGATGATGGCATCCTCTTCCCAGGAACATGTTCCTTCTTTCATATGCATGAAAACATTAAAAGCCCGGGACCAAAGCTTGAAAATAACTTTTTTTTCTAGGCGAAGTCTCATTGTGTTGCCCAGACTAGGCTTTAAGTGTCAAAGATTTCTGAATCACTTAAATTATTCAAGATCCCAGCCCAGGGGTCATTTTGCTCAGACTTCACCTTTGTGAACCAGGGCTCTGTACCTTGTTCTAGGCTTACTGATCTATAGTTGCTTCTAACAAAAATTCTTCTGTGGTAAAACCAGGTCTGCTGGAGCAGCTATTCAAAAGTTGGTCCTACCCAATCTTTCTGAGAGATGTTCTTCCTCCTGTCAGTGGGTGACTGAACATGTGCTCACTGCTCAGCTTATGACAAAGGCTAGAGCTTCGAGAAACCATCTAGTCCCAATTCCATTTATCACAGGTAATGGCCTAATATCTTGTTAGTGGTTGGTATTGGTGATTTTAAAAAATATGACTGGCCATTTTTTTTTAGCCATTCAGAAGAACGTCCATCAGTCATTATTGATTCCATTTTCAAATAACTTTAATTATATTTTAAGAAAGAAAATCATTACTACCTGCAGACTGTCTATGGATTCAGTCATGATGGTATACCCTAGTGATTGAAGTTGTAACTATTTGAGCAGTGGGTAGACCACTGATGCTGGTTAGACTAACTTGGCTGCAGGTACCTTTAAATTTGTTGATATTGAACAAATTACCCAAACCTCTAAGCCTTGGCTGCTTTTGAATAAAATAGAGAATAAACACAAAAGCCTCATCCCACTGCGTTGTATTAAATGAGGCCATGTGTAGAAATCACATAGTACCATCCCTGGCATTTAGCAAACACCTCATAGCATTCAGTCAGTACTTTCTCTATTTGAAAACCATTGGGGAAAATGTCAGTAGTAGACAGCTGGTGAAGATTTGCCAGGTTACCATGGCCAAAATGAAGTCCAAGCCCTTTGTGACTTCTGACCAAAGCAAGAACTGCAAATGGCATTTCTTCCTCTTCTTCCTCTTCTTCTTAAATTTATTATTATGATTATGTGCAGTGCTGTTTTGCCTGCATATATGTCTGCGTGAGGTGGTCAAGTCTCCTGGAACCGGAGTTACAGACAGTTGTGAGCCACCATGTGGGTGCTGGGAATTGAACCTGGATCCTTTGGAAGAGCAGTCAATGCTCTTAACCACTGAACCATCTCTCCAGCCCTTTCTTTTTGTTTGTTTTTGTTTTGAGACAGGGTTTCTCTGTGTAGCCTTGGTGTCCTAGAACTTGCTCTGTAGACCAGGCTGGCCTCAAACTCACCGAGATCCACCTGCCTCTGCCTCCCCAGTCTGAGATTAAAGGTGTGCACTACCACCCAGCTGCAAACAGCATTTCAATGCACCTACTCATATTTGGAGAAAGATCGTGTTTCTTCCTCTTTCCAAAGAGCTGAAACAGAAGTACAATGTTTGATCTACGTCCGTTCAAAAGGATGATGAAGTTCAGGGTGACTGGGGACACCATAAAGGCAAAAAGATTTGCAAAGCGGTCCAGGAGTCCAGGAAGACATATCTTCACTGAGTAGGTGCAGGGAGAAAAGGCTATTGGCACAACTGTCCACGTGGGCATCTACCCCAGCAAAGTGGACCACAGAAAAAAATCCTGGAGAGGAAAGCCACATCTTGGCAAGCAGTAAAGAAGGGCAAATATAAGAAAGAAACAGTTGAGGAGATGCTGGAGTAGAAGAGTCTCAATCCAGCATGCACAACTTTCATTTAAGACCACATAAGTGATTAAGAAAATATCAACAATATATTTAGCTCAATTATTATTCTCAATTATGGTAAAACATTAGCCTAACTTGGGATATATTTTTGGTACCTATGGAACTATGAGTATCATGAATGGTAGTTATTACCTGAAGGAAATACAGAGTGATTTAATATAATTCCCCAAATTGTTAAAAAGGACTTTTACAAAATGACCAAGGCTACTGTGAATAGTTACTCAGCTTGTGCTCTGCCCAATGTTCACATGCACATGGCATCACTCACCTGAGTTGTACCACGAATTCATCTGTCCTGAGTAACTGTGTGCAGTGACCCTGGCAATGCTCTTCAATTGTGACATATTTAATACATTTTCAATATTAATTTGCGAGTCATAATTGGATTTAAAGCTATAATTAAATTAGTCTTAATAATTTTGTTTTGTGAGAGAATCTCTTAAATAGTAGTTTCTGCCATAGCATTAACTGTCTGTGTTGTTGTGGATAGATCACAATATCCCAAGGCCCCAACTTCTTCATCTGTCCAAGAAGAGAGCTGGACTAAATTATCTCCATCTCTAAAATTCTGTGATTTGCCTGTAAAATGCAATTTTAGTATCTCTCTAGTAGATTTGCATGTGTGACTGAATTTCTTGTGTTAGCCGGGCAGTTTGCAATTTGTATTTATAGGCTGGTAATTAGCATGAAGCATCATACTTTTTCCATCTGTCATATTAACAAAGTATACATATTGTCTAACCAACGTAACCTTTAAATAATGGTGCTCAGTATGACCTTACTGACGCGTTCACTGCCTATCCCAGAGCCATGGTTCTCTGTGTATAAATAACCACATTCGATGCCTTCTTAGTTCACACTTCAGATGGCTGAAAGGAAAGTCCTCACCAGTGACAATGGAAATGCCATTGTGGATATCTGAATGGAGTCTCAGCTCACCTAACACAACCTGTGTGGCTAGTTTTACAGTTGCCTTCAAAATGTAATGTTGCAGCTTTGAATGCAAACCCAATACGTTCATGTTTGCCTCATTCTGAACTAATCAGATTCTTAAAAGGCTTCAAGTCAAATATTCACTTTGAAAATTAATACCAGCATTTTGAGAAAATTGATTAAATAAAGTAGTTTTACTTTGGGGAGAGGAGAAGTGAGAGGGGGCAAAGAGAACAAGAAGAGAGCGCGAGAGCAAGCAAGAGAAGCATTATGACAATTCTTTTATTTTAAAGTGAATAGAGAGAGGCTCAGACCACCAACTCCTTGGTTACTGCAGGTGCTGCTGCAGATGTATACAGGGATGCTGTCCAGAACTTCCGTTGCGAGGAAGCCCTCGTCACGATGTATCATTTTTTAGAGTCATCAGGACTGCTTATACTTTTCTGAAGCAGTAATAGTTTCTCCAAGGATTTTTTTTTTTTCAATTTAAAATTTCCCCATTAAGAATCTTTTACAAAATATATTGAATAAATATAACCAACTGCAACTCTGACTTCCAGCTGTTGTCAGAGATCTCCAAAGAATATACTTTGATTATAAAATGAGATTGACAGGGACCGAAGGATCAAGAGCATTCCAACAAGCCACTGAACTGTTAAGTCCCTTTGTTCACACATTCCCTAGTGTGCAGCCACAGTAAAGTTTTACTATTGAAGGGTTCTTTGTACTCCTTTTGAGGAAAGAAACACCTAATTGCTTCCTAGAAGCAAATGCACGGTATCCACACAGGTACTCTGGATGCAAACCTATTATATTGTCCACATTCAAACAATGCAGCAATCACAGTTCAGTTAACTTCCTTTACTTTGGAAAAAAAATGCTGTAACATATATCCCTCTGTCATTGATGCTATTGTATGAAAGAGGACAATTTAATATATGTGAGAAACAGATAAGGTCATTGAGTCACAGAAAACTGACCAGCCAGAAATGCTGGAGTTCATGGGCATTTTTCTTAGGACTGGAATTCATTTTGCCCATTCTTGACAGTGACATTTCTCAAGTGTACAGGATTGCTTGTGGGGAGGTGGGGATAAAGAATACTACTACCCAGGGAAAATGAGCAAATGTGTTCATTCCTTCTCCTCTTTTTCCCCTCCAGCAGCTGCTGAGGTAAAATGAGTTGGCCTTGTTCATTCTCAGCTGCACATGGATTTGTGGCTACCCTTTCTGCTAACTTTTGTAGATTATGTAAACCCACTGGACTCCGACCTAGTCCTTTCTTGAACTCCTCTCGTCGTGGCTTGTTTTGGACCTTCCATGATCCACTCCTTCTCTAGTCTACATCTGCTTGTCTAACTCACTTGAGCTACAGTCAAATTCTCCCACGGTGGGTCCCCCCAACACCAACCTCGTGATCCAACATCCATATTCAAACAGCTACCAGAATAAGCAACCTGAGACCACCCCTCTGACCCTGTTGTTGCTACCCTGCTCAAAAGATTGCTAAACAACTTCTCATGACCTTGGCAGTGGTTGTCAATTCCTTCAGACCCTGTGTCCCTGATTTATAACAAATACTCTACAAAACTTTATCTACACTCTCAAAATGAAAGCCATAGAAAACATATGTAAAGTATACATGTGATTTGAATATTAAATCAATGTAAAGTAAAAAAAGAAATAAAACTGTAACACCAAGTATAAAATAATACGTATTTGATTGTGCAGATGTTTGGATGTGACACCATCAGAAAACATGCTTGCATCTCTGTGTGGGGTGACAGTGGCTGTGATGGCTGCAGGTATAGAAGGACTTGGGGACTTGTACTCACAATTCAAGCCATTGAGTAGTATCACTGCTAGTGACATAATTTTGCAAAATGGAAAATACCAGGGACGAGATCTGTAACACTCTTTCCAAACTTTAAACGTGAATCACTTGGAAATCTGAGATTATGCATTTCCTTCAAGCTCATAAATGATGCATAGGTCCACACACTATGTGTTGAATCATTAGGCCCCAAACTAGAGGCATTGTTTGTATCCAGAAACAATGGGATCTACTGAAAAATAGTAAAATCTTGAAGTTCATGTAATACTTGTGGCCTGGAGTTATCTGTAACTGAAGTAACTTCTGTCCTGGCACACTGCCATGGATTTAGCAGCCTTAGTGGCCTGGAAGCCCAGAACAGCAGCCAGGAAACTACCTAGAATACACAGCATTGCCTCTGAGGAGATGGTGGCAGAGGTTTGACTCCTCTTCAAAGGACTGATAATCTTTTGAGGAAGTGCAATGGTCTTCATCGGATATAATATAGCAAGGGCCATCCTGCTGAACCTAAACTGAACCTACAATCCCAGGCTTCTTACCTCTCAAGCATTTGGGTGCCTCAGACAGTAGAGAGATAACGGTAGAGGAGCAATACAGTGACTCAAGTCTTTCGTCAGGAAGTCGAGTGTGTATGACTCATGCATGTAAGGAACCCAGACTCAGGGTGGATCAGAAGCCAGGAGGGAACTCAGTACAGGGCTGGCTAGCCATTCCAGGTGTGATGGCTTTGTGAGAGAAGGACATGGTATTCAGAGAGTTCTATGGAGAGATGCTAGAGATGCAGCCGATGTGAAGAGAGATGGCAGATGCTCCCAGGTCTGCTGAGAGAGAGAAGCAAAGGCCCGTTAGACACATATTTATTCCTATATCATCTATTAAGCCCCAGAAACACTTGAACAACCCTTTTGGTGAGAGTTAAGTGAGTGTGATAGAGGATACATTGGCCCACGGAGCTGATGTGACTTTGTGTGTAGTCACAGGTATAGAAGCCCGAGACATTGAGTGTAAACTGGTAGCTACCATAAAACACCTCCACTGCTGTCCCCTAGCACCTGTCCACCTGTCACCACAGTAATGAACCCATCTAACTCTTCCTCACCTTTATTTTGACAGCACCTATCGCAGGTC
The DNA here is from genome assembly GCF_004664715.2 of Peromyscus leucopus. Classification (NCBI taxonomy): domain Eukaryota; kingdom Metazoa; phylum Chordata; class Mammalia; order Rodentia; family Cricetidae; genus Peromyscus; species Peromyscus leucopus. The sequence goes on along the minus strand of NC_051066.1, from coordinate 35,993,598 downwards.
TGTAGGACTCTTATGAAAAATTCCCTCTCAACCATTGCCAGGTGCACACCTCCAGCCATAATTTGTGGTACAGGAAGTACATTTTCACTCGGCCTGTTTTTATAGTAGGTTATCCACTTCTCACATTTTCCACTCCCTTCTGAAGTCAGGATGTCACATTAGAAGAAAGAATGAATCCATCTTTCATGCCACTAAGGCTTTGAATCTTTATTTTGACAAATAATTAGCACTTACACTTACAGGTTAGTGTGGTGTATGTAGACATTGTAGAATGATTAATTTAAGCTAATAAACACAACTGTTACTTCAGCTACTTATTGCAAGTCTTTGGTTTCTGCAGGTACCTTTTAAGGCTAAAGGGATGCATTATGAATTGCACTGTTTCCTGCCTTCCCACTGAGTGGGCAGAAGTCTGAGTACGGACAGAGCAGATTCTAGGGCAGTTTCCCTTGAACTTCTGCTCAGTGTTCCAGAAGAGTCCTAACTCCCACACCAGGCTTTATATCGACTGCTGTGGCCTCTGCGTTAAGACTCTGTACATGGACTCTGTGTCTGCAGCAGGGGAATCTGTCCCTTTGTTTGGAGTTCTAGGTATACCCCACCCGCCCAGGAAGAGTGCCACCTGTGACAGTCGTGCTTATAGTGTGTCCTACCGACGTCAAAGATAAGAATCACCAGAGTACTGGCAGTCCTTGTGTACTTTTTCTTACTTGTTTTCATTCAGATCTTTTATTCTATTTCTCCAATAGCCGTTCTTCACCTTCTATGAACCAGTGATGCAGACAAGGAAGTCTGCCCCCTCTGTCAAGGAGGCCAGTTTGCATACAGTACCTAGTTATCAGTCACTGTCCCCAGCACTTTCTCTGCCTGTCCCTGAGATTTTCCCAAGATTATTATTCTATCTGAAACTGAGTTAGAGCCTTTTGATTTCTCTCCAGAAACTCCTGCTGTAAGTATGGAACCATCTTTGAATGCCATCTTTCAACCTGCCCAGCTCCTTTCATGTCTTCTCAGTGATGACTTGTAATTGGCCCTGATGTTAGGCAGCCAAGCATCAGACTTGCGTCTTCACTGGAGGAAAAAGAGTACAAAGATCAATAAGTCTAGCTCGAGGTCCTGTAAAGAGGCACAGAGGATGCAAGATGCCTGAGATTTCCAAGCTGAAGTACCAAGGGAAATGAAGAAACCAGAAGAGGGATTTACCTTTGTGACAAAATAAGCACATTTGGTTTTAAAAGTTATTATTTAAATGATAGATATACCCCTAACTTAAAATATGAAACATTTTCATCTCATTGGAATTCAGCATAATAAAAATGGATATATTGCCAGCTACTCAGATAATGGTGAATTATTATCTGAGAGATTTAGAGAATACAAATAAAATTCTCAGTGTAGCTAAAAATTGGCTTCATTAATCCCATTAGATGGTGAAAGTGAAGGTGATATTGATTAAATTGAAACAATGAGTGGGTTTATTTCATGCAGGCAGTGGCACTTAATCATTATAAACATTAAGGATATATTTGTATAATTTTCTTTTATGTACTTTTTTTTTGAAGTCACATTCCACTTAGATTGCTCCTTTTCCTCAGGAGTGTTTTGCCAGCACTTACCTGTGAAGCCTCTTAGCTGTCCTCTGATAGGATGCACATAGGTAGCTTCTGTCTACTCATCAGTTTTCAGAATAAGAAAAATGTCCCCCTCTGCAAAATGCCTGTACACATAATCAGTATATATGTAGCAGAAGATATGTGCCCAAGAGTTGAGTTGGAAACTTGGGAAATGCATCATCTTGAATAGATCAACTGTATTTGTCAGGGTTCTCTAGAGGAACAGAGCTTATAGCTTGAATCTCTCTCTCTCTCTCTCTCATATATATATATATATATATGTATTATATATATGTATTACATATATATGTATTATATATATATGTATTACATATATATATATATATGTATTATATTTATATGTATAAAGGGCATTTATTAGAATGACTGACAGGCTGTGGTCCAGCTAATCCACTAATGGCTGTCTACCAACAGAAGGTACAATAATTCAGGAGTTGTTCAGTCTATAAGGCTACATATCTCAGCTGGTCTTCAATATAAGGCAGAATGTTGAAGAAGTAGGCTCTAATGCCAGTGAAGGAGTGGACTTGCCAGTGAGAGTGAGAGCAAGCAGACAACACGCTTCCATCTTTTATATAGGCTGGCAGCAGAAGGCGTGGCCCAGATTAAAGGTGGATCTTCCCATCTCAAAAGTTCTGGATTAAATGTATACTTTCCCACCTCAAAGATCTGAATTAGAAGAGGGTCTTCTCACTTAAATGCTTTAATTAAGAAAAAAAATCCCTCACAGGTGTGACTGGTCCCTTGGATTTTAGTTAATTCCAGATGTAGTCAACAACCAAGAACAGCTGTCACGCCAGCTTTCGTGTGCTTGCTAACAAAGGCTACGTCATTGCGGCAAGCCAGAAATGGACTCTGCTGTCCAAGTGGCAACAACCCAAACGTTTTTTTTCCAGCAGATCACTCTATCTGGACAGCTTCTGAGAGGGTAGACTTCATCTGCACCATCTGGCCAAAGCTTTAGTGGCTGGAGTGATCAGGATCCTGTGAACGAACAGGCTATCACTCTCCTTTGCTGTTTGCCCTACCCCTACAGAGTGCCAAGATCACTGTTGCTCAGGTCCTCTCCCCAGACCTGCTGTGAACCCTTGTGGACAACAGCACTTTCTTCCATTAACACTGACCCCTGTGCAAGCCACCCCAGTCTTGTATGAATTCCATGAGGCTGCGTTACAAAATGTATAAGTGAAATAAAGCAGTGCAGACACACAGATTACTTTACTCTTCATGAACTAACTTTTAAGCAAGTTGATCTTACTGCTTTCGATAAATCCAAAATATTATAGTCACGTGTCTTCTTGTGATTCTAACTAAAGAGACTTGTTTTTGAAAAAAAAAAAGCCCACAATTTAGCTTCACTGAAGATATTAAAAATAATAGTCACCAAAAGAGGGGGGGCAATTTGTCCTTCTGTCCCTCTAGTGTAGGTTCTATGCTCTGGTAGTCACTTTCCCTTAAAACTAAAGTGCTTCCAAAGGTGACTTCTGAATTTTTCCTAAAACAAAGTCCAGTTAAGCACTCACATACGGGTAATTGAATTTGGAAAATGATCTCAAGGAAGAAAAACAAGGCTTTGAAAGAGTCAGACAAAGGGGAAAAGGCCATTTCCTGGATGTGTTTTTTGCTCGTCTTTTTTGGGAACAACAATGAGGATGCTGTGAGGAGCCCCAGAGAGCATGCTCCAAAACTGTTCTTCCAAAGGATGAATGAGAAGGGGGTACCCACCAGATTCCATCCAACACTGGCTGTGTATCTCTCTTGTTTTTCTAAATGTGTGCATCTGTTAGAATGAACATTCTCCTGCAAACATTTCACATGGGGCCAAGAGGACAGGAAACCTGGGAGCAGAAGGTGAGAGGTAGAGGGTGCAAGTGCAGTGAGATCGAGCTGCTGCTGGGGCATGCCTGTGAGCAGCTGGTGACCACAACAGCCGGAGGTTTGGTCAAGGCCAAAGCGTGCATGGAAAGGTGTTCAGCTGGTCAAAAGGAAGTCAGCGTCACCATTCGATACCACCTACACTCAGTAGTAAGGTTTTTACCAAAAAGAAATGAGATGGTCTGGTTCCCACACAATCGCAGGTCTGAGCTGCTGAACCAGCCATCTCCAACAGGCACAGTGATAGAAGGTTTTAGAATGGCCTCTCTTGTGTAGTTGAATCTGAGTACCACTGAATAGCAACTCCCTCCAATCTTATCAGCTATCACTCTTTCATTCTCTCATGGGAATGTTCCAGAAGCACCTATACATTGGTTGGGGGACTGCAGGCTTGAGACTTCCATCTTAGGCGGGCTGTGGCTTCATTTCGACACCGGAACGGACTCAATGCCTCTGCAAATCTGCACAGTTACCAGATCCTGAGAGATGCGCTGTTGGAAGGGTCTCATTTGACTATCGTTCAGTCAGCGAATCTAGTCAGCAGGTCTCAGATTTTGGTTTTTTTTTTTTTTTTTTTTTCGGGTTTTGTTGTGAACCTGAATATTTTTATCTGTTTCTTGAATTTCTAAGAAATATGTTATAATACCCACTTCATAAGTCATAGGTCCAATTAGAAGGTGCTTTAGAAAATCTTAACGTAATTGGAAAATATATTACTTAGGAAAAATGTATTACTCTAGTAGTTGCCAATGAAAACCCATTAATTAAAAATAGAGAAGACAGGAGATAAGTGCTGGTGAGGATACAGAGGGAAGGGGGCTCTGTGAGCCGCTGAGAATGTGAATGGCTGCGGACCCTAATGAAAAGGATACGGAGGTTCCATAAAGAATTAAAACTACCGTCCAACCATCCCTTTACTTCATGTTTTCCCAAGGAAATGAAGCCAACAAGGCTTCAGCATTCCCATGTTCATTTCAGCATTTTTAAAATAGCTCTGATATAGTGATAATGCAAGGGTTGCCAAGAGGGGTGTGTGTGTGTGTGTGTGTGTGTGTGTGTGTGTGTGTGTGTGTGTGTGTGTGTGTGTGTGATGTAATCCAGACACAGTGAAATATTTAGCCAAGAAAAGAAAGCAACCATAGCATCTTTGACAACGTGGATGAACCTTGTGGGCAGTGTACTCAGTAAATTAAGTCAGACAGAGGATCTCCACCACTTTGCTGACACCGCTTACAAGTATGATTTCACGTTGAAAAGGAAGCAGCAGGTAGAAATGCAGTTAGGAGGTGGAGGAGGGACTTTTTGCTCAAGGTAAACCTTTCAGCTGTAGGATCAAGAAATTCAGACTTAACATACAGCATGGTGACCACAGTTAGTAAAACTGAGTTGTATACTTGAAATCGGCTTAAATGTTCTCTCTACAAAACCAGACCAAACCAGGGAACCACGATTTAATTAACTTAATTGTTATGAGCATTTCACACAATATTTGGCTGTCAAGTAATCACAGTGTGGGGCTGAAGAGGGTAAGAACATTCTTGCAGAACACCCAGGTTTGGTTCCCAGCACCACATGGCAACTCACAGCCATCCAAACTCTGGTTCTGGAGAGTCCAGTGCCTTCTTTTGACCTCCTCAGGCAGCAGGGACCCAGCTGGTGTACACACACACACACACACACACACACACACACACACACACACGCACGCGCGCAGGCAAAACACTCATACACTTGCTGCTTATCTTTGTTCTCACATGGCAACATCCGACCAGGCTCAAAGGTGGATATATACCTACTGCCTTTAGGTGGGGCATGCTGGATGTGCACCCTGTGCTAGTCACTACTTACTGTGGGGTATGTGAACCCGTGCAAAGGCTGAGGATAGAATAGTATTGTGATCTTCTTTTTCACTATAGAAGGTTCAACGTAAAATTTGAGAGGGGGAGCCTGTTGGGAAGCCATCATTAGATTAGTAAAGAGATGATGAACATTTACTTGAATGTTATGCTTTTTAGTTGATTGTGATTTCTGTGACACAGGATTGGGGGCTGGATGTAAAAGACACCAGAAAGGGTTGCTCTTGACTTAGACAACTGGGTGACCTGTGATACTACCAACTTAGTTAGATCATGCAGGTTCTGAGGGAGGGACTGTGGTTCTGTTCTGAATTTGTGGCTTTTAGATATCTGCTTGAGCCTCACAGTTAGTTGGATACCTGAAATTAGAGCCTCAGACTTGGGAGCTCTGAGCCCGTTTGTGGTACTGGAGTCCCCGTGTGTTGAGTGATAAGGAGTGGACAAAAAGAGAAGACCATGGAGATGCCAGAGGACCCATGGAGAATGCGGTCTGGCTAGCTAGTGGAGTTGTACAGTTGGTATTAGTTCTGACATGTTCCTAACTCTAAAAAATATGTTCTAATTTGATTATGAGTTAGAATCATTCTCTTGTTAATTTCGCAGACTATACCCTACTTTATAAACAAATGACAATACCAATCAGGATTCCAGCTCCTGCCTATGTGATCTATGAGATGAGTATAGAGGATTAGATGCATGGGAAAACTAGAATACCACAACTCACTAGACACTTTGGAAAATACAAAGATATTTTCAATGTTAAAGAAAGCCAAGCCATTTGCACTTAAAAATGTATAGAATTACTAGGCAGTCGCATTAGCTCTGCTATGACAGATAGCATCTTCTTTTTTTCTGGCTGAGAATAATCATGAGTAAGCAAATAGGGAGCCTTGAAAGACAAAATTCAGATTTCTAAATCTCTCAACATAAGTGGCAATTAGAGTCACACCATCATGCTTTATGTGTTCAGTTTAATATGGTTTTATGGATTAGGACAAAGTAGTCTCCTTGGCTGAACAGTATGGAATTTTCTGTGCGGGCTCATATCTATTCCTCTGAGAAACATAAGCAGAGTGTTGGGGAAGTTGGAAGAATGTGTAAATGGGCTTCAGCGGAGTTGTCATTAACAAGTAAAATTGTCTGAATCTCCAACATAAAATGAATGGATTCCACATTGTTTAGTGTTTATCTGCTCAGAACATTCATTTTCGAGGTTTACTATGACTTTATGGGAAAGAATAAGATTCCCTATTTCTATGGACACATTGTAATTCCACCACGGCCTCCTGCCTCTTTCTTAATGTCCTTTTGGAAGAAATTCAGTCTGGGGGAGTTTAGCCTCTCACAAACGCTCAGGTAATGGGTGTGCTAAACTCCCATTAGCATTTTGGTGATAATCTGAGGCAGGCCTCTATGCATAATTATAATTGGCCATTAATTTTGTGGTTTATACTTCATCTTCCTCTCTTCTCTCCCTCCCTCCACTCCCCCCACCCTGTTTGGAAGATACTGCCCCCCCCCATTGTACTCTGGCTGTTCTCTCTAGAAAAAGGCATCAGGCAGTGCACAAATATCTAATGTTTATTACTGAGTAAGACAAGTGAAAGGGCCCTGCTGATGATAACGAAGTCACTTTCCTTTATGGTTTTCCCCAGTTAATATTCTTGTGATCTCTGTTTGACTTCTCTGCTTGGCCTCCTACAGAGGTGAGATGTAATGAGTTTCTCATTCGAAGAGTCTGAAGTCCTGCTATGATCCTTAGATCAGCTTCTGTTAATTCTGTGCTCTGTCTAGGAAGAAGTAGGCAGAAAGGGAAAGAATATTGTCACCAAAGGTGTTCTTTTAGGGTCTTTGTAAGGTAGGGAGTCCATAAACTGTAATCACTTTTACACACTCCATAATCGCTTTCTTCAATTTCCATTCTTGCCAGTGTCCTCCATTTCACAGCTTCAAAATGGTCTTGCTCCCTAAAAAGGAGTGCCCCCACGTTTACTGATCTATGAGAACTTCTCTTGAGGTCCTGTTCATTAAAATAATAACTGTAGTGGAAATGCAGACTGTTGAGGTGTGTGTTTATGTTAACATAGACCTGTGAATTTAAAATCATTTACTGATGCTGAATTACAGCTATGGAACTTTCACCTTCTCCCTCTAGGCATTCCAGTCCCCTAGTTACAAGAAAGTTTTTAGGTAGCTTCTTCTCAACAGTCCATTTCTCTTGCATTAGTTAACTGAATGCCTTGTTAGGCAAATGTCCTAAGTATGTTATTAGTACTTCACTTTTTTTTTTTTTTTTTTTTTTTTTTTTTTTTTTGGTTTTTCGAGACAGGGTTTCTCTGTGTAGCTTTGCGCCTTTCCTGGGACTTACTTGGTAGTCCAGGCTGGCCTTGAACTCACAGAGATCCGCCTGCCTCTGCCTCCCGAGTGCTGGGATTAAAGGCGTGCGCCACCACCGCCCGGTAGTACTTCACTTTTAACTGTAGCCAAAGGAGAAAGCTCAGAGCCAGAGTCAAAGTGAGGTCATAGGTTCTAGGGTTAGGTTTCTCTGTCATGCAGCTGTGATGCAGAATTCAATTTGGGGCTGGGCAGAAAATTATCTTACTTTTTTAAAGGATGTCTTTAAGATCACATAGATATTTAAGAGTAAATTTTATTGAGTTATATTTTAAAATTTGGCATGGATGTTGTGTTGGTTAGTTTTTTGTTAACTTGAAACAAGTCAGGGTCTCCAGGGAAGAGGGAACTTTATTTGAAAATGCCTCCATCAGATTGCCTGTAGGCAAGCATGTGAGGCATTTTCTTAATTAGTGATTGATATGGGAGTACTCAGCCCACTGTGGGTGGAGCCACCCTTGGAGAGGCAGTTTTAGAGTTTGTAAGAAAGCAAACTGAACAAGCCATGGTGAGCAAGTTAGTAAGCAGCACTCCTCTGTGGATTCAGCATCAGTTCCTGCTTTGACTACTCACAGAGATGGACTCTTACCTGGAAGTATAAGCTGGAATCTTTCATCTCCAAGTTGCTTTCAGTCATGGTCTTTGACACAGAAATAGAAAACTACATAAATATTGTTTCCAGAACATGGGGGGTGTATAATACAATTGTGATGTATGCATATGACATTATTCATGAACAAACTTTTTATAAAAGATAATAAATTACTCATTATATTTGAAGCACCTCCACTAAATATTTGCTATTTTAGGCAATGTGACAATTTTTCATGAAAACATAAAAGAGAACAAATTGGTGTCCCCCTACCCACGAGGGATGAGGGATATGGCTTTACACATATATATCATAAATGCATATATATATATATATATATATATATATATATATATATATATTACCAATCACAGAGGGAAGGTGGTAGAATCCTTTAGAGAAGTGAGGACTATTTGAAGATTTTAGGTCATTGGGCATACTTGAGACAGAATGTGGCATTTTGGTCTCTTACTATGTTTGTTTTGCTTCCTGGTGGCCCTGAGATGAGCTGCTTGGCTGAACCATGCACTCCCCTTCATGACCCATGGCTTTCACTGGAGCAATGGGATCAAGTGAACATGGGCTGAAACTTCTGAGACTGAGCAAAACATATGTTTCTTCTTTCTTGGTTCACTATATGAAAGACTGTGCTATAGTAACAGAAAGCTGATGATATAATTCTACTCACAGTGTATGGAACATGAACTGTAGTCTTAATGTGGAAACTATTGAACAAAGGAAAAGAAAGGGAGAAAAGGAGTAAAGTTTGACCAAATGTGTAGTTTGAAGGTGTCTTCTCTGGCTTCAGTACAGTGGGAGTAGCAAGAATGGAGTCCGGGAAGTTCTCACACCGTGGGGCTGGTGACTGCTGAGGTGGTTGGGGAGATCAGTCAGTGTAGCCAACAAGATTTGTGTATCTGGAAATGAGGGGCCCACAATGCTGAGGTAATTCCTGAGTTTTGGGCTTATGCAAGTGGATGGTATTTGCAAGTGTGCATTATTATTGCTCCACTTTAGATTAACCTGAAGTTCAAAATGGTTAAACATCATGCTCCAGGGAACCCATTAATAAGTCACAAAGGCACAACTCAAGCTCTACTTTATGACTTCAAATCCTCATTTCTCCAGTCAGTACTGTGCTTCAGAATTGATTTCAGAAGGACTGTGCTCAATGCTGTCGGCATGATAGCTTTTTCTTTAGACCATGGAGCCATAGCATCTTAGCCTTGGGAAGCATTATAGTGAGTTCCTAGGGTTTCCAAGCTCTTTTGGCCATGACCCATAGTGAGAAGAATATTACACCACAAATGAATACACATATAATGGAAACAAAATTTTCTTAGAAATACTACCACTGCATATCTTGAGGCGTGCTGTTTTCTTCTGTTTCCACTTACATAAAAATGCTAGCTGCTATTCACAACATTGATTTTATAATACAAATTATAACCTATTTGAAAAAACACTGAACTGGTCCTTTTAAATTTTAGAAGAATTGGAAAGTGATTTTTTTTTTAAAAAAGAGAAACTATTACTGATTTTTTCCTCTCTCTTTTTTATAAATTGAAAATAAATTTGTTCATACACTATGTTCTAATCATGATTTTCCCTTCCTCATCTCCTCCCAGATCCTCCCAACCTCCCTACCCATCCAAATCCACATCTTCTTTCTCTCTCTCTTTAGAAAACTAACAGGTAAATAAAATGAGAAAACAAACCAGAATGAAATAAAACAAACAGAAAACAAAGCACAGACATGAGAAACACACACACACACACACACACACACACACACACACACACACACACAAAACAAAAAAAACAAAAAAACCCTCCCCAAATACCATTGAGTTTGTTTTGTGTTGGTCATCTATGTCTGGGCATTGGGCCTGCCCTTAAGTATGGTTTGTATATCCAGTGGGACTCCATTAGAGAAAACTAATTTGTCCTTTGTGAACACTTGATGTTTGGAAATAGCTTCTGAGTTAGGGATGGGGTTCATGTCCACTTCCCCTCTCAGAGTTGTGGGCCTCCTGGCTTGGACCTGTGCATGCTGCCACAGCCATTATGAGTTCACGTGTGCCTCAGCCCTGCTGTGTCTAGAAGGCACCCCTTCCTTGGTGTCTTCCATCTTCTCTGGCTCCTACAATCTTTCTGCCTCCTCTTCTGAATAGCTCTCTGAGTGTTCCAAGGTCTCTCACTCTCTGCACATTGTCCAGTTGTGGATCTCTGTGTTATTTCTCATCTCCTGTAGGAGGGAGCGTCTCTGATGATGGCTGAGCAAGACTATGAACCATGAGTACAATAGAATGTGGTCAGGAGTCATTTCATTGCAGTGTTCATTTAGCAGAACAATTAATGTTTGGTTTTCTCTTAGTTCTCGAGTTCTCAGCCACTTGAACAGTGTCAGGCATGGGTTCCATCTCACAGAGTAGACCTTAAATCCAATCAGAGAGATTGGTCACTCCCACAACTTTAGTGCCAATATTTTGTGCACTAATGTATCAGGCAGACGAGTCACCATTGTAGACTGACGGGCTTGTAGCTGGGTTCATGTTTATTTTTCTCCTCTGGTAGCATGCAAAGTACCTTCCAGTACCAAGAACACTAGTCAGTAGGGATGAAGGCTCTAGTTAGGCACCAATATGATGCATCCCTGTTCAATGAGACATGTAGGTGTTGTCTCCTGCAATAGAGACTCATCACCAGTTTGTGGAGAGCAACCAATAGCCTTGGCAATTACCTGAGTTGTTTGGAGGTTTTCATGAGGTCCTTTGGCCAACATCTCAGATATAACCCATTTCTGGAAGTTTTACTTGGTGGCAAAATATGTCTTGTTGGGACTTTGTCTCCTTCATTATTTGGTGATTCTATTTAGATTTCTTTTTACATCCATACTCACCCTCACATGTTTCGTGTGTGTGTGTGTGTGTGTGTGTGTGTGTGTGTGTGTGTGTGTGTGTGTGTAGCTTCTACTGTAGCAGGTTTCCTCATGATGTCTCAAATGGCCCTTAGTGTAATCTGTACCTCCCTGTATTCTCTTTCTCATTTCCCTCTTCATTTAACACAACCATTCCAGTGCCCCTCCCACACCCTGTACCATCTCTCTATAACTATTTATTCTCTTTCTCCTTGCTTGGGGGATCCTTCCCTCCCCCCTAGTCCTTTACTCTATGCCTAACCTCTGTTTATACAGATTGTAGAATGCCTATCGAAAGTTTAAAAGCTAATATTCACATTGAAAAGTGATCTTCTAAGACTTAGCAGTCAATAGGCAAGTGAGTTTCTGATTCTAAATCACTCTATTAGACAACAGGGCTCTATCAGCTTCATATATAAAATTGACTGATAGGTTTGTAAATTTTGTCCTTGTAAAACAAACAGACAAACAAACAACCCAATTGTTGATTATTTTCTGCTTATTGGCATTTAGTTTGTTTCTTTTTGGGAAGTCCTGTTTTATACTAAGGTAAGGCCATCCAGGATGCAATTAAGTCAAGAGTTACATTTTGTTTGAAAAGTAATGGATATGGAACAGTCAAGATAATAAAGAGAGTACAATCTCTGGGAGTCTGAAAAAGACTAATAAAAAGCCATAGAAAATGGAAAGCACTTATCAAGGAGGGGTGATAAAAATGCACTTATGAAGTTACCCGAGAATCCAGAGGATAATTGTGAGGCAAAGAGGACAAGCCAAGTAGAGAATAGAAAGCCTTAATAACATCCACGATCATAGGACCATTTCTCGAGTCACGTTAAACAGAAATGGGACACATATGATAGAAAAGCCTAGGCCCGAAGCACTGAAAAATGGTGGAACATTTGGGAAGAATTTTAATGGAGCTCTCAAAGTATTAAAGGTTTAATAAAATGAAAATTTGACATTTATTCAGCCGAACTGAATTTGGAAGCTTATAGTAACATAAAGGGAAAAGAGAAAGGATTTCTGCGCTGCCTTTTATGCATGTACTCCAACCTTCGAAGAAATATGAGATGGGCATGGAAAATCCTGACAAAGTTTCTAGATACTTTTCCCATTAGGCAAGCACTGATGAAATCCAGGAAGCATGGGCACAGGCACGACTTGGGAAAATCTTGGGTCCCCCCCCCCAATGGAGGCATCAGAAAGTGGAGCACGAGATACGAAACTCTCTGTAGCCAATCCTAAGGCAGACACAAATTGTCATTATCTTACTTCTAAGCATATATTAGGAACATGGCCCATGTGGCACAACACTCTAAGAACACTTGCCAACTCCTCCCTTCCCCCGCCCCCCATGCCATGTAAACTCCGGACAACTTAACAACACAAATTTACACCAGTTCTTAAGAAATTGGGAGCCCATGCAGAGGATTTGATCCATGTTGTATAGAAGAGTGACAAGATGCCTGAGACATAGAGAAGCATCTGGTCTGGATGTGGTGAGTTAGAGCTTCCCAGGAGAGAATGAATCCATGCCTTTACTTAAGTAGGGTAAGGAAGAGGTAGGCAGATGAAGGATAAAGGGCAGGCTTGAGAATTTTAGGATTATATCACATCACAGAATGCCCTAAAAAGCATAGCATAGGCCAAGCATACTATAAGCCCCGGCAAATGTAATTTTTAATGTTTTATTATTATCAGTTATGGGTACTGGTCAGACAGGACCTTTTTGATTTCTCCCCCCAAATAACTACAGCTTACATATGCTTTCATAAGTGTGGCTGATGTAACATTAATGTTTAATTATCTCTAATTGTTTAAAAGGCTTATAAAATACTGATGTTTCTCACTGCTATTCATTATGTTTGAAAATTAAGCTGCCGAGTATGTCATATATTGTGACCTTTCTATATTAGGGGGCTGTGAAATCGAATCAGAATAATAAGAACTGTTGAGGTCACCCAATTCTTTCCCTCCTTTAACATGCGAAAACTTTGAGAAGCCTTTGTTCAAAATAGTACTATTGTTGGTTAGTTGCAGAGAAGCGATGGAAATGTCTGGGTTCAATATTCATTTTTCTCTATACAGTATCGACATAACGGATTTGTTTTTTAAAGCCCACAACTTTGATGTAAAAATGTGTTAACATTGTTACCTTGACATTAATTCCAGTGATTGCCTTTGAAGTGTTCAGGGCTTATTTTTTTTTTTTAATTTTTCTCTCTAAGAATGTATGTGCATATTAACTTCATTTTAACCATTTATTTCACTTTACAGCAAGAGTGAGGAATACATGCTAAGCATTCATTTTAAGTCCTGAAGGTATTTGTGGCAGATGAACACACTCTTGGTGCTATTTGTCCTCTCTTGGGCTAATACCTCATTTAGAGATGGCATACATGGCAGGGATATTAAAGCATTAACTAAAGATCTGGAAAAAAAATGTCCTATAGTTAATAATGTGAATAACGCTTTTCTTAAAACGTGCACCTGGCTACCAGGGAGGCAATGTTCTTTCATGGTTATTATTGTCACGCGGTTATGTTCACATGCTCTGTTTAGAGCTGTGTAATTAGCAGAGCCCTTAAAATGAAATTGCCAGAATGTTCTTCCGAGCTGTTCTTCCTTTCACTCAGCATCATTCAGAAGGCTTCTGGGCTTTTTTCCGCCTATTGTGCTGCTATTGATTCCTCTGCCCACCTGCCAGCTTTCTTATTATTAGACCGATCAGAAAAATCTAGCAATGGGTTGTCTTTCTCTCCACATCCAACTCTCTTTTCCTGAGGATCCATTGGGTAAGATTCCCCCCCCCCACGCGTGGTACCCTTTCTCCCCGCTCTTCACCTTATGCACTGTGATTTGAAAAGCCCCATTTGACTGTACCCGTTGTTACCGAGCCTGAGCCTGACTCCCATTGTCAAGATCACACAAGTCTGTCTTCAATCATCATGTCTCTGGGTACAATTATAATCACAAACAATGTTATGAATTACTGACTTCAGGTAAACGTCGGAGGCCCCTGGCAGTTGCAGCGCTTCCAATATGAAGTGGAAGCAGCTTGGTTCCTGAAGGCTCATGTCTTACTCTAGGTTCCCTGGCCCCATTGCTTCTTTTATCTCTTGCTCATGTGTTATCTGACATATGGAAGCCACTGGTTTGTGATTGTTGGACTGCCTGTAGTTTCACAATCCTGTCCTACAATCTATCTGCAGCCTTAAAAAAAAAATCAACATACTTTATCTTTTCCAGAGAACAGAAGAGGGATGTTTTATATTGCAAGTGCCAGAAAATGGCAGCTTAGGCAAATTGTTGGGCAAACTGTTTAGTTTAATTTGATTAATTACATATAAGGTCATTATTAAGTACCTATTATGCACCGGTATCGGCTTGACAGTATAGAGTGGAGGCAAGTGTATGAAATATGTTCTAAGTGGAAACAATATGTTTAGTATAATTAGTGAGCAGTTATGGCATGGTACATGAAGTAAGAGACAGAGGTGTATGTGTTGGAGAATGTTTGTTGAAAGCTGTGAGTCATGATTTGGGCCTCAGCTGAGTGATAAGCATCTTATGAAATAGAGGGAAAATAAAGACATTCCAAGTAGGGAGTATTTGTATCTATCACTCCTTGAAGTTAAGAATAAGAATGAGTTGGGGGCTTAAGAGATGGCTCAGTGGTGAAGAGCAATGGCTGCTCTTCTAAAGGCCCTGTGTTCAATTCCCAGGATTTCCATGGCTTCTTATAACTGTCTGTAACTCCAGTTTCAGGAGATCCTATGCCCTCTTCTGGCTGCTCTAGGTATCAGGCATGCACATGGTGGACATACACACATACAGGCAAAACACTTATACAGATTAAATAAAATAACTTAAATAAAGAGTTGGTGTCAACATACAATTAAAAAGAATAATAATAAGAATGGCCATTTGAGGCAGAGTCAAGGAACAAGCTTACCTAGAGGTTATATATAAACAAGATTAATGTGGGGTTATGAGTGAGAAAGTCAACTTAATCAATTGACATCACCCTCATGAACCTTCCAGTCTTGTTCAATACATTTGGCTAAAAGATTTTGAGTGAACTAGATAATTACAACCAATCTCAAATGGTTTTAAAATTTATTTATCATAATCTCATCTAAGCTTTTATATATATATATATATATAATCACTAAACTACATATAAATATAAAGTCATCATGTTATATATATATCAACAAAGATTGTTGTGAAATAAAAAGTAACAATTATATTGTTGGGTTTACACAAGAAAAACAATCCATACTCCAGGGAGACTTGTAGTCCCACTGACAGAAGCAGGTATTTGAGGAAAGACATGTACTCTGGTCTTAGTGTGAAGCTTTTGCAAGACCACAGGCCCCAAGTTTAACTTTTGAAGTCTGGATCCTAAAAGCAAGAGCAAATAGGAGTCTTTAAGAATTTATGTAGAGTTGCATTACAGGCAGAAAGAGCTGATGATGATTTTGCAGTCAGCCTCCCCAAGAGATGACTTCACAGAACTGTCTTAAATAATCAAATGGAGGTTAAGACTGGAGGTGAAAGGGCACAGAGTGGAATGGATAAGGGTCAGGGAGAGACAAACATGCAGTGTTGAAGGTGCAGGAGAGCTATGCCATGGCATGCAAAGGAAAGGATCTTTTCTTGGCCAGGATGGTCAATAGGTGGAGGAGAGAACAGAATTATCCCTTTGAGTGTTCAGGAGGGAGACTGTTGGTAACAGTTGTCAGGACTCTTGATTTTGTTTGTAGAAGTTGCAGATAAAAGACTTAAAGGCAAGGTATGCAGCAGGATTCAGACACCAGGAGGTGTTCTAGGTCCCAGGTCCAAAGAACTGGGCCTTGCTGATTAGAGATAGGTGACACTGTACTTGCAAACCAGTAGGTGGTGTTTTCTTTCTTATCTTCATAGACATGGCAAGATATGTTTTTAGAAAACTAAAAATTTGAAGTTAATATAAAATATTTAAAGAGCTAAATGATTTAGAGGCACTTTAATCATATTTGGGTGACATTATTTTTCAATTTTTAATTTTGTGTGTTATTAATGAATGATGCTTGAATCAAATACTTGCAAAATTATGTATTACTTTTTGTAAGTGGAGTTTTGCACACTTGTGCATTTTTCCTCACTTCTTTGTCAGCCACATGTGTACAGGATCAGAAAAAAAGTTTGATTTTATTTTTCTTTAGTCTGATTTGTTTTTTGTTTATAGAACATATATGTATGTAAAAATATGTACCCAGCTTAGAAAGGCTGTATTAACTTTACCCAACTTAGAAAGGTTAGAATAACTTTTTAAAAATCTTTCAAAATAATATTGAGAGGCTCTTTTATCATGTGGGCAAACCTCTTTCCAATAGTCTCTCTTTGCATAGACACACAGATAATTTATGCTAATGAGATCATACTATAAATGTGGTTTTACATTGTTTTTTGCATCTAAAATATTATAGAAATCTTCATATCAACAAATACAGAAATTTAGCATCTTTTCTCAATCATAGGTATTGTATGAATGTACCAAAGTTGGTTTCAGCTAACTTCTATTGCTGGGCATTTAGACTTTCCCCTAATTTCCTGTTTTAAACTCTGCTGCAGAGAGCATTTCTAAGGTACATTTTTGTGAACTTGTCTAGTTGATGGTTATGTTGTTTTTTTGATTTCTGTTGCTGTGATAAAGCACCAGGACCAGAAGCAACAGAGTGAGGCAAGAGTTTATTTCAGCCTACAGCGGGTAGTTGATCGCGAAGGGAAGTCAGGTCAGAAACTCAAGCGGGAACGTGGCGGCAGGAACTGAAGCAGAGGCCATGGAGGAATGCTGCTCATTAGTTAGCTTTCTGTGGCTTTACTCAGCCAGCTTTCTTATAGAACCCAGGACTACCTGCCCAGAGCTGACACTGCTGATAGCCTGAGGGTGAGCTGGACTCTCCCACATCAATGTCCCACAGACTAGTCCCCAGGAAATCTGATGGAGACATTGTCTCAATTAGGGTTCCCTCTTTCCAGATGACTCCAGCTTGTGTCACGTTGACACAAACAAACAAACAAACAAACAAGCAAACACCCTAACCAGTACAATGGGTTTTGGATAATTTCCTGGAAGCAGGGATAATGAATGAAAGGCTATGTGTATTTTGTATCGTGATATGTATTTACATATTGATGAAAGCGATGAAAAATATTTGTCTACCAGTAACATATCCATATTCATACCCAGGAAGTTCTTTTCTGTGTTTTCATCTTAATTTATGCTCACTTTCCATGCTTATAAAATAAGGAAACTGAAATCTGTCAGTACTTCTTAAACCTTTTAAAGTCTTAGGACTAATTCTAGAGTTGGGGTGGTGGTTGTACATGTGAGTGGATGAATGTGTCCACGTGTGCATGTGTGTGTATGGATGCATGTCCATGCATGTGTAGAGGCCTGTGATCAGTATTGGGTATCTTCCTTGATTGCTCTCTCTCCCTTACCGTTTAAATTCCATTTTCATTTCTTTTGTGTTGTCTATGTGAGTGGGCACACTTGTGCCACAGCATTTGTATGGAGGTCAGAGGAAAACTTACAGGAATGGAACCTACTTCTCTCACCCATGTGGGGACTGATCTCAGGTCATCAGGCTTGGCAGCACACACCTTTACCTGCTGAGTCATCTCAATAGCTCCAGCTACCATATATATATATATATATATATATATATATATATATATATATATATATATTTACATTCTGACTGAAGTTTCCCTTCCCTCCTCTCCTCCCAATCCTTCCAGGAGCCGCTTTCTGTCCTCACCTCCCAATCCACTCTTCCTCCATTTCTGTTCAGGAAAGAGTAGGTCTCCCATGGGTATCAACAAAACATGGCATATCAAATGGTAGTAAGACTAAGCACCTTGCCACGCATTAAGGCTGGGCCAGGCCACCCAGTATGAGGAATAGGTTCCCAAAAGCCAGCAAAAGAGTCGGAGACATCTCCTGCTTCCAATGTTAGGAGTCCCACAAGAAGACCAAGCTACACAGCTGTCACATACATGCAGAGGGCCTAGGTCAGTCCTACACAGGCTCCCTGGTTGTCGGTTACGTCTCTGTGAGTCCCTATGAGCCTAGAATAGTAGGTTCTGTGGGGTTTCTTCATGTGTCTTTGACCCCTCTCGCCCCTACAATCCTTTCTCCCCCTCTTCTGCAGGATTCCCAGAACTCCACCTAATGTTTGGCTGTGGGTCTGTGCATCTATTTCCATCAGTTGCTGGATGAAGCCTCTCTGATAACAATTGGTGTAGGAGCCAATCTCTGAGTATAGTGGAATATCGTTAGGCATCATTACGTTGACCTCTTTTATTTTTTTCTCCAGTCATGTTTGGTTCTATCCTAGGTCTCTGGGTCATCCAACCTGTGGGTCTTGGTGTTCCAGGCAGTGTCAAGGGTGGGCTTACTCTCCTGGCCTAGAATTTTTTGGAAGTCACAGATTCTTTGCAGGAAAATCATAAACTTTTATGACTTTCTGAGTTCAGCTAAGGAGTGTCTGAGTGAGTTATTTTAAAGTTGCTGTTTTCTATACCAGCTTGCACACATATCATATCCTCATATGCACATAAAATTTATATGTACGTTTGGAAAAACTTGATCTCCTTGACACAGAAACTTGTCCCATGTGAAATCCTGTGTTAGCCTTCTCATTTTCTTCCTTCTCCTCCTCTTCCCCCTTCTTTTATTTCTTCTTCTTCCAGTGTTTCCTCCGTCTTCGGGACCCCTGACTGGTTAGTGCATAGCTATTGAAATGAAGGATTTCTATGTGTTTCAGGTTTCTCAATGGCGAGCCCATCAGGAAGAGCTAGCAAGACTGGAAATGGAAATTTCAGTCAGAAGAAGAGAAAGGGAAGAGGAGAAAGAGAAACTATGGAAAAAGAAGGAATTGCTACAAAGGGAAGAGGCAAAGATAAAGGTATAAAACCTCCTGTTTCCCTGGATGTGGGAGTGGGGCCTTACGTGCTTGGTCGGGCTTTGGTTCTCTTTGGTGTTTGACACAGAACTCTCCCAGGCTGTTCTGGGAATATTTGTGAGAATCGAGCAAAGTCTTGCTTTATATATGACTGGCACAGATTTGCAAGCACGGAAGAGAACCTGTCTTGTTGCCTTGCAGACAAGGTATCTGTGACTAAGTTCATTCTATATTGGGGGGGGGGAGGCAAATTTTGCAGCTATTCTTATTCTTAAGTCTTGTACTAAGGAGAGACATTGGGAAGCTTCCAGTGTACTGGGAGAGCATTTTGGTTTATGGTAATGTGGCAAATGATAGTTTGAAATGTACTTGCTGGCAGAATATATTGTACCAGGGACAGTATACAACTCATGGAGTGCCAAAAGGCCCTTACAGACTTCACTTCCTGACTTATTATTTGTTAGATTTTTTTTCCAGTTATACAAATTTACCATTCTTCTTTGGAGCAAATGCTTGTTTCTAAATCTTAAAAATACTCACCAAAATCTCATCCACACTCCTAAAGTGTGCTGCTGCTCTGTAGAGCATAGAAAGGCTGGTAGGTTGGTTTCATTATTTTATTACAGAATTTAGACATTTTGTCTATTGCTACAATAAAAATTCCAGAATTTGCAGTAAAGATATTTAGTCAAAAACGTTATTAGCGTTATCAAGCAACATTTTAAGGAACTGCTGACTCTGGAAATCATTCACAGAAAGTGGTTACCTCGTGACCACCGCAATGGAAGGAAATCGATTCACTGGCAGACCTCCTGCGGTCTTTCTTATGAGGGCCCAGAAAGTTCACCTGGATTGACTTGATCGGCATGATGTGAAAAATGACTTTTTTAAAAAAAGTTGCTTATAATGCTAAGAATGACTGATTGACTCATGGCCACTGGTGGACTACCCTTTGCTCTTGCAACCATGGTTAAGTCTGGGAAGCCCTTGTTGAGGAGCGTTTCCTTCAGAGTTCAGTACTGGGGGAGGAAGGCACTATGGACTTTGAGACTCTAAGCCAGCTTGGCTGGATTGCTGATCTGTCACTTGTCATTGATCTTGACTTGTGCCATGCCCTTTCACCCGAAAGCTGAGTGAAGTGGAAAGCAGCACATGTCCAAAGTGACACCCTGAAGGTTCTGGGCCACTTGACAAAGTCAGCTGCAAGGGATCAGTCTTCACAGCTTTTATATGTTTTAATTAAAAATTGAATTCTATTTATTCTCGCAAAAAAGTAAATTGGGTGGTTTTATCAGGCCCACATGAAGAAAGATGATTTTTTAAAAGGAATAACTGCACAAACATCAATAATTACTAAATATTGATAGTGTTAGTGAACTGTGTATCTTTGTGGGGCAACTAAACGATTATTTGCTATCATGAAAGTCCAGTATTTGATGTATGTATCCATAGTTTTGTCTTCTATCTAGGGTGCTTTCATAGCATTTCTTCCCTTTAAGTATGACCACAGAAAGCATTGTATATCTAAGCATTTGTTACATGTAGTAGCTCCTTCAGTATCATGGAAAGAGCCTTAAGTAAAGTGCTATTTTCCTAAAGGTTTACAAAGACCAAGACAAATAAAATAAGTCAATTATTGATCATGGGAGGGAGCACACTGAATTGTGGAAGTTAGATTCAGGTTGGGCAGTTGGCATGGATACTCAGGAGAGGATGGTAGGACAGTATTCACCGTTTTCTTTACAGTCATGACATAAAATCTCTAGAAGGGAAAGAAATGAGTTTTAGAAGGTGAGAAAGAAAGACTTGATGAGTTTTCAGGAAGGAATGATCTTGGCTTCAGAAACACCAAAGCAAGTGAGCAAACAAACACAGAAAGGGTAATGGATGATTGACAGCTGTGGTGGCCAGGGTGACGGCAGGATCAGTAAAGCCTAAGGCAAGAAGGCATGATGGAGATCAAGGAGACTTTCAGTGACATTAGTTGCAACATCCTTCCCACATTTTAGAGTGCAAGCCCTAACCTATACCTAGGAGCATGAAGGAAGTAGATGCTGAAAAGAAGTCAAGATGTCCATATGCTTAGTGCATTTGGGGCTCCAGCTGCATTCCATTAAGGTACCTGCAGGGTCTTACTCAGTGTTTTGCATAATGATGAGGGGCATGTAGAAAATGCAAGACTAAGATCTTGTGGCGACCTTGCTGTGTTTTTGATACTCTGAGATTTGATTTCAACACCTAGAAATTGTATAGGACCAATGTATCTGGTTTATTTCACTTATTCTCTTTTCAATAATATTTTTTTCATTTAGGGAATACTTTTAAAATACAAAGATTAATATATTAGTATCCATCATGTAACTGTGAGAATTTTAATATGCTTTACATTATTTCACATTTTCAAAAAGAGCAAGCAGAGTATCAGAAAGTTGAAGTCCTTTCCTGAGGCCTTAGTCAGCACCTTCCTCACTTGTTCCTGTCATCCCAGAATAATATTATAGCTGTTAAAACATTTTAACGTGTAAGCTATGATTTAATTTTTTTTTCCCACGGGCACTACCATTCTGCAACACTCCTTTTCCCCTCCCAGCTTGTGTTTTAAATCAGTCCTGTGTTAACAGTGTGGGGTAGAGCTGTTTTTTTTTTTTTAATTGATGGTTAGTATTCCACAGTAGACAGAGCTGCTGGTTTCCCCATCTTCCCCATTGGATTTCAGCTCAGTCTGCAAAGGTTCACTGTTCTGTTTGACATGCACATGTAGCAGCCAGGCCCACATCCTTTGGCCTAAGCAGAGCTTTCTCTAGGTGCTTCTAGGAGTGAAATGACTATGTGGTTAGGATCAACATATTTCAATTTTATATGATTTCTAAACTTTATATGGTTATCATAATTGTTTTTAGAATTCTGCCAATCTGATAAATGTGAAAAGCATCTCATTAGTGTTTTAATTTGTATTTCTGTGGTTGTTTCTGAGACTGAATATCTTCTTATGTTTACTGGGAAGTTTTCTCTTTTATAGATTTCTTTTTTTTTTTTTTGCTTTTTTTTTTTTTTTTAAAGATTTATTTATTATGTATACAGTATTCTGCCTGCGTTTATCCTTGCAGGTCAGAAGAGGGCACCAGATCTCATTACAGATGGTTGTGAGCCACCATGTGGTTGCTGGGAATTGAACTCAGGACCTCTGGAAGAACAGTCAGTGCTCTTAACCTCTGAGCCATCTCTCCAGCCCCTTGTAGATTTCTTATTTGTACTTCTTTTCTATTTTTCTATTTGTTTATTAATCTATAGCTGGGGCTTATAATTATAGGATGCAACATCTTAATCAGCTATTGGAGTTACAGGTATTTCCCCCCCCCCCTGGTCATTTGCCTTTTAATATTGCCCAAAGTTTCTACAGTTTCACAGACATTTTAAGTGATTAAAGAAGGAAGGCGGTTACGTTTTCTTTGTGAATTGTGCCTTCCTTTCTGAACTGAGATCCAGTAATGACACCACCTCTGAAGACAGCTCTTATTTTTGCCTCTGCGGAGGGCTATGTACATTTTACTGCCTCAGAATCAGCTTCTGTGTTATTGTCTGGACCTGGGACACGATGCTGTGAGCCTGTGTGAATGTCAGGGTTCTCATGCATGACACTAGCTTAGCATTCTGCAGTGACCCCTTTGATCCGCTGGTGCCCAAGCATAAGTAGTCCTAGAGCCACATCATCGTGTGATGATCCCTGCCCTGGTGTCTGGTCAAGTTCTGTGTCTTGGTCCCAGCTCCTAGCAAGGTGAAAGGCCAGTTGTGAGCTACTCAGTCCCTTGTTAGGGTCTGGTCTTCCTCTGACTTCAGCTGCATCTCCTTGGTCTGACTTAGAAGTCCATCTTTCTATTAAACCCTGGGGCAGTGCCTGTGTGTATATGCCTCTCTCTCTCTCTCTCTCTCTCTCTCTCTCTCTCTCTCTCTCTCTCTCTCTCTCTCTCTCTCTCTCTCTCTGTGTGTGTGTGTGTGTGTGTTATGTGTGATTTTGTTCAGCATTTCTACATATTTAAGGTTGGAGAGTTCCTTTATCAGCAGGCACCCTGATCAAAAGTTCTGGCTATCTTTGTTAATTGCAAACTTATATTCTCTTTGCCTTAACTATTTTCTATGCTAGAAGCAAACAGATAATCTCCTACAGGTGATAATCCTGCAGACAGTGTCCTCTGACTGAGACACTCTGCTCTCCTAGGCGGTTCTCCTCCATTCTCCCACTGCACTTTTGCTCCTGACTCTACTTACTCCTAAAGAAGCAGGAGAGGAGCCAGAGAAGCTCTGCCATGCAGAAGACCTCACTGGAGGATGTCTGGACAAGATGCCCTCTTATTCCCGGTGCTTTTTCCCTACAATTTATCTCTCAGGGCTCGTTTGCTAAGAGAAGATTTCAGCTCTAAAGTTTACTCTTCTTATAGGTGCCCAGCACCCTAGATTCCCTCTTCTCCCTGGCTTAAAACTCCAGTTGGATAGAATATTCATACTTTTCGTGTTTTTATCTCAAGATTCAAGGAAGATGTTGATTAGCTGAGATTAGCTAAATTGCTAACTGGTAGGTAATTTTCACAATTTGAATGAGCAGAGGACTATTGTAAAAAACGAAACTGTGCTAGATGGACCTTAAACTGACTGATATGTAGTATTGTTCTCTGTACCACCCTTTTGCTGTATGTGGCTCTTAGGAAGGTGTGAAAATATCATAAAAATTGCTCTGTATCATAGGATTCTAGGAGGTTCATTATTGTGGGATGCCAAGTCTAGGATTCAATGGACTCCAAGGCAAGAGTACTTCCAGCTTTTCTCCCAGGATGGAGATTGTGATTATGGCTCATATACTAGAGACATAATGTTAGTTCCAAAGGTGAGAGGAGGAAGACCACTAACCCAAATCACCATGGCCAAATTAATTAAAACAAGCAATTAATTAAAGCCAGAGGTTTCTCTCCTGCCTGCCTGTTCCCAAATACCCAGCAACCGCTTCCCAAATAATTGACTCAGAGGCTTAATATTACTTATAAATGTTTGACCAGTAGCTTAGGCTTATTACCAACTAGATCTTACACTTAAATTAACCCATAATTCTTATATATGTCTAGTCACGTGGCTTGGTACCTTTTCTCAGTTGAACATTCTCATCTTGCTTCCTCTTCATCTGGCTGGTGACACCTGACTCCACTCTTCTTCTTCCCAGAATTCTCCTAGTCTGGTCACCCTGCCTATACTTCCTGCATGGCCAATCAGCATTTTATTTAATCAGTTTCAGTGACAAATATTTATAGTGTACAAGAGAATTATTCCACAGCACAAGCTTTTTAATTCATGTACACGGGCTGCCTTCCCCGAAGGCAGGGTTTGGAATTCAGCATTGGTTGTGAGGAAGACAAGGCTTTTATAGCTCAGGGGTAGGGGGTTTCCAAATGGGGAATTTGGTGGGCAAAATAGTAGGGGTTACAGGGGCAGAGCATAAGCATAACAAGTTAGTCCTACACTAACAAGGCTCCTGAAACAAGGATGGGCATGACAAGTAGTCATAGCAACAGGTAGTCACAAGAAGGAAGTCATATAACCTTTTGACACAAAGGTAGGGTTACAAGATGGTTATAAACAATTTTTAAACAAAGACATAATTGCCATTCCTGGAACAGGCAGTCCAAAACAATTTGTAGTTAAGGTTACACCTGGGTATGCATAGCCCAGTCCTTGAGAAACAGAGGTTTAATCATAAACAGGAATGAACCTAGTTTGTCTTTACTATAAGATGACATTTAAGCCTAAGATGGAGGTGGGCTGGTTCTTCAATATGTCTTCCTTGGCGCAGTGTTTTACAGTTCTCTGAAAACTTCTGGCCAACTCCTAATGCAGCACTGCAAGCAACTGAATTGGGGGCATGACTAGGGAGAGAAGGATGCCCCCAGTGGGTATTTAATATTCAGTCTTCTCTCAAAGATATTTTAGGGAGAGATCTGCCATTTTGTGAATGCTCAGGTTCATGTGACATCAATTCAGTAAATGCCCAAAGTCACAGCTTCCTTCAGTGGGATGTTAGCACTGGAGTGTTCTGGCAAAGACCCAGAATCACACGTACCCTGCAGATCCCCACGGGGGAGGAGACAGTGTGGAACCAAAGGGCCTAGGCTCTCTAGCACTGATGGTGAAAATGGAGTGCAGGTTAGATGGCTGGGACAATTCTTTTGCTCAGAAGATTCTAGAAGCTGCATTCTCCCGAGAGAAGTGATAGTTCATGTCAAAGCTGTTCTCCCATGTGGGAATTTGTGGGTTCATATGAGAGAAAAATTTCATAAAAATGTTAAAGTCTCTTTTGAGGTACTATATAACTTGATAGTGGACTATCAAGTCTTTAGACACTGATCTAAAAAGCTGTGGGAGAAAAAGAAGAGGTGGACACAGAGTATTGATAAAACTTCAGCTCTTTACATGTAAACCCTGCTTCTTTAGGACCATTAAGATTTAGAGGAGCCAGCAAGTACATCCGACCAAGCTGACTTGAAAGATGTCCCCTGAGATGCCCTCCCCAACCTACTATGTGCCCTTCCACACCAGAAGTGGAGGTAACACGGAATTTCCTCCCAGACTGAGCGTAGATCAGATAGCACAGGTGACTGTAAAACAGAGCCATTATCAGAATGACCCAATCACAGGAGCCCTTTAGAGAAGAGGGCTGGTGGGTTGCCCAGGGTGGCTAGAGGTTTGGAGGACAAGAAGGACACAACCTGCCATTGATGGCCAAAAGACCGTGGGAGCCATCAGGCAGGGAGCATGGGAAGCCTTGCAGAACTGAACCAGTGAAGCAATGCAAAGCTCGAAGTCACAGTCCTGTGACCATAAGGAACTTAATTCTGTCAAAAACAAGAATTAGGTTGGAAGCAAATTTTTCTCCAGATGAGAATTCTGTTTTGCCCAAACTTTGGATTTCAGAATTATAACTTCAAAAGCAGAACTCCACTGTGTGGGACTTCTGAATTACTGAATTCTAAGCTAAAAAAAGAGTCTTGTGTTATACTGCCAAATCTGTTGTAATATTTATATAGTAATTAAACAAAACAGAACACTAAAGTGGGTTTTGGTATCTGGAATACCAAGCATGTAGAAATGGATTTGGAATTGGGAGTGGGGAAAAGCCAGAAGAATTTCAAGGATATCATTTTGAGGTTGATTAATATAAAAAGACTAGATTACCTTCAATAAACCATTAGTATAAATATCAGATGTTACAGTCATGCCTGATGAGCACTCTAGGAAAAGTGGCGAGCAGTATTGGGAACAGGAGAAAGGCTGGTTACCATTAGGAGGTGCTAGAACTTGGGGAGCTTTAGGCTGCACAGAGAAGAAATTCCTGAGTAATGAGCTTCATAGATCTGAGAATTTTTCAAGACATTGAAGGTGCTGTCTAGATTCTTTTTGCTGCTTATAGTTAAATGGAGAAGATAGATTTTGAAGAACTGTTCAACAAAAAGGATGCAGACTTGATGGTTAGGAAAACTATCAACCAGTTAAGAGACTTCCTCTTGATGGACAGCGTAGATAGTGGACTACATTTATGACTATATAATCCTTTACTGAAGCCTTCAAAAGAGCAAAAGGTCAGCATTTAAAAGTCCTTCCCTTGGATCTTTTGAAACTAGAAAGATTTGGGGAGTTTAAGGGTGAAGTCTCTCAGCCACTCCCACAGACCAAAACAGTGAGAGGATTATCTAAGAAGATTGTGCATGTGGCTTTTGTCTAATACATGGGTATCCTGTGAAATACACATAGGGTCTAGAGACAATATCTAAAATAGGGCAGCATGGAAAGGGGGTACCACATACCCAGAATCCTACTGGGGAAAAGCAGGATGACAAAGTGTTTCACCTGGCACCGTTACCCTGTGCTACCACCCATAATAAAGGGGTGGGGATGACTCCCAGTGTGGAATCTTGAGCTTGGAGGGCTGAATTAAACAGTGTAGGTATTAGAGGCTAAGCTTGGCACCTACAGTTTCATGGCATTCCAGATACTTCCTTCGTGGCTCAGACTTCATCCAGGATCAGGAGAGATTAAGATTCCTTGTATCTCCCTGCATGAGGACAGGCTGGAACGGGGACTGCAGACAGGGCATGAGAAGTGCTTCCCGAAGACAAGTGGCATTTTGAGACTAAGCTGTAATCATGTCTTCATTTTGACCTTGAACTTTTTTGGGCGGTGGGGAATGAGTTCTAGCTACTCGAGGACTAGAAGATGAGCATTCCCTAACAAGACTTTGTATTAGTTTGATATCCCAAGGCAGGCCCATGACTCTGAACTAGAGTTTAACTAAGGATGGAGAACAGTCCAAAGACACTTCTGTTTTCATCATATATCGGCTATAGCTCTATGGCACATGGGCCATGCCATTGAGAAAGGAACCCGAACACATACCCATTCAAAGATACTGAAGGAGATCTAAAGAGATTCAGTTCCAAATGAAGACAGAGACGAGCCATTGTGGAAAGAGAAATCAACGAACGGCAAACTGGGTAGCAAATGCGAAGGGCCCCAAACTCAATGAGCCTATTAGAAGTGGGGCAAGGCTCCAAGTACACTGGGCGCATAGGCTTTTTCTTTTCCTTGCTCAGATCTGGCCGAAGTTCAGAGGTGTCACTTGCTAATTGTGTGACTGTGAAGAAAATTGTTTTTATCTCCTGGGTTTCAGTGTTTGTGTTTATTTGTATAATACTGAAAAAGTTGAGACAAAACTTAGGAAGCAGTTAACACACTACTGTAACCCAGAAAGAGTCCTATAAGTAATATAGTAATTACTAATATTAATATTATTGTAGTGGGCTGGCCAAGTGGAAGGTAGCTAGAAACACACCATGGGATCAAATCGGACATTTCAAATAGGAATCAGCTATTTATAACTAGAGGCAATAGTATTAAGCCAGATTCAGAAACCAGAGTCATGGGCACAGTCCATTTTATCTTTTCCTGGTTGTTCTTAGCTGGTGAGAGAATACCCCTCAAAGGGACATGACTTGATCAACATTGGTGGCTGCATAACTGGTTTTTAGTACCAGAAAGATGAAACATTCTGCTGAGAACATAGAGCATGCAGCTAACTGTGATTCACTCTAAACTGCAGGACCATTGACTCACTAGTTCATCCCCTGGGTCTGGGTGGCGATCAACTGCAAAATACACACAGTTCCTTAGCACACAGTTCAAAAAGATAATATGTACTCCATTTCTCATTAGCTTTATGACTTGCTGACTTTATTGTAAATTATACACATAAGCCTTCTGCCGGGTTCTGGTTTGAAATCTCAAGGTCTCCTTTAAGGACGTAGTGTGTCTCACAGTAGCGCCTTTACTTTTCCTTGAGCACAGACACTGTTGCTCTCCCTCGGAGTGTGGTGGGCTGCCTTTGCCTTCTCTCTACCTATCTGCCTCGTATATGGGGAAGTGATATGGGCTCCTAGTAAGATAGAGGACAGTGAGAGGGTGTAAGTCCAATGGTCCAGATGGGTTGATTCTCTAGCCACTTACTTATTGTGTGCCAAGCGCCTTTCAATGTGGTACATCTTACATCCCAGTTATTCAGTTGGCAAATTTCCTGCCATTGTAAGCAGATCCTCCAATATAAATTGTCCCTCTTCGGTAGTTTGTAAAGGTTGTGCTTACCTGCCCTGCCACAGAGAGAGTGTGCAATTCTTGCTATGTCAATAGAAGCTCCTAGCAGTAATACAGGAAGATTTGAGTTTCCAAGTTTATCAGGATAATAAAAGTGTTAATCGAGAAAAGCAAAAACTACAAAATAGGGTAAATTAGTTAACTTGAGTATGACTACACACAATGAATTAAATAGTTCCATATATATATATGTATATGTATATATATACACACACAAACACACACACATATATATTGTATATGCTCACATTGATAGACACAAAAATATATCTCTATATGTATTTCTCATGCAACCTTAAGAGTAACTCCCGGCCCCTTCAAGGAGCACTGATGATTCTCTTAGCTCAGGGCCATTGGGAGGGGCCTTTGTTCTCATCAATGCCTACATTGCCTCCTCTTTCATTTCTTGGCCTTGCAGCATCATGCCATGGCTATCTGTCCCCACTCTGGCCCCTGCTGGTCTGATTGCTTCCCCGTATGAATGCCTCCATGCTAGCAGCATTATTAGTTTAGCTGTAGTTGATCAAAGTTCAGGTCTTGAAATAAACTTTTTGCCCTGGCTGACTGCAGCAGGGCTCCGCAACTCTCTTCCTATTAATCTTCCTCTTTTAGTTTAGGCCCTTAATTGCTATTGCCTGCATTTGTGCACCACAGGAACTGTGGGATATGGACCTGTCCTCTGCAATTTCCTTCAGATTCCTGTGACTGATTGCCTCTCATCCCCATGAAGTGCTCTGATGTTGAGGAAGGAGGGTAAAGACGATTACAAGGCTTTAGGGAGTGGGAAAAGGAACCTTTTGAAATCATAGTGGTGCTTGGAAAACAGACTTTCAGAGATGGTATCTGGCCAGTCTGGCCAGGATCCTCTGTTTCCTCTGGGTCCTTTCCCATTATGACTGACACTCTCCCCCAACCCGTGTAACACAGAGAGCAAGGCTACCTTTGAGGAGGGAGGGAAAGATATCTAACTGGATTGCAGCTACAATAAAATGGTAGAGGATGAAAATACTGTCAATGTATGTAATATTTCACTTGTGCTAGCTGAGACATCCACACAGAAGCACTATGGTGACACTTAGCAATATGGTGACTTTCAGATAATTAAAAACTGGCTTTCAGCACCTTTCATGTTTTCAGAAAACAGATACCACAGTGAGAGCTTAGCCATGGCCTTTGGGGACCTTGGAAACATGTCTTAGATTCCCTCCAAACACAAAACCTGACCTCACTCTCATGAGAGATTCTTTGCAAATGAACCATCTGCATGAAAACTAAGTCCCAGTGGAGCTGAAGAGCTGAGGAGCTGAGGAGCTGAGGAGCTGATGAGCAGCCTCTAGAGCTATTCCCGTTGGCTGTTCTCCGGTCCTCTCAGCTGGTAACTTGTAGGTATGGGGGTTTGCAGTTTGGGGGGGTGTTTTATTTTATTTATTGTTCTTCTAAAAAATAGTTTTGTTTGTGTGTATGTGTACATGAGAGAGGGGGGAGAGAGAGAGAAAGAGAAAGAGAAAGAGACAGAGAGACAGACCGAGGGACTGAAAGAAAAAGAGAATGAGAGAGAGAGAATGTCAGAGAGAGAGAGAATGTCAGAGAGAGAGAGAGAGAGAGAGAATGTCACCTAGGTGTGGGTGCCCATGAAGGCCTGAAGAGAGCAGCAGACCCCCTAGTCTTGGAGTTACAGGTGGTTGGGAGCTGCCTAGCGTGGGTGCTGGGAACTGAACCGAGACCTTCTGCAAGAACAGTATATATGCTTAACCACAGATCCACCTCTCCAGGCCCCTTTTTATGATTCTTTTTAATTTTAGAATCTGATGAAGTCAGCTGAATATCAGAGTTAAAGGAACGTAATGGATAAATTGTCATTTAACAATGATTGGATAAGGAGAAGATAGTAAATATTTTATGCACAAAGAACTCAAAATGAAACTGGGATTCCAACTTTCTCTTATGAAAATTTAATATCAGTCCTCTAGGTAGTGTTTTATGGGTAGAGAAGTTAATGTTGAGCAGGACATTTAATTAACTGAAAGAAATAAATCATCTAATGTAAAAATGCTCCCACTGTTCTTTGGTTTGTCATTAAAATTTAGAAATGAACCTAAGGAAGCTTATTAAGTGAACCGATTCGGCCCTGTTTACATGAGACTGAGTAAGTTGAAGCCAGTTCTCAGAATAAAGTTCACAAGTGACAGGAATTGTACGATGACTACCCAGGGATGACCAACGGTAAGCCATCTTGGTTGTTCTCAACTGTCTCTTTAAAATGGAAACTTCAGGGTTTCAGAGAAGGTTCACTGTGTAACGGTGCTTGTTATTCAACGCAAGGGCCTGAGTTTGATCTCCAACTTACACACAAAAAGCTGAGCATGGTTGTGCGCACCTGTCACCCCAGTAGAGGTTTGCAGCAGATTCCATAGAGCTGGTTTCCAGCCATGGGGGGCCAACTGATGTGGGTGCTGAAAACCAGACTGCAACAACAAGCTGTCGTAACCACTGGGCAATCTCTACAGCCCTATAGCTTCTTCCTAAGAAGAAAAAAGCATAATGGGGCCTTCATATGTGTGTGTGTGTGTGTGTGTGTGTGTGTGTGTGTGTGTGTGTGTGTGTGTTTATTATTTTTTTTCTTAGACAGGGTTCTCTATGTAGCCCTGGCTGTCCTGGAACTCACTCTGTAGACTAGGCTTGCCTCAAACTCACAGAGATCTGCCTGCCTCTGCCTCCTAACTGTTGGGATTAAAGCCGTACACACTGCCCAGCAAGGGACCTTACTATCTTTTGTGATGATATAATTTTAGGAAAAAGTCATATTAAAAAAGGCTAGGATGACCAAGGGCCAGACTTATTCGTTTTTTGCACAAGCTTTCCCAGTTAGCAGCTTTAGACAGAGAAATGTAAGAATTAACTTCAGGTGCCCTGTTTGGCTATATTTTCTGCTGAGTCTTGATTTTTCATAATGATCTGATATAATTAATGAACATTTGTACACTGTTTGCAGTGTTCAGTGAGCATCTGTGTTCATTTTAATCTTCTTAACAACTCTGATGGACAGATAGCCTTGTAATCCTCACTTTGTAACTGACAATAGAAGTCATAATGTCCCCAAAGTCACAGAGCTGTGAAGCGATATGACTAGGATTTGGCCCTATATGGGTTGGTTCTGGTTTATCCCTTTTTTTTTTTTTTTTTTTTTTTTTTTGATTTTTCGAGACAGGGTTTCTCTGTGTAGCTTTGTGCCTTTCCTGCAACTCACTTTGTAGACCAGGCTGGCCTCAAACTCACAGAGATCTGCCTGTCTCTGCCTCCCAAGTGCTGGGATTAAAGACATGAGCCACCACCACTGGCCCCTGGTTTATTCTTTAAATGCTGCTGTACTATTTGTGCTGTCCTTGGTGTGATTGCTACTTGTCATTAATTTTGAGATGAATCCATTTTGAGAAACCTCAGTTTCCTGAACCCTCAATATCAAAGTCTTGGACTTGGAGTTATCTTTTCCCAGTCCTCCTACCCTTGTTCACATAAATCTGTTTAGCAGATAAGAAATGGGTAATATGAAAACTCTTTAGTAGTACCAATTTGCTTTTATGTTTTTAAAGTGCCCCAAACTGACAATGTCTATTTCCATATTCTTAAGAGTTATGATTTCTCTGAGTTAATGAGGTCCTGTAATTAAATGCTCCATAAGAAATCAGATAATCAGCCAGACAGTGGTGGCACATGCCTTTAATCCCAGCACTGGGGAAGCAAAGGCAGGAGGATCTTTGTGAGTTCAAGGCCAGCCTGGTCTACAAAGTGAACTCTAGGACAGCCAGGGCTATACAGAAAAACCCTGTCTTGAAAAACCAAAAAAGAAAAAAAGAGAGATAATTATGATAAAATTATGTTGCAAGCTGATTTTAAAACTCAGTTTTCATTTCCTCTTTGTTATCATGTTTTGAGGGGGTTAAGTAAGATGAAGGAAGTTGCCATAACTGCATTCTTCTTTTTAACCTATTGACATTAATTTCACAAGAGAGTTTCCACAGGTTTCTAGGATCAAGTCTACCAACCCATCAGAGACCATACCCATGACCCTGATACCCCTCTCCTCATAATGCTGAAGAGTCCAAGGCCAGTCCTATGATCTGTGCATTGAATCTTATCACTTTTCCTACTCAAGATTGCCCCAATCTTTGTCCCCCCCCCCATCTTCCAGATCTCTTCTTAATTCATGCCATAATGTCTTCCATCTAACAAATCCTCTTTCTTGGTCCCGTCCCTCTTCAGACAGTACCATCATTCCACATCCTGACCTCAGTGTCCACCTTTCCCCCTCCAATGCTCTTCTTAAATTTTATCTTAATTTATCAACACATAAAAACATACATATTTATATTAGATTGTGTGATATTTTGGTATGTGTGTGCAGTGTATGGTGCTTAAATCAGAGTGAATGTATCTATGTCCTGTAACAGTTATCTTTTTCATGGTGAAGCATTTAAAATTCTTTCCACAAGCATTTTAAAAATACACAATACATGGGTATTGTCTGCAGTCAGCCCTACTGTGTGACAGTAGACGAGAATTTCTTAAGCTTCTCTAGCTATAGTTTATCACTCAGTGCTTACCTTTTCCCTGTCCTATGTCCCCCCAGCCTGTAGTAACCACTGCAACTTCTGTGAGATCAGCATTTTCACTTCCACATGAGTGAAATCATGTGCTGCTTGACTTCCTGTGCTGGCTTGTTTCATTCATGATGACCTAGAGTACCATGATTGACAAGAGTTCAACTCTTGTAATTTGTGTTCTCATTTCTTAACTGCTTATGAGTTGATGGGCACTTGGGTTGCTTCCATTTCTTCACGGATGCAAATAAATAGTGCCTCAGTAAATATGGAAACACAAACACAATATGTCTCGTCACATTACCTTAATTTTCTTTGGCGATGTCCCCGGTATTAGGATTGATGGACTATGGGTGATTCTTTGTTAACTTTTAAAAGACCTTCCATACTGTCCTCCAAGATTTGCCTCCTCACCAAGTGTGCATGTGTTTGCTTTTCTGTAATCCTCTCCAGCACTTCTTAACCTTTTCCTGTTTCACAGCAATCATTCCAACAGGAGTGAGGTCATGTGCAGGGTTATTGTGATTTGTATTTCTCTGATGATTAGTGATGTGGGACACTTTTCTCTTTACTCCTGTGCTCTTGAACCATTGCGCCCTTCAACTTCAGCAACCCTGCACTTGGCAAGCTTGTGCTTGACCTCCATGTTCCACTGACTGATCCCAGCGGTCAGTTCTTAGTTCTCATCTTCCTGGAACTGTAATGACAGAACTGGTCACAGCCTTGTCTTTGGAAAATGATTTGATTTACTTCCGGGAAGCCATTCCACCACAGTGGGACTTTCTTCTCAGTCAACTTGGGTGAGTTTTCCTCATTCTTCTATTTCTTAGACTTTGGATTGTGTTGGAGGCTTAGTCATCTAAGTTTGTATATTGTCTAGTAGATCTCAACAAACTTAATATAACTTCACATCATCTATATGCTGAGTAGTACTGCTAATAGCCCTTTTGAAGTCTACACTTCATACCCATACTATACTTACATACCAACTCTCTCAAATCTAAATGCCAAAGCTGTGGTTCTGCATTCCCTCCAGACCTAACACCATCCTTTTCTCCTGTTCTCAATGCAGATGGAATCTGCTCTCTCAGTGCTCCGCCCAACAGTCTTGGAGTCACTGTTGATTCATTTTTTCCCTTCATACATTTACCTTCTGACATAGGTAGAAGCTCTGTCTTTAAAATCAAGTAGAAGCATTGTGTCAGCCTCCGGGTATCCCAGTTAGCTCCTCCACTCCTCCTCTTCCTATCTCAATATTCCACACCCACGTTCTTTTATACAAAGCAGTCATGCTGATCTTTGTAAAACTCACTTCAGATTATATCACTCCTCTGACAAAAAATGCACCAATGGAGTGCTCATCCATGTAAAATAAAAGTTCACCACACTCAAAGGCCCTGCCTGATCTTCCTCCCTGCACTGACTCAGTGTGGGTTGTATCTCATCTCCCACCCCTTCCCACCTGCTTCTATTCCAGCTGCAACTATCTGCTTCCTCCTCCATGAGCATACCTCCTTAGCATCTGTCTCCCAGCCTTCTGCACTGGTGTTTCCCTGTGCCTACAACTCTCCTCCTCTTCCAAGATGTCTGCACAACCCACTTCTCAGTTCAGTGAAGGACTCAAACAAACTTCATGCTAGTGAGAACATCCTTGGTGACCCCCTTTCCCATTGCCATCTATCATACTGTCCTAGTTTTTTCCTCAGCATTTATCACACCTGGCACACACACACACACACACACACACACACACACACACACACACACCTTCACATAATGCACACTCATGAGAAATGGGAATTTGTTTTTGTTTTTTGTTTTTTTTTTTTTTTCATTTATTTCCAATGCATGATACCAGGAACTCACAGAGTATTGGTTGAGTGAGTATGTTTGCTGCATACGCCACATACAACCACTTAGCTGTACACAACATATGCATTGATGTTGAAGCAGAGAGGAAGCTGTGACAGTCCCAGGGGCCCTAATACATTGGATGACCTTGGGCGCATTATGCAGCCTGTGTGGGATTCTGCCCTCTCAGTTGTAAAATGAAGTGTTTGGATTAAATGTTCACAAAAATCACCTGAGCTCTAAGAAGTCATGATTGAATGCCTCTGAGGCCTGATTACTTTTTACTCTCCCTCACGCTTCATGTCTTGAAATACAACATCCTTAGTATATAAACTCCCTTCCTAATGAATAGTGAAAACAGAGAAATTAAACAAGATTATAGGCCAATTCATATTAGTGATGTCAACATACGACATGATCATTATGTAATATTGCTCATCCTGAAAACAAACTTTTCTCCTAAAGAAGCCATGACAGTTATTTTTAAATCCACCTGGCATTTCAATTAAGAGTGAGATAACTAATGTGTTTACCCCAGAATACTTTCTTGGCTCATCTTATTATGTGGACATAGGATACATCACAACAGAAAGCAGCTTATTACCCATTTGTGTGGGAAGCTCTGCTATGAAGGAGTGGCCAAAGTGAGTGCCGCCTAAAATGTTACTTCTGCATGCACGTAGGTATCAACTACCTCTAAATACTTATAGTCAAAAAATTAATATCTCCACCCTTCATTCAGTGGCTCTTGGGTTTTTCGGTGTGTCTTTCCTGGCCTCTGGCTTCTGGCTGCATTCAGTAAAAGTGCAAGATGAGAGACTGGAATGAAGCAGGATGGTGATCCCCACCCCCAGCCTCTTGCTCTGTTGGGTTGTGCTTGACTATCGTTCTGTCTACCAAAGGTCTCTGCTCTGTCTGCTGCCCCTCCCACAATGCTGTCTCTGGTCTACAGGTGGCGAAGCAGCTCAGTGCTGCTCAACTCCTCACTGCCTGAATCTCAACTCTCCTTTTCCCCTTCAACTTTCCTTTTAGCACATCTTTTCCTGTTTATCCTGATTTTTTTGTGCCATGTGTTTATTTGTAAGAGTTATTTTTATGAGAAATCAGTAAGAGAATAAGAGTCAAGAAATTAAAGGGATAGGAATATAGTTAGGTCAGCAAATGAAAAGTAAAGAGAGATTTCGTTCCCATTTGCTACTAATGGGTATCATACCAGTATATCAGGAGTTGGACCATATATTGAAAGAAAAAATGACCTATCCTATAGGCAGTGTTTTTAATAGAAGTTTTGTATGAGGCCTTTATAAAGCCTAAATTGAATCATGATTCCATGAAACATTTCTAAAGAACATGAACATGATGCCATATGCAAGCTGGCAGAAAGGGATAGTGTTATACAACTATAGACAGGATTAATCCTCTATACACTATCCTGTGGTTGGGCTTGATACAAGAAGATAGTTTGAGAACTTCAGGAAAGAATAATAGCCATGCTCTGTGGATGCACTTCCTAAAAATGTGCTTTCTTTGCCTAAATTTAAAAAGCAAACTTTTGTAATAACAAAGTATTTTTTGTCTGTTGTGAAAATACAGACAATCGTACAAAATACTATGAAAAACACCCCAAACCTGCATCACTCCCAAAAGAAAGTTTTTAATAGCAGTGGCCTTAAACATTTCTTCATATGTACATGTTTGTTTTTTAAATCACTATTTTCCTTACTTGTCAGTATCTGTGTATTTCCCCCTTTTCCTATGTAGGATTTTTATTGCTTGTGTGGTGTTTCATCAAATAGTTCATTTGATAATCTAGCAGTTTGGGATATTTCTCTTATTGCCATTCTTTTCATTCTTTTAAGGCTCTAATGAACATGCCTTTATATAAGGTATGTTTTTTTTAGTAATTAAAGTCTCTGAGCATTTTCTTGTTATTAAAAAAATGTAATTATTTATGTATGTGTGCACATATATGCACACATGTTTGTATTACATAGCACACATGTACAGATCCCATGCATTCTGTGGCACCCAGGTGGAGGTCCAATGACAACTGACTTATGGGGACTGGTTCTCTTTTTTCATTGTGAGGAACTCAGGTCATCAGGTGGCAATTGCTCTCATCCACTGAGCCTTCTTGCTGGCCTGTTCCCCTATTCATAGTCTTTATTATCCTGTCATTCAGGAGAAAATGTATGTTAGTTCATTCTCTTACTAGCCAGGGCTGAACTTGTTTATCAGTTTGTAACTCGATGTCTGAAACAGTCAAGTTTAGGGGCAAGGGAACGTATCAGAAATATGAGCAATATGGCCAGAAAGATATCCCTGAAGTTCAAATAACCATGTAGTATAGTCATAAAACTGACTTCCTTTTCAGAGCTTTTGCACAATGAAGGCCTTGAGAATTAATCACTGGAACCCCTTAAAATTTAAATTCAGGTTTAGTAAGGTGTATACGTATATGTTTGTGTGCGGGCATGCGCATGGGTAAACACGGGTGCCTGGTGAGTCCGGAAGAGGATGTCAGATGCCTGGCACCAGTGTTAAAAGTGGTCACGAGCCACTGGGCATGAGTGCTGGTAAGTAAGCCAGGACCCTCTGTTGAGAGCAGCAAGCACTCCTCACTGCTGGGCCTTCCGACTCTCCAACCTGAGGCTAGTTTTTTCAGTTTGGAAATTGATGTCAGTCAGTAAACTCACAGAGATGTTCAAGTACGAAGCACAGGAGAGATGACATTGACTGAAACATTTTGAGAGTAAGAGTGGCTAAGAGTTCACCTCTGGCATCT
The DNA here is from genome assembly GCF_004664715.2 of Peromyscus leucopus. Lineage (NCBI taxonomy): Eukaryota > Metazoa > Chordata > Mammalia > Rodentia > Cricetidae > Peromyscus > Peromyscus leucopus. The sequence goes on along the minus strand of NC_051066.1, from coordinate 35,955,448 downwards.
GATAGCTTGATTTGGCTCTCCCGAGCAATTTGACGCAGAGAAGTACCAGGCATGTGCAATCTTGGGATGAAATACCATGCCCCGTGACATTATAAATCAGTTTAGTGACTGGTACATTGCATTGTTATTGTCTATTCAGGTATATTGGGATTTATATAAGCAAAACCCAGAACAGCATTTTCTTCAATGCCTCCTGTCTGCATAATATTTCATTGCATCAATTCAGCAGATGAGTTGTTGTGGAATGTTATTTTAAGTTTATAAAGATGTGCTACATTTGTTTATGCTGCAGAATATTGCTTTAACTGTGTGGAGGTATGTTGCATTTGTTTATGCTACATTTGTTATGTAAAGATGTGTTACATTCGTTTGTGCTGCGTTTGTTTAATTATGTAAAGATGTGTTGCATTTATTTCACCTTGTCTGCCTAAGGCACCAAACGGTCTAATGAAAACCTGAACGGCCAATAGCTAGGCAGGAGAGGGATAGGCAGGGCTGGCGGGCAGGGAGAATAAGGAGGAGGGAAAATCTAGGCTCAAGAGAGAAAAAGGGGGAAAGAAAGAGGGAGAAAGAGATGGAGACGCCTGGGGCCAGAAGTCAGGCAGACATGAGAAGCAGTGAAAGTGGGGCATACAGAAGGAAAGAAAGGTAAAAGGCCCACGGCAAAACGTAGATGAAGAGAAACAGGTGAAGATGTGAGAGCTAACGGGACAAGCATAAGCTAAGGCTGAGCATTCATAACTAATCAGTCTCAGTGTCATGATTTTCGAGCTGGTTTGTGGCCCCAAAGAAAAAGAGAGTCTGGTACAATGAGTTTTTATTTCCCTCCTGAAAGATGACACTGGATACAAAAATGTCACTGTATAAGAAACGTCTCTTGTCTTTCAGGAGGTCATACAATTATGTGTCAAAGCAGAGGTGGTTGTACTATTATGTTTGTTAAATTAACAGGAAAAATAAAGTAGAAAATGAACATATTTTTTCGATGTCCAGTCGTGTTTTTATATATGACAATGCTACATTTTTATATGGGCTGCATTTTGCAGGCCAAAAGGAGAAAGGCTGGCTGTAAGTTGAAAGGAGCTATCTAAATAAATTAGAAACCAGAAGATGAAATCACAGTTTGCTTTGTCTTAATGCTTTGTTGGGAAAGAGACTGAATATTTTAACCTTTGTGTATCATACTGTCTGTGTGTCTGGTTAAGTGTTATGACCTCCTGCTGCAAAATTATTAAAGTTCTGGCAATAATAACTTGGGAACACTGTGCAGAAGTCTGTTTGTTCAAAGATTCAATATCACACAGATAGCTTGAAATTAGAGGCCAACCCTTTTCCTATGATAATGCTTTCATTCTGAGCTTCTGCTTTCTATCTGTAAGTAAGAAAGTCTTATTTCATGGTAAATTTAATGGCTGTTTGACACTCGTCTATGTTTTTTAAGGGTAAACTCTGATGTATGCTTAGAGCATAAACATCATGCTTTCTAGTCGGCTTGTTAATAAGAAACAAATTGTTTTGAAGATGGCTAAAGTGAGATAGGATATAAAAATGATCTAAATGCTCTGGAAAAATAGTATTACATTTTGGTACATAAATCTATGCAGAGACTATTTTCCTTGGTTTGTTCACGCTTTCACTGGTGTAAGTCTACTAAATTGATGGAGATGTGGGACTGTGGATCCGCATCTTGCATCCAGGGCAAATCAGCATCCAAAAGAGGAGAGCAGGACAATGAGAGCTCGTTTTATTTTGTTAGAAACTTCACGTCCAAGTAAGAACTTGACATTTAATTTATCACTTATATTAACTGTCTGAACAGCCATCACTGTAATGTTTTAAAGATTACATAAGAAGTCTAAAACTCAGTGCACTTAGGTTCTGTGTCTCAACAAATATCTCAAAGGTCTAGTTAAACGTCCTTAGCCAGGATTTTAATTTGAAGCTCACAGAGCCAATAATTCCCGACCCACACTTTCTGCTCCTATTAATTGATGAGACGTGAATGGAACTTTCCTTGGGGAAGTACTTAGTTCAGACTTCACCATCTTACAAATAAAACTGCTGGCCCAGTTCCCATCCACAACTGTTATTCTTGGGCCAGAGACCAGGAGAAATGTCCACTCATCTAACTGTGACCATCTAAACTCTAGTATATGTCAGACACAATATAAGGTACTAGGAATACAATGATAAATAGCAGAGGTCCATACGGAAAATGCTATGCCAAGAAAACATAAATAATGTTCTAACAGGCACACCTCGCCATCGCTGGAAGAGGAGAAAGGAAGAATGGTTAAGAAGGCAGTGCTGAAGGATAAGTCCTAAAAGAGGGCCAAGAAGGGTTTCCCAATCAAAAAGGCAAGGCAGCACAATCCCAGGCAATAGCAAAGGCTCCTTAGACCATGAACAATCTCAGCAAGTGCTATGTAAAAGAACCAAGGAGAGAAGCTTAATAAATAATAAGCAAATGGTCCTTGCTGCAGGGGATGGAGCTAGGCTTGATCTAGTCTTGACAACATAATGAGATGCCACAGTGGAGGTGAGAAGGTGAGCCATTCTCCAGGGAAAAGTGTGAAAATGAAGATGTAAATAAGGTCGGCATCTTTTCTCCCTAGTCTCGGACATCAGATATTTTCCCACAAATAGATGCTTCATTTGAGCCTCCAGGACTGAGTTCTCCCTGCGGCAATTCACACCTCCAGATGTCCGTTGTCTCCACTTAGAGCTGTTCCAGGAATGTCAGGAGCTACATGCCCCAAAGTGACCTTCTGCTTGTCCTTCTTTTCCAAGCCTGTTATGAACCCACTCCTCCATCTCAGTTACTGATGCTTCAGTCTCACAGTTGTGAAAGCAAAATGCTGGGGCTCTTTGCTTGCTCTTTATCCCAGGCCTTGAATGTGCAAATCTCCGCGACAAGCATGCTGACCCCACACTCAAGCACGCCTCACCCCTACACTGCACCCGGTTCCTAGTCTGAGTGGCCACCCGAGCCTCGCATTTCCATTTGATCTCCTTACTCCTTGGCCCCTCTGCTCTCCACTCTCCATTGAACAGGCTGAGCCATCCGTCTACATCCAGAGTCACACCTTGTCACTACTTGACTGAAATTCTGAATCCTGGCCTGCTCATCTAGACGCCTAGCAGCTCTCCAGTTTGGCCTCTTGTATTGATTTACCCACCAATTCTAGTCTTCAAGATTTAACCACCAATTCTAGTCTTCTAGATTTACCCACCAATTCTAGTCTTATAGATTTAACCACCAATTCTAGTCTTCTAGATTAACCCCTGAATTCTAGTCTTCTAGATTTACCTGCCAATTCTAGTTTTCTGGATTTACCCAGCAATTCTAGTTCAGTCTCCTCTCAATTCCCAGAACATGAGAGTTCTTTCCTGGCCAATGCTACTGAACCCATGGCTTCCTCTTCCTCCACTGGTCTCTCTTTCCTCCATGGCCATCTCACTTTCTTCTTTTCCTCAAATGTACTGTTGAAGGCATCTGAAAATGCCATCTAATAAAGCCACCTGAACTATTCTGAATTATCACCCTATTATTTCCTTTTTAGGAATTAACAGGATATACAATGACTTGTTCATTCGTTTATTTCTTTATTTTGTCTCTCCTCTATGAAGTCCCAATTTTATGACAAATGCTATAAATACTATATCCTAAGTAAATAGTACAGTATATGGCTCCAGGCGTGTCTTTAATAAATATTTATTGAACAAATGAATACCAAAGCCAATAATGTTTTAACAATAGACATAAAGGTTAATAGAAACATACAGAAATACCAATTATTGATAAAATAAGACTCAAGATGATTGTTTGACTTGATTCTTTGTAAGTCACTAGTAAAGGCAATGAATTTGCCTGGATTATTACTGATATATTTGGATTTACTACTGGCCTATAATTGCTCTGCCTTTCCCTGTTGCTTGGTAAATTCCTCCTCTTTAGAAGGCAGAGATAAGAACGCTGTGAGTGGGGGATAGTATAGATGTAAAGGTGGAACACAGTAAACAGTCTCAGGTGCTTTAACGGAAAAGAACCTTGAATGACACGCCACTACCACCTTGGTGGTTTAAAAGAAGTCTTTCTTTGGATTTTTTAACTGGAGAGAGATGTGTTGGACGGCAGAGAAGGAAGCAGCGCACAGAGCACTGAGGCGGGATGAAGAGAGGGACAGAGGGTGGAGTAGGGAGATTTCAGAACGGAGGGCTACTCCTGGGGTCAGGTCTTTCTGGGTCTCTAGAGCACATGCTTATGAGCACTGAAGGAAGGACAGCCCTTTCTCTCCATGGGGTACGGAGGAAGGTTAGAGCCTCCATCTTTCCTGTGAAAAGTGAGAAGGCAGTGGTGGGGAACGTGTCTTGGAGTGCCATTGACAAATTGGGAGCTGCTGACCAAGCACTGATTTAAAAAAATAATCGTCGCTGAGGGTCGCACCAAAGCCATGAATTTGCTACCTGTCCATACGATTGTATCATTAATCAAATGGTTATTAAGTACATGCTATGTTCTAGAAGACACTCGGAAGTGCCAAGATTAGGAAATCACATGTTTTGCCATCAAGTGGGAGAGAGGATGTACTACTTAGCAAAGCCTCATGTTGAGGGCCAAACACTAAACTGTACTGGGTCAGAACCCAGAGGATAAAGGTGGAGAGGAGCCAATTCTTGTCAGAGAGTCTATTGCTGTATAATTTAAGGGGTAGAACACCAACGATAATCGAACGCTGAAGCAGGACACAGTTCTTTAGAAGAACTGTAAGAATAACAGCTTGAACGGAAATTCAGATGCTGCCTAGACAGGCAGAGGTAGCTTTGGGGTTATTCTTGACACGGACCTGGAGGTAACCTGGAAGTCCACACCTAGCACTGACAAGAACAGTCAAAAGGTGCTGTATTCAGACAATACAAATATGGAAAATAGAAGGAATTATGTGTGAGAAATATGTGATGGTGTTCTTAAAGTTGTAGTTAATAACAAATGAAAAGCACTCCCCAGAATGCCATGTCGGAGAGTGAGCAGTTCTTCCAAGGGTTGTAGTTATAGCAAGGAAGAGGTGCTCTGAAGTGTGAAGCTGTGAGGATCCTTTCAGCTTGTGGCCTTGAGTCTCCGGGTGCCCAGGTCAGGATTAAGCACTGTGAATGACTGTATCAGGAAGGGGACAGAGGGAGAAAGGAGAGAGGCAGGAAGAGAGGGGGCCAGTAGAAGAGAAGAAAGAACAGAGGCATGGAGGGGTTCTGGAGGAATGAAGGGAGGACAGGAGGGGCATCATACTCCGATCTGCACAAGGCAACATGCCAAGTAATGTCGGGGATGAGAGGGTTACAGCAGCCTGTCTGCAGGAGGAGCCATGGTCTTCCTTCCAGGCCAATGCCAAGAGTAAGCACAAGTCACAGGGTTGGTATGGCCCAGGAGAAAGTTCTCTTTCATCTTATAGATGTGCTTTTCAAATTTGGTTTTGAAGTAGCAGCACCACCTTGATAATGAGAGACATTTATTGTAAAACAGAACAGAACAAAAAACCCTATAAGATAATACAAAAGAATATGAAGATCTCTTATACTTGCAATGGAGATGATGGAACTATTATCCTGCCCGGCATGTAGGGATTCCTGGCATTCATCAGGAGGATTGTACTCACCCTGCCGACCCCTCTCTCTCCATCTTTGTTGTGGGCATCTTTTTGGTTTCTCTCTTTAAACTCTGACTTGAGTCATGTCGAGCGGGTACCACCTTACACCAGGTCCTCCTGCAGCTGCAGCATTTCTCTGGCTGTGGCCAGGAGCTTCAGCTGCCTCTTGAGAGGCTCCCAGGGCAGAGACCATGCTGCTAGGGCCAGCTGTGAAAGCACTTAGTTTTTCATATCCAAACTCGGAAGAGGAAGTGCCCCCCTGGAGGTGAGGCTAGCCAGTCGCCCTGCAGACTGCTGCCTGTCACCACTGAAGTGCCACCGTCTTTCACTAGCAAGACCCAGTGTCTTGAGCCCGCAACATGGCAGCCCAGAGTAGCAGAAGAGGCTTTCATTAACTTGAGTGGCCTAAGCACACTGTGGAACCAGAGATGGTTTCGGCTCCCTGCAAATAGCGCTTGTAGTTGGCTTCCATCGAGAGAAGAAAACCGGGCTCAGGAAGAGCGATGCTTTCCACCTTCCTGAACCTGGTGAGCACGACCTTGATTTTACCACATAGGTCGAGACTGCTCTTTACCACAACCGTGTTAATTCATTCTTTCCCTCCTTCCTCCCACCCATCTCCTGCCACTTCCCCGGGAGCATAAAGCTTTCTATATCCTGCTGTCCATTAGCATAAATAAACCCATGCTTTTAAGGTAAAAATAGTTTTAATGCTATATTTGCTAAAGACTGCATTACCATAAGAGGATAAAAATACTCCTGGGTAACAGGTAGGTCATATTCTTCAGAGGCAGTAACACATTTCTTTTTTTGTGGTTCCCTGAAAGTCGATGATTTCAGCCATAGATTAAAACCTGGGTCTCAGCACACATTATATTTCCACTTCAGAAACTGTTAAGCCAGGAGTGTTTCAGAGACTCATACCTTTGTGTGTTCATTTATTTTTTTTTCTGTTGCCAATATTTTATAGGAAGTTCTAAAGCAAAACCAAAAAAAAAAAAAAAGAAAAAAGAAAAGAAAGGAAGAAAGAAAGAGAAAACAGATGAAATGCCGTTTCAATCTGCTCTTTACTGTATAAGCAACTGCATAATGTTATGCCCCTCCTCCATTTTATCCAGCGTTAATTTAAATTTGATGTAACATTTCTATGACAGATAAGGAAATACTGGGCTAAGAAACAGCAGAAGTGGCAAGACATGGAAATGAGAGACCTCCAGCGTCTAGAGGAGCTGAAGACATTAATGGCTGAACAGTCCGTGAAAGACAGAGAAAGGTAAGGGAGGGGCTTGAGACTGCCATAGTGGGCTGAAAGCGCCTTCTGCAATACGGTAGGATAAACGCTATCAGAGCGAGCATCTTTCACACCGAATGTTGCCATTCAATATTTATATCTACAAATGGATAAAATGATTTCTATAATATAGTTTAAACTCTCACTTTCATACTTAAAGCACCAGTTTTCCATTTTGTTCCTTTGATGACTTCCTAGTTAAAGATCTCACAGAGGGTTTTCTGGCAACTGATTGCCCACTGTGTGCATGAAATGCTACTGGCGGCTGCTGTGAATTAATATTTTGACCCAGGAGGAGGAAGCCATTATTTTAATAAGAAAGGGGTCCACTTACTGTGACTGAGGCTGGGAAAGACAATCTACAATTATACAGAGCTGTGTGGATGTTCCAATGAACTCACTAAAGTCATATATGAAAATGTGCCCTAGAATTTCCTGCAATTATGTAACTGCAGAGCTGAGGACATTGGAGATAATGAGCTCGTCTTCTTATTTTATGTGTTACACCGAGAGATTAAAACAATGTTTTTTAAAGATTACTGTGTTGGGGCGGAAAAGAAAACAGTAAAAATCCTAGTAATCTGGAAAGGAAAATCCAAAAATAAAGAGATATATTCTCTATCAGGAAACCTGTTACATAAAGGGATCAAGCAGACACTAAGGAAGTCTCTCAGGCTGAGGGAGAGTTCCTATGGAAGAAACAAGTTAGAATTAGAACTGTCTTCAGAGTTACAGGTGTTTATTGTCTCAACCAGCTCCTGGGTTATCATTACATTGTTTTCCGGGTATCTCAGTACTTTAGAGTTGAGTATGGAACCAAAAATACAGCAAAGCCTGAACTCAAGGTCAGGAGGTCAAACAACCAAAAAGCAAACAGCAAGTGAGGCCAAGATACAAGTGGTTACCAGAGGACAGACCATGCTGCAGCCCAGAAAGAAGTAGATAGGAGCCCCGCGACAGCTGTGCTCCAAAGGGCACTGCAAAGACCGTGGTCAGGAGGCTGGCCGGGCCATTTAAGTTCCCCCAGGAAAAGAAAGAGAGCCACAGGAACTTAAGGGGTGGGAAAAGCAGAACAGATGTGGAGTTCCAGCATTTGGAACATGCTTCTAATAGAACATCTCTCATAGCAGGGAGCTTCTCTGATTACAGAACCATTTTCAGTCTTTTGCTTCCTGTCCTAGTAATTATCAAGATTAGCTGATTCAGAGCTTCCGTTGAAAAGAAGAAAAAGCAAATCAGATTAGTGTGTATTACATAACAGGAAAAAATAGCCATATTACAGCACAGCAAAAAGGACCGAGGACCAGGAGCTGTAGCTCAGGGTTTTATTCTTAACTCAACTTTGAATAGTGTATGACCTTGGGAACATCAGTTGTTTACCTTCCCCAAGGCTCTGTCTTGTCCACTGGAAAACGTCTGAAGGCTAGAAAGCTGATCACTTTTAAGAGTTTGTGATATATACACATCAACTCCTTTGATGGAATAATGCAGATTTAAATCATTGTGGAGCCAATCCTTGCATACCAATGGGCAAATCACCAAGGAAGGGCATGGTGATTAAATGTGGTATATCCAAGCCATAATTCCCCACAAAAACACTGTGATGCTGTGTGGGCTGGGGATGTAGCGCCACTGGAAGAAGGCTTGAGTGGCAGCCACAGAGAACCCAGGTGTGGTGGCGCATGCCTGTGATCTCAGCACTTGAGATGGAGACAGGAGGATCAGAAGTTCAAGGTCACCCTTAGCTACATAGCAAGTTCAAGACCAGCCTAGGATAGAATACCTGTTTTAAAAAAAGTGATGTAGATAGAAATATAGTTCTCATTCTGTGTTTTGAGATGCAGTCTAACATGTAAAAAGCTTTCACTTCTGACACTGACCAGAAGCTATATTCATCTGTAACCACTCTGGCACTAACAAATTTGGTAGATAGGTTAAAACATTTTTTTCTTTAATAACATAATACAATAAAAGTCATGTTTGATGTTTTAACCTAAGGCACTTTCTTCACATCAGATTAAGAAGACCTAAAATATTAGCTTCCAGATTTACCATCAGGGTATGCAGACGTGCCCCCAAGAGTCTGAAAACTCTGCTCATTTATCTATTTCTGCTTTGAATATGGAAGGTGAAGGTTCATGAAAATAACACATTCATCAATAAATTGATGGGTAGAGAATATGAAACTTTCCTTTCTGTGGTTAAAAATAGTGGCATGTTGAAGGTTTCATGCGGCTTGACATAACAAAAAGACAATCACAACCCCATCTCATTATATTCAAATTATTTTGTCAACATTTCCACTAACATTCTATATTTCAAATACCCAATTTTCAACGTGTTCTTGAGCATGAGAGAGAAGATTCCAGAAATGGGCTGTTGCCAGTAGAGGCTTGGCTTTGTCTTTTACAGCTGTATGAAGTCTGGGTAAACTAGTGTCTCTGTGCTTTAGTTTGTCATTTTTACAATGAATATATAGATAGCATCTACTTCAAATGATTACAAGTATCAAATATATAGTGAATGTAACTCACTGCCTGGAACATAGTAAAAATATTCTATATAAGTGATTTCCATGAACTGACCTTTATTATGACAAGATGCTTCTAATGCATTTTTGTCAAAATATTTAAATTTTAAACTATTTTTACAACGTAGTAATAAAGCCATTGTTACAGATATGAAACCATTTATATTAATGCAAGCTGCTGTTTGATGCCTGTGCTCATGTAATGTCTTATTTGGAATCCATTGCTATTATCAACTGTTTAACAAAGTACATAGGTATTGTCTATATGTACCTAGACAAAGATACAAGGGTAAGAAAACCAAACAAATCTTCACCGAAATGCAAAATATAGTACCATTGTATTAGTCAGCTAGAGGTGCCATAAAAAACGGTTTGAAAATCTGAAATTTATTTTCTTAGTTCTGGAGGTTAGAAACCCAAATGGGACAGGGTTCTGATGAGGATTCCCTCCCTGGCCTTCAGAGAGCAGCCATCCCATGGAGACTCACTTCACTGGCTGGGAGAGACAAGTTCTCTGATGTCTTCTATAAGGGCGCCAATGCTCTTGTAAAAGGCTTCACCTTTTTCCAGAGCCACTGGGAATGAAGGTGTGCACATATGAAAGGGGCAGACATGTGCACTGTAACCATCTGGAAGAAAACGAAATGTTTGTCTGTCTGAAGATTGTCTGTTAACTTAACTCTGTCTGGTGGCCGCTAGCAAAGAATATCATTGGAGCAATTAGAAAAGGTGCCCGGGTCTGACAGTGACGTGAAGTCAGCCTCTGCCGCAGAGGAACAAACTAGAAAAACATTCTCCTCCTGAACCATGCATGGCACACAAAGACAAAACCTGGCACAACCTTCAAAATAATGCATGGTAACCCTCAAAACAAAACCCTACCTAATCTTTAAAAAGAGAGAATATGCTATTCACTCCTCTTCTAAAAATTAGCCATGTAGCCATCTGGGATTTGTATTCATCAACGATGTGAACTGACTGTCTGACTTCCTTTATTTCCCCCCTAATTTGATGGCTAACTATCTCAGAACCAATTGCTAATGATTCATCCTTATCCTTTGATTGGATATGCTGCTTTTATTATATATCACATTTCTAATTATACTTTTATATCCATATGGACTCTTAATTAGATTAAATAAAAGCTGATCTCTATTTATGCTTCCACATGGACACCATGCTGTTCAATCACTCTCCTGTGCTGTCTAGTAGGACAAGAATTCTCAAAAATAACTACTCTTATGTCAGTTTTCTTTTACAAATTCTGTTGACCTTTTACATTAAAATAATGTTAAGGAAAGCTGATATATATACAAAATTTAATCTCCAATCTAGAAACATGCTGCCCAAATAGCATTCTAGTCTCTTCTTTCTTCACATAGATTTTTTTTTCCAGTGAAAGTTTAGAAATTATCTTCATTGAGGTAGAAATTTGTGACCAAGAAGGTAATTTCAAGTTCCTTTTAGATGAGAAAAAAAGTCTGCATTAAGATGGTAGCTATAGGGTGCAGAGGTGTGAAGCCTAGGATGTTTATGAAGCATTGAAATGAATTAACTTCGGAAACTCATGTCATTGAAGATGAAGTTGGAGGAAGAAACCTGACCTTGAGTATAGCTGAAGTTGTTTTGTTGTTCTTTTAATATCATGTATTTATTCTTTGACAACTTTATATATGCCATACAATCTGCCTTGATTATACCCACCCCAACTATCTCCTCTCACTCCCCACTCCCCACCATGGCCTCTTAATCTCTCTGTCTCTGTCTGTCTGTCTCTGTCTGTCTGTCTCTGTCTCTGTCTCTGTCTGTCTGTCTCTCTCTCTCTCTCTCTCTCTCTCTCTCATGTGTGTGTGTGTTTTGTTCCTCAGTAAGAGTAGTTTGTTCATCTGTTGACTGATCTTGTTGAATCTATCTTCTGGTCTTAGGTGGCTAAGAGGTTTTGTTTATTTAGTTTTTTATTTATTGGCTTTTGTTTTTTGGGGTTTTCTTGTTGTTTTGTTTTGTTTTTGCCCCTTGAGTTGAAAGCTTTAGTTATTCTGTTTGCAATTTCTTATTTTACAATCGATTTTTTTTTGCCTGTAATCTTTCTTGTGTATCTTAGGCCAACGTTCTGTAAGATATGAAATGATATTTTTCACTCTCTTATTTCTAAGTAGCTTTCTTTTTATTTTGACTCATCCGACAATAAACCAGTGGCTATTGGGATACTTTTGCACTTTCCATGTCCTTTCATAAAAAGATGCAAATTTCTGGTATGCTGTATTGGAAGCCACTAAACCCAGCTATATTTTTAAAAACATTTAACTGAAGAACAACAGTTTATGTATCACAAAAGTCCCTTGTTCTAAGTGTGCCTCAGTGGTCTTTCAGTAAGTTTATAGGGTTGTGTCACCATGGTGACAGTTAGCTTGTCAGTAATTTCCAACATGCCATAAAGATCTGCTCACTTCCTTTAGTGCCTGTCTCTCCTCCAGTCCCAAACAACCACTAGTCTATTTCCGCCACAATAGAGTTGCCTTTCGTGGACACTTCAGACAAATGGAATGCATCTGGGTTCTTTCCCTTAGCATAATGTCTTTGAGGTCCGTCTGTGTATCATCAATTTCTCCTTTTTATTGCTGAATATTATATTACTTTGAGTCTACTTTCTAACTGTTTTTCAGCGCAATATATTTTCCCACTGATAACAAATAAACATTAACATAAGTATTATTTTTAAAATCATTGCTCAAAACTTGTATGTAATATGATATCAGCTCCTAACAAACCAACTGCTCCCCCACTGGTTCCTCCTTAACTCCATTTGAAGAGCGGGTCCTCGATTTCTCAATAACTGATCTCCATTTCTTCATTAGGCCCCCTGATATAGGGTAGCGAAGAGAAAAGGAAGCTTTTCCATTAAAGCTACCTCCAGGGCTGGGAGGTGGTTCAGTGGGTAGAGGGTCAGCTGCATGAGTGTGAACACCCGGGGTTAGATCTCTGGAACCCCCTTTAACGTCAAACGCTTTACATCTGCAAAGCCAGTAGTCAAGAGAGAGGCAGGACACTAGAGCCGACCCTGTTGTCAGGGTCACAGGTGAGTCAACCTTGAGGCATGAGAGCAGGAGAATTCCCCCTACCCCCTCCGGCTCCCCCCACCCCCGTGCCCCCATATGCCCCCTACAGCAACCTGGAGGGCTCTGCACCTTGCCTGGTCAAAACATCTGGGGATCAGAGAACAGAACAGCCACTATATTAAACATAGAGGTCAGGCAGTGGCAGCACACACCTTTAATCCTAGCCTTCTGGAGGCAGAGATCCATGTGGATCTCTGTGAGTTCAAGGCCACATGGGAAACAGCCAGGCATGGTGACACACACCTTTAATCCCAGAAAGTGATGGCAGGAAGCAGAAAGGTATATAAGGCATGAGGACCAGGTACTAGAGGCTTTTAAGCTTTTAGGCTTTTAGCAGCAGTTCAGCTAAGATCCATTCGGGTGAGGACTCAGAGGCTTCCAGTTTGAGGGAACAGGATTGGCTGAAAAGTTGGCGAGGTGAGGTTAGCTGTGGCTTATTCTGCTTCTCTGACCTTTCAGAATTCACCCCAATACCTGGTTCCCCTGAGTTTTTTATTTAATAAGACCATTTAGAAATTCGTGTTACACTGACCCCAGTAATGACTGTGAGGGTAAGCTAGTGAGCTGACCAGCCTACCTACCACCCAGGCCAGGAACCAGGGCTATGAGTTGGTCTACGCTAATATCCGCCAAATCTATGAACTGTTGGAGCATGTGCAGGGGATGAACCTATGGATCCAAAACAGCAGGATCTCTAACAACAGGATATCCAAGGGGAGTCTCAGTGAGATCCCATTATCAGTGGTGTAGTAGAAACCAGAGGCCTTGACAATAAGATTCTTCTTCTTCTGTAGCTAGAGTTTTCCTGCCTGGCCCACAGTCAGGACAAATCTCTCTCACCCGCCAGTCCCACAGCTGCTCAGACCCAACCAAGTAAACACAGAGACTTATATTGCTTACAAACTGTATGGCCGTGGCAGGCTTCTTGCTAACTGTTCTTATAGCTTAAATTAACCCATTTCTATAAATCTATACCTTGCCATGTCTTCACATGCTGCTTGTCCTGGCGGCGGCTGGCAGTGATTCCATCTGCCTTCCTGTTCTTTCTTTTCTCCTCTCCGTTAGTCCTGCCTATACTTCCTGCCTAGCCACTGGCCAGTCAGTGTTTTACTTATTGACCAATCAGAGCAACAGATTTGACATGCAGACCATCCCACAGCCGCCGCCTTCTTCTTCTTCTTCTTCTTCTTCTTCTTCTTCTTCTTCTTCTTCTTCTTCTTCTTCTTCTTCTTCTTCTTCTTTTCTGCTTCTTCTTCTTTTCTTCTTCTCCTCCTCCTCCTCCTCCTCCTCCTCTTCTTCTTCTTCTTCTTTCTTCTTCTTCTTCCCCTTCCCCTTCTCTTCCCTCTGATTTCTACAAGTGCACATGTTAACCACACATCTGCATCCATGTATAAGTGTGCACACACACGTATATTTTTTAAGAAGTATCTCAAATTCTCATTACAGAACAATGTCATTTAAGATGATATCTTTTGGGGGGAATACTAACTATGATACCTATTGGCAATGAAGCGGCCTCCTCCAAATGTAGTGACTGACTGACATATGTTCTGACTCTCCTTATTACCTCAATGGCCAACCTCTTTCTAGGGTGCAAAACAGTGGTGTATATGTAATCAAAATGTTCTGGTGTCCACTTAAAAATATGAGAAAAAGCATGTGGAATTGATTTTAATAATATATTCCACTTAATTCAATAACTACCCCCAAACATTGTAGTTCCAATACATCACCAATAAAAAACTCACTAATGAGCTATTTTACAGCCTTTTCCTCATCTTAAGTATTTAACATCTGGTGTGCATTTTATACTTTGAGCATACTTAAATTTAAACCAGTCACATTTCAGCTGCAGAACAGCCTCTGCCACCTGTGACTGCCATTGGATTGGAAGACGACATTGCAGTCAAACTTGGCCGTCTCCTGGTGGAGGAGAGCTGGGTGGCAGCAGCCGGCAGAGCACCTGCCTTAGAGAACTGACATTCGACTTGGTACACACTTTGAACTTTGGTTTACTCATCCTTCTGCATCTTTCTGGGTCTCCACTGCCCTTGCCATGATGCCCTTTGTGTCTTTTGTCTCAGTCCCCACAGAATCTGCTGGCAACATAACCAGTCTCCCTCATCCTTAATGTGCAGACTCACACCTATGACCACAGTCCATGCATGGAGGTCACCTGTGGTCCTGACGGTCCCCTCTCAGTTCTTTCTCCTTCCAGAATCTGCCAGTTCCGTTTTTTTTTTTTTTTCTTTCAGAAACTGGCTTGTGCTTCTACTAAGACCTTCTTCAAACCATGAGAAGTAAATGCTTTCCCATGCTCTCTGGACAACTCACCCTGTTCCTGTGTTGTGTAGGCATAGTGCATGCAAAATGCAGGGCTTCCCTGGAGTTGCTTTATTCTAGAGAAGTGAGAAATGGGTTTTCCATACCAGCATTTTTCCCCCACCATCCCAGCCAGGTTCACTAAGGAGCAGGATGTGGATCTGGTATGGAAACTGTTTGACATTGCTCTTTCAATAGTGGGATGGCTGATGGGAAGTGTTTCCAGGAAAAATCAATATGTGAAGTTAATACTTTTAAAATGTTTAATATATATTTAAAAAGAAAGCGCCTCAGGTACTTTCTAGGACACTCCCAAGCCCCTTGTCTTTCTGGGACTCTCTAGCTGCCCATACATCTGGCAAGACCCCTGCTCCTCTTGGCTTTTTTCCTTCAGACACCTCAAACCTGGGACTCCTTGCCACTCAGTAGCTAGGAAGAGCCCTGCTCCCCCATGGAATACCCCAAGTCTGCCATCTTCCCAGGACATCTTTCCTACTTGCAGGACTCATGTCACTCAGTTTTCAGGTAGAGCCTCCACTCTCTCCTCAGGGCGCTCCATCTCCTCTACCCCAGGACTCGCACAAGCCTCCTTGTGGGAATCTGCCTCTTACTTTGCAGGTGGAACCAAAATCATCCTTTCTCTTTGGCATTCTAAGCTCACCATCTGAGGACCCGTATCCACTGTCTGCTCACCCTGCAGAGGGCGTCCTTACCTACCCTACCCTCTAGCACCTTATCCATACCATCTGAAAATCTATGCTGGACCTGTATCCATTGCCTATATCATCCAAGGATCTGTGTCCATTGTCTGCTCACTCTACAGAGGGAGTCCTCACCTGCTCTGTTCTCCAGCACCTCATCCACACCATCAGAAAATCTATGCTCTCAGAAACTACCCCTTCCCCTAGCTGAGCTGGAGTCAACCCAGAGACTCCATCTGTGAATCAGAACAGAGTGGTCACAGCTTGAGTTTCAAGCATCTCCTAGCTGATCCAAAACCAAGCAAATCAAGATAACAGCAGGCACAGATCCAAACTCCCACTCAATACAGGTGAACTAAAAACACTTGTCAAGAGTCACAGCCAACAGCTTAAGTCTAGATTCTCAAGTTATCACAAAAGACAAGCAATGCAAAAAACAAAAACAAAAAAAACCCCAAGACCATCCATTTTCCCAGATCACTAGTTCTTTAATAACTGTGAGAACAACTTAGACGAAACATAGCACACAGAATTCAAAAGAACAATTATGAACATAATCAAAGAGATTGAGCATGAATCAATGCCTGAATGAACTTAAAGAGGACAGGAAGAAAATCCTGATTGAAGCCCAAGAAAACAAAACACAAAGAGCAGCTGAAAGAAATAAGAAGGGCAATTTAGGATATGAAAATATAATTCAAAAGAGAGATAGAAATGCTAAAGGAAACCCAAAGTGAAATGCAGCTGGAAATGAAAAATTCAACAAGTATAATAATAAAAAATCAGTGAAAACATCAGAGGAAAGCTTATTAACAGAATGGATCACATGAAAAATAGGAATATGGGGAGATAGAGCCTGAAGATAAGGTAAAGAATTGGATCATTCAATGAAAGAAAATGATATATTTTTAATGCTTGCAATGACTATGCAATATCTGAGACACCATGAAAATATCAATGCTATGAGATTATAGGCATAGAAAGAGGAGACAAAACCCAGGTCAAAGGCACAGAAAATGTCTTTAAAAAATCATAGAAGAAAATTTCTTAAGTATAGGGAAAGAGAGGTACAAGAGGCATGGAGATGCCAAATAGACAGAAACAGAAAGCAACTCTTAATGAAATATTATAACTAAAACGCTAACTATACAAAACAGCAAAAGGCTATTGGAACTTACAAGAAAGAGGTCTGAGTCATGTGTAAAGGTGGGCCCATCTGAATAACAGCTTATTTCTCAATGGAAACTTTAATTAAAGCCAGAAGGTTTTAAGACTTGGAGCAATGTGCTTCAAATTCTGAAAAGACCTCAGAGGCCATCTCATAGTATTTTACCTTGCAAAATTATCTGTCATAAGTGAGGGAGAAAGAAAACCCTTTCCATGATAAACAAACTAAAGAAACTTCGACCACTAAGCCAACTCTGCAATGGAATACTAGAAAGGATACTTCCGACTGAAAAGAAAGACTGTCATCTATAACAGATTATAGGGAAAAAAAAAGAAATGATACCAGGATAGCTGTTATGAAAAGTACAGTGAAGCAAACAAATACCACAAGTAAAAATAACAGCAATTAATGCACATCTTTCAATAATAACTTGGAATAATAATAGCCTCAATTTTGCCGTCTAAAGATACAAGCTAGTCTCCTAGATTAGGAAACAGAGTCCATCTTTTTGTTGTTCACAAAAATTACACCTCACCTTCAAGGCTAAAAACAGTACCTTAGAGTGAGAAGATGAAAATGAGTATTGTAAGCTGACAGTGCCATGGTAGGTATTGCCAATCTAACAACCAACAAAACAGACTTCAAGCCAAAACTAATTAGAAGAGATAAAGAGGGTGTCTTAGTTAGGGTTTTCTATTGCTGTGAAAAGACACCGGGACCATGGCAACTCTTATAATGAAACATTTAATTGAGGGGGGCTTGCTTACACTTTCAGAGGTTCAGTCCATTGTCATCATGGCAGGGAGCAGGCAGACGTGCTGGAGGAATAGCTGAGAGTTATTGTGAAATATTATTTTTAAAGTACGTTGCATTTTTTCCTACTACTTTTGTTAGCAATGCAAAGATGTGTTACATTTGTTTGATTAAGTAAAATTAATCTGTGAGCAGGAGGCTGAGTCAGCAAGTAGTTGACAGGAAGTGGTAGGGAGGAGCCATGTGTAGGTAGCTAGGATTCTTCAGTGGGGGCTGAGTGAAAGGACACTGGGTTCTTTGGAAGATGCCTGCAAAGGGAGAAGGTGAGCTACTTGGTGAGCCTCTCTGAGGAGCAGAATTCCACCTCAACCTTTGGATCTTGAATTCTTTAGCGGGATAGAGATGTAGATAAAGTTTCCCTTAGTAGCTTTGAAAGAGTTGGTGCTGAGGGAATTCTATTCCCTCAGGCTGCAGCCTTCGAGGTAGAACCACTGCTGGCAGTGACAATTACTATCATTGATTAGGACAGCAGTTGCTTAGGACAACAGTTGTATAAGGGCAGTCACTGTAATTTAAAAAACAACAACAAAAACAAACAAACAAACAAACAAAGTCAACAACAGAGAGCCCTACATCTTTCAGGCAACAGGAAATTGACTGACTTACTGGGCAGTATCCTGAGCATAGGAAACCTCAAGGCCCGCGCCCACAGTGACACACTTCTTCCAACAGGGCCATACCCACCCCAACAAAGCCACACCTCTTAATAGCGCCATTCCCTGTGAAAGTACAGCCAACTACATTCAAACTACTTCAGAGGGACACTTGACTCTGATCCAGGGAACAATCCCCCAAATGGACATTGCAATTCTAAACATATACATACCAAACTCAGGTGCACCAATATTCATAAAACAAATACTACTTGACATTAAAGCACAGATTAAACCCAAAACACTAATAGTAGGCGATTTCAATAGTCCACTTTCACCAGTGGACAGATCATGTAAACAATAAACAGAGAAACATCAGAGTTAAATGACATCACAAACCAAATACACCTAACAGAAATCTACAAAATATTCTACCCAGACACGACAGAATTCACATTATTCTCAGCAGCCCATTGAAGTTTCTTTAAAATAGACTGCACACTGGGTCACAAAGGCAAATCTTATCAAGTTTAGAAAAATGGTGTAAGTGTGTGAATTACATCTGACCACAAGAGAATGGAGCTGAAGACCCTTGGCAAAAGAAACTCCTCAGACTCGTGAAAACACAGACTCAAGGGGGCTATAATCAACATACTGTTGACTGACAGATGGGTCCTTGAATATGTGAAGAAGGAAATTTGAAAAATCTCTGAAAAAAATGAAAACATACAAAAAAGCTCTGAGATACAATCAAACAGCCCTAACAGAGGCACTCATAGCTCTAGGAGCTCACATTGAAGGTCTGAAGAACTCAAGTAACAGTGGAGCACTGAAAGAGTATGGGAGAACCGGAACAAACCAAACCGCAAAGCAGTAGATGTAAAATATGACAAAGACCAGGGTAGAAATGAATGTGAAATAGAAGCTCTAATAATCAGTGAAACAAGCCGGGCAGTGGTGGCACACGTCTTTAATCCCAGCCCTAGGGAGGCAGAGACAGGCGGATCTCTGTGAGTTCGAAGCCAGCCTGGTCTACAGAGCAAGTTCCAGAACAACCAGAGTTACATAGTGAGACCCTGTCTCAAAACAACAACAAGAAGAAAGAATCAGTGAAACTAAGAATTGGTACTTTGAGAAGACAAACAGTTGATAAATCCTTATTCAAATTAACCAAAAAAAGAAGGAAGACTCAAATTAATAAAGTGAGAAATGAACAGGGAAACATCCCACAGGTTCCAATCATATTTAGCCTCAAGGTCATACTTTAAAACCTCTATTCTACTAAGTTGGAAAACCTAGACGAACACATGAATTTCTGGATGCTGCTAACCCACAAAGTTAAACCAAGATGAGATCAATAATTTACTAGGTCTGTTATAAACAAGGAAATTGAAGTTGTAAATTTAAAGAAAAATCTTCCAGCTAAAGAAGTCCAGGTCCAGATGGATCCACAACAGAATTCTACCACATATTTAAACAACTACAACCAATACCTCCAAATCCTTTTAGGAAGCCAATATCCACGTTATGTTAAAATCAGGTAAAAATGGAATGACAAAAGATAACTATGGACCACATTCCTGATGAATACAGGTTAAAATAATCTCAATAAATACTTGAAAACTGAATTTACATACAAACACATTAAATATCTCCTTCAACGTGATGAAGTTGAATTTATCTCAGAGATGCAGGAATTGTTCAGTATACATAAATCAATAAATGTAATACATCATCTCCAGGGACTTAAATCCAGAAATCATATGATCATCTCCATAGATGCACCAAAGGCCCTTGACAAAATCCAATATCCCTTCATGATAAAAGTCCTAGACAGTATGGTTGAAGAGAACATACCTCAACATAAAAACAGCTACATATGACAAACCCATGGGCTATATATGACAAATATCATGCTATTTGGAGAAAACCTTGAAGCAATCCTATTAAAATCAGGAACAAGACAGGGCTGCCTGCTATCTCCACCTCTATTCTATGTAATGTTCAAAGTCTTAGCTAGAAAAATAAGGCAAGAGTAGAAGATTACAGGGACCCAATAGGGAAAGAAGCAGAGGGTCCCTGTTTGGAGACAATAATTCTACACACAGGAGATGCTAAGGACTGCCAGAAAAACCCTAGGACTGACTAACACTTCATTAGAGTGCCAGGGCCCAAAGCTGACATACTGAAGTCAGTACTCCTGACAAATACACTGAGAGAGAAATCAGGGAAATAATACCATGCACAATACGCTTAAAAACAAAAGGTAATACAATGCAATGTCAAAGAAAAATACCAGTTCAGACATGTGTTAAATAGAGGAGGATGCCTTTCATTTAGTAGGTAACAGAAACAGGAGTCCTCAGCGTGGACATGAATATAAACATTTCCATTTTAATTAATTAATTTTTTGAGACAGTTTCTTTGTGTAACAGTGCTGGCTGCCCTGGAACTCTGTAGACCAGGCTAGCCTCACACTCACAGAGATCCGCCTGCCTCTGCCTTCCCAGTGCTGGGATTAAAGGCGTGCGCCACCACCGCCTCTGTTTTTTTTTTTTTTTTTAACAAGATGCTCATTCCTCACATTGTCGAATTTCTCTAACTCTATCGCTGCCACGATGACCAGTCCCTAGCAGCTCAGGGCTTGAGGGGGAACCTGGGGAGTCAGCCGTCAATGAAGGGAAAAAATACCTCCCCCCTCAGGTTCTTTCTATTTTCTTCTGTCTCAATTCTTTTTTTTTTTTCTTTTCTTACCTCTACCTAGATGTGTCCCTTCTGTCTGTCTTGACGTCTTCCTTCTAACTTATCTTCTGCATCTTTTCTGGTGTTTTCCTTTTCTCATTCTTGATGTTTTCCTTCTAACTAACTTTATTTTTTCCCTTACAGTTTATATACCGCAGCAAAATCTTGCAAGCAATATAAAAATTACAATGTGGTTACATTCTATTTTTTTTCAAGTGAATGATTACAATGAATACAAGTAAAAAAAAAACAGCATGTTTTCCATATTCCTTATATGATTAAACACTCTACATATTAAAGGTGAAAAACAAGTTGTCCCAAGAACCCATATCCATTCATGGCCAAGCAACTTGTTATAGATTAACAGAATGTAAACAAGCAAGGTTTTTTTTTTTCAGCCAGTTCTTTTGCTGGCAGGCTGTATTTTGTGGTTACAAAGAAAGGACCAATTATTTTATTACTTATCTCAAAAGCTAATCTTATAGGGAATCTTAAAAGAATCACAAACCTAAACTTTTATATATGAAAAACAACCAGTGAGCTTCTACTTTAAATCCTCAGGGTGCACACCCACTCACCAACAGTTTTTTTTATATCGGGACGCTGAGGGCAGAAATGGGTGCAAAGAGTTTAATCATCACCTTAATCACCAACCCATCCTAGCAAGAAAGGTACATCAGCTAAGAATAATTGGGCTGCGTTGTTGTTCTCTGGCCCTAATGAGTCCCTCACCCAACTATGTGCCTTCTAAACTTTAGATTGTTTTCTTTTTAACCTCAAAACCATTAGCAAACATCTTAACCTAACCTTGTGTCATATTTAAAGCTTTGTTTCAGCTATGATACACTCAGAAACCTGTAAACACATCTCCCAACATTAAGATTAAAGATCTTCAGCTGGCTGGGCTTCTGGGCCTCAGTTGTTTTTCTTAATCATTAACCTAAGCCACAGTCTATGTGGCTCCTCAATAGAAATTCCTGTGTTCTAGCCGTGTGACACTTCCTTGTTTTATTTTTCTACCCTCTGTAACGCCTGTTTTATCAGGAGTGGAGACAATATTTTATCCTATCTTTACCTATATTAATTTGCCCACTAAGCTAACCTCTATCATAATCCCTTACTTTATTTATTAAAGACCCTCAATCATCAAAATCCTATTTAAACTGACACTATTATTCTTTAAAATCATTGCTTCAGTTAAACAGTACAGCTTAGGAGGAAATCGTCTCCATAAGAATCCACAGGTGAAAATGCGCAGTAGAACGGGCTATTTCCAAGAGTGCACTAAGGGCAGTGGAGATCTCCCCACGCCCCTTCACTCCAGGCCAGAGACCAGAGAAAAATGGCAGCGGCAAACACAGCAGTAGCAGGAGACATTCCAGGGCTGAGCCCATCAGGGCCTTGCCTATCCGAGGTTCACCCATCAGAGCTTTGCTTCTGGGTGGGCCCATCCCCTGAAGTCGACTGCCACCTGCTGCTCTCCTGACATGGCCACCAGCAAAACTACCTACTCTCCAGGACCTTTTCTAGCCATCTTAGTCCTTGTCATTTGGCTTCTTAATAGTTTTTCCTCAAATCATCTTTCCCACCCACGGCTAGAAGCCCCCTCCAGCTTCTTTTCCATGTCCTTTCTCTTTCTCCATGTGGGTCTCGGAATGTTCTGTTTCTACATCCTTCTTCGGTAACCTTGGTAGGCAGCTGTCACAGCCCCCCCCCCCACGTCACCTCAGTGTGCAGCTCTATGTGGCTGCAGTGGCCCTTTGTCGCTTCTGATTTTGTTATTGGGATAATCTTCTGTTTATCCTGTCTTCAGAACTTCACTGGGGATTCTCTGTGTGGAACAGGGAGGAGGAGGAAGTGAGGATACCTAAATGGTCACACCTCATTTGTTACATTCCCTTAGCACCATCACTTCCCGTGGTTATTAAAAATTGCAGTGTAACAAAAATTAGACTATCCTTCCATACAGACGGGCTTCTGTCCCTTGTCGTTATAAATCTTGTAGATGTTTGGTAAAATCTTCAGTCTCTGGCTGGCTCAGCAGTTGAAGGTACTTGCTGCCAAGGCTGACAACCGGAGTTCAGTCCCCACACCCCACGTGGTGGAGGAAGGGAAATGGTTCCCACAAATTGTTCTCTGATCTCCACACGCATGCTGTGGTGTACATGTCCGTACAAATACACACGCACTCACACACACACACACACACACACACACACACACACACACACACACACACTAATGTAAAAGAATGTCAACCCCCGTGTTGACTAGTCCTCAACTTGACACAGGCTGAAGTCATCCTAGAGGAGAGAACCTAGTTAAGAGGATGCCTCCATAAGATCAGGCTGTAGTCAAGCCTGGAAGGCATTTTCTTAATTAGTAATTGATGGGGGAGGGCCCAGACCGTTGTGGGTGGTGCCATCCCAGGGCAAGTGGTCCTGGGTTCTTTAAGCAAGCAAGCTGAGTAAGCCAGGGGAAGCAAGCCAGTAAGCAGCTCTCCTCCACGGCCTCTGCACCAGCTCCTGCCTCCAGGATCCTGCCCTGTTGGAGTTCCTGTCCTGACTTCTTCAATGATGAACAACAATGTGGAAGAATAAGCCAAATCAAACCTTCCCTCCACAAGCTGCTCTGGCCTTGGTGTTTCATCATAGCGATAGAAACCCTGAGACAACCCCCTAACTTTTCTTCAGCCCCTTCCTCTTGTAGCTATCATATGATTTCCTTTAATATTTTTCAATTACTTTTTTTTAAAGATTTATTTATTTATTTATTATGTATACAATGTTCTGTCTGCATGTTTGTCTGCAGGCCAGAAGAGGGCACCAGATCTCATTACAGATGGTTGTGAGCCACCATGTGGTTGCTGGGAATTGAACTCAGGACCTCTGGAAGAGCAGTCAGTGTTCTTAACCTCTGAATGTAATTCTAAATTAAATTTCGTTTCTGTGTATCCATATGTGTGCACACAAGTGTGGAAGTCAGAGGACAATTAGTGGGAGTTGATTTTCTCCTTCCAACATGTGGATCCTGGGACTCGAGCTCAGGTCTTCAGTTGCAGGCAGGCATCTTTACCCACTGTGGCATCTTCCAAACAAATGTAATTTCAACCTTTTGCTTATTTATTTTCATTGCTGTGTCTTATGATTTCATTAATAAACAGCCTTTCTCATCTTACCTCTTTGCAGTAATTTTATGCATTAATTTTTAACTGTATTTACTTATAAGGTAATTAAAAGACTTTCCAGAAGCAGCTTCACTTAATCAGCTCCTCTGGCTGTCACACTGTAAACAGAAACTGAAGCTGAGCAAGACAACAAATGGACATTGAGATTCTAAGAACTTTATTAGTCAGGGATAATGTCAGCAGAGCAGCATTAGAATTACCTGAGGGCTCCTGAATGTCCCGATGCTCCTACCAGACCCAAATCAGCTAAATTAGTAACAGTTTTTTCCTTTCTGTGTGTGCATTGATGTGTGCGCAGGTGAGCATGTATGTGAGTGCATATTCATGTAGAGGCAAGAGGTCAACCTCTATGGTTGTCCCTCAGGTGTTCTGTTCATTTTCTCCTGCCTGGTTTTTTTTTTTTTTTTTTTTTTTTTTTTTTTTTTTTTTTTTTTTTTTTTTTTTTTTTTTGGTTTTTCGAGACAGGGTTTCTCTTGTGTAGCTTTGCGCCTTTCCTGGAACTCACTTGGTAGCCCAGGCTGGCCTCGAACTCACAGAGATCCGCCTGCCTCTGCCTCCCGAGTGCTGGGATTAAAGGCGTGCGCCACCACCGCCCGGCACCTGCCTGTTTTGAGACATGGTCTCACTGACTGGAACTCTCCAGAAGGCTGGGCTAGCTGGCCAGTGGGCCCCAGGGCTTTGCCTGTCTCTGCCTTTTCCACACTGGGGTGGCAAGTGCACACTGTTGTGCCTGACATTGTTTTCCCACGGATTCTGGGCATTGAACTCAAATGCTCACACTTGCAAAGCAAGCATTTTCGTCACTGGGCTATCTCCCCAGCCCCAAATCAATAATTCCGAGAGGAGGATTTTGACACCAGTACTAAAAAGAAACCTCGGAGGATGCATTAGTGCCTTTTCTATTGCTGCAATAAAACACCATGACCAAGGCAACGTTTAGAAGGCTTGATTTGGACTTATGGTTCCACAGAGTCAGAGTCTGAGCAAAGGCAGCCGGCAGCAGGCTTGAGAGCTGGAGCAGCGGAAGTTGGGGACTCACATCTTGAAACTAAAGAAGGAAACAGAGAGAACAAATTAGAAAGGAAGCAAGTCTTTAAACCTTCGAAGGCCATCTCCAGTGATACACTTCTTCCAGCAAAAGCCACAGGTCCCAAGCCTTCCCACACAGTGCCACCCACTGGGGACCAAGCATTCAAATGCCCCAGGCTGTATGGAGGGCATTCTTTGGCGAACTATCACATAAGGGTTTCTGAAGTCTTAGTGAGTTTTATCCACACGTCTAGTATGGACCCTAAATTATTTATTGGGTTCTTTTTTAACATTTAAAAATTATGTGCATATGAATGCAGATGCTGGGCCAGAGCAGAAGAGAACATCAGATCTTGGAGTTGGAGTTGCAAGAAGTTGTGAGCCACCGCTGTGCACGCTGGGAACTGAACCTCAGTCCTCTATGGGATCAGCAAATGCTCTTAAGCACTGAGCCATTTCTCCAGAGCTTCTGTTGTACAGGTTCTCAACCTGTGGGTCACGGCCATATCAGATTCCCTGAATATCAGATATCTGTATCACAATTTGTAACAGTGGCAAAAACACAGTTAGGAAGTAGCAATGAACATAATTTTATGGTTGGGGGTCACCACCGCATAGGAAACTGTATTAAAGGATCACAGCATTAGGAAGACTGAGGACCACTGCTCTATTGGGACCTTGAGGAGATCCTGCTTTGTCTGTGTACTGAGAATACCGAGAATGTCTCTTGCAGATACTTTCACTGAAATATTTTAGCCAAGTGAGGTACAAAAGACTCTCAGTTCTAGAGATTTGCTTTAGCACAAGTGTCCTATGCTGTCCTCCAAGTACCCAGATGTGTGTGTCTGTGTGTCTGTGTGTGCTGGGTTTAAAAAAGAAAATGTTGCTTTCTACAGTTTGAATGACAGTTGTTAGTCAGTCGCCCCTCCCCGCAAATAATAGCATTTTCCTGTGTTGTAAAACAGAAAACATTTGAAGTTCAAGATGTCAGTGACCATTTGGGAAGAAAGAGCCCAGCACCAGCTGCCGTGCTCACACTAAATTGGCTCTGCTAATCCAGTGTGTGTTTTGGGGTGCTTGCCAACATCAGGAAATTGACAGTTTGTTGCATTTTCTAAGTGGGAAAAAGCATATGTTTTTCTCTATAGTAGAAAGTTCTTCTTTATAATGTGCACATTTTGGCATGTGGTATTGGATGGTATTGAGGGCCGTGTCTAGGCATCTTAAAGGAAATGTTTAGCAAAGTGACTTAGCCCCAAGTTTGGCAAACATTTGCTATGTTTTTTTGCTTCTCAGCAAGAGATTTCCCCAAATTAGTGGAAATGCTCTTGTTCATTAAATCTCTGTCAAGCAAATCCCCATATAAGTGGATGTGCCAAATGATGGCGACCAGGGATCTCTGGGAACCAGTAAACAAATGCACTTCTTAGTAAAGCTATCTGCTTTGCTCTTAAAATGAATGTGGGAAATGCTTTGCAAATCAGCATTAGTTTAGAAGACTGGTATCATTTCTTGGCCTTTGGGTTCAGTGGTTCTCAACCTTCCTAATACTGTGACCCTTTAATACAGTTCCTCATGTTGGTGACCTCCAACCGTAAAATTATGTTTGTTGCTATTTCATAACTATAATTTTGCTAATGTTATGAATCATAATGTAATTATTTTTTGAGATAGACATTTGCCAAAGGGATCTCAACCCACAGGTTGAAAACCACTGAGCTAATTATAGAAGCCAGAAAGAGGCCTCAATGATAGTCAACATGTTGTCTCCTATCCACTGAGGAAATTTTGAAAGAGATGGTGGAGATGGAGGTGGTGGATGTGGTGGCGGTGGTGGTGGTGGTACAATTCTTATAACCTATTCATAAGGATAAGGTCACCACTTATGAGCTATGTGGGAATGCTCAGATACTGTGGCAAGGACAGGAATGAACTTGGTTTAATTGTAGTAGTTCCAGAATACAGATTAACTGGGTAAGCATGATTGACAGAACTAAGATATTAATGAACAGAGGAAAGAGTGGCCATTCTAATGGGAAAACCAGGCAAGCTGGGGCCAGTGGGCAGACGGAGCACCAGCTGGGAAGATGGCACAGCTGAGGGGCATTTGAAAGGTCTGCGACCAGGATTTTTTTGGTAAAATATGCAGGTCCAGCTGCTTATCTCTGGCCCCTTTTGGATGGCAGGCAACTGAGAGTGTCTTTTGTTTAGTCATTTGGGCTGTTTTGACTTTATTGTTTATAACTTTGACCTGGGATTTTAGAAATCATAGCCATTAAAAAGACAACTGGGTTTCTGCTACATGACAAGCTGATCTGCTACAGTAACTTGTTCCGACCATAAAGTGGAATATTACTAGGTATGTGTTTGGTGGAGGGTAGGCAATATTTGGAAGTGCTTTATAATGTGTTTTAATATAAAACGAACATAAGTGTATTTCCTTAACAGCCATTGTTTTTGCTTCATATGGCTACATCAATGATATTTCCACAGATGCTCTCATTTCAAATAGGACATATAGCTGCCTTTTGAGAGTTGTTTATCCTAAATTCCTTTGCCCAGAAACAACAACAAAATTTAAGGCAGTGTTTGGTTCTGTAATTCATGCTGGCCTCAAACTTTTTCCCCCCTGCCTCGGCCTCTGAAGTGCTAGGCCAACAACCATGCACCAGCACTCTTAGCTCAGAACATTAAAAATGTTTTTTATTAATTCTTTGAAAATGTCATACAATGCATTTTGATCATATTTATTCCCCTCCCCCAACTCCTTCAACCTCCTTACCCCATCCCTGCCCATTTAACTTCATATTCACCCTGCCCTATCCCCAACCCAACGAGTTCACTTTGGGTCAGCCAACTCCTTCTGAGCATGGATTCTGCACTGGAGTGTGGTTTCGCCAGGAAAACCAACTCTCCTCGCACCAATCAAATGCCAATAGCTCCTTAGCTCGGGGTGGGAGGGACATTACCAGCACAAACACTTTTACCTTGGTTCATAATTTGTGATACAGATGTTTGAAAGTTTCTCTTTGTACTGTGCTTATTTTGAAACTGTATCTTCTTTCTCCCACTCAGTGTTCACACCACTATGGAGAGATACTTTGCTGGCCCTCCCCTGAGGCAAAGGGACCCTGTGCCCTGCTGTGCCCCCACAGTATCAAACATGAGAGAAATACAGGCAATCACCATATACCTTATTGATGTCTTAGCTCAGGAGTATCAATATCTGACACTGTGGACATCGACTTTAGGGATATTTTTACAAAGCTGCAGGGCCAGAGGGCAGAAACTTAGCAGGTGTTGTTAAGGTGTAAAGCCAGCATTGGGAAAAGGGTAACAACACTTTTCACCAAATGCCACTGTTGTGCTGGATACAAGTTTACAGCACCACGCACTTGACGCTTATCACTTGAAACTACCACAGCCCAGTCCCCTCCCTTCCCCCTGCAAACTAATATTAAGAATTAAATGGTCAGTGAAGGAGTGTGCTTGCAATCTGGCTCATTTTTTTCATGTACTTTATTAAGTATTTTATTGAGTCATTTAGAAAGACTCCTAGAAAGCATGCAGTCCAACCCCTTTGTGTTAACCAAGGTCCTGGTATGGAAACAACAGATTATTTCTACTTGAAATTTGTGGTAAAAAATGTTGAATGGAAGGCCATTTGGTTAGCTCTCAGATTCCTCAGGAAGGCTGCAGACCTAGGCTAGAAAGTTGTTGGGAATACAGATTGGGACAGCGACAGGAATAACTCAGCTCTCTCTGCAGATTATCCCAGCTGGTCCAGCCACTGAGCCACTGATCATGGGATGTCTAGCCTGCCCCTTCCTTGGCTGCCTCCTGACTCTGGGCACATATGCTGGCTGTACCTCTTTTGTTCATAGTCATGCCCTGCAGCCACTCGGGTGCTTAACAAACTCCCCATCTTCCTTGGGCAATGGGCCTCCAAGCTGTGGTGGTTAATATTAATGGTCAACTTGACAGAATCTAGAATCAACTAGGAGACAAAACTCTGGGCATGTCTCAGAGGACTGTGTTAAGTGAAGTGGCATGGCCTGCTCTGCAGGTGAACAGCACCATTTCATGCACTGGAGTCTTGAGTGGATAAAAAGGAGAAAAGGAGCCACATACTACCAAGTTGCTCTCTCTGCTTCTTGAGTGTGAATTCAACATTCCCGGCTGTCGCACACTTCTGCCACCATGGCTTCCCCCATGAGGATGGGTTATACCCTCAAACCATGAGCCAAAACAAACCTTTCCTTAAAGAATAAACTCAAGATCCATTTGCTTTTGGGATACCATCTTTCAAGGACTCCAATTTGCAAAAAGGCTCGTTAAGGAAGGGAATGGCTCAGTTGCCTTTAGCCTACTGGCTATGGGTGGGTTAGGACTTCTGTTGGTCTTTTCTGTGTTAAACACACAGATTGCAAGCCCATCGCCACTTTGAGATCTTTGGCAGCAGTTAACTCTGCAGCTCACACACAATTGAGCCTGTATGATAATGAGTATTC
This sequence comes from Peromyscus leucopus, assembly GCF_004664715.2. Lineage (NCBI taxonomy): Eukaryota > Metazoa > Chordata > Mammalia > Rodentia > Cricetidae > Peromyscus > Peromyscus leucopus. Next base: position 35,925,803 of record NC_051066.1, on the reverse strand, counting down.
AGAGATGGGTAATGCCTGGGGGGCACTCACCAACCTAAGACAGAGTGCCTGTATGGCCTGGGCAGGCATCTCCATGACGGGTAAGGTGACCTGCTGATGTCCCATGCAACCTAAGTCAGAAGCTCATTTTCTAGTAAAAGGGGGACCTGTAGGGTCATGGCCCCCGTTTTGGGTAACTGTTGCCTTGCTTGCTGACCTTGATCTTGATATCCTCCGTATGCTAATTCCCTGCCGGGTTCTACCCTCCTGAATGCTTAAGGGAAGTTCCTTGTCTGTGTATCCTGCATAATGGGCATTAACAGCTTAGGTGCAAGATTGTAAAACATCAGTAGCGAACTTCTGCCCTCTGGGGTTCTCCCATTGTGCTGTAAGCCTGTATTTAAGACTTCCTCCCTCCTTCAATAAATGGCATGGGGGGGGGGGAAGCATGTATGCTAGAGATTTAACTATAGTCCCTATCCTGGCACAGCAAACATGCTTACCCTTTCCATGTGCCTTTCTCCATTTTCAAAAGCTATGCTGAAATTGTTAAATAATTCTTCCAATGGTGTATTTTTTTTTAGTTGTTTCCAGTTTGGGGCTGTTCTGAATAAAGCTGTTATAAACAATTAAAAAAAAAAAGAATATATATCCCATTCTGCAGGTCCGGGAAGTTTCTCTAAAATAGTCCACATCCTGGGATACAAAACCTATCTAAACAAATACAGAGAGTTTGGAATAACTCCCTGTATTCTATATGACCACAAAGCAATAAAGCTTGAAATCAATCACAAAAGAATCTCTAGAAATTACATAAACTCATTGAGCTGGATAGCTTTATGTCAACTTCATACAAGCTAAAATCATCTGAGAGGAGGAAACCTCAATTACAAAAATGCCTGTAGGCAAGCTTACATGTAGAGCATTTTCTTAATTAATGATTGATGGGGGAGCACCTACCCATTGTGGGTGGGGCCATCTTTAGGTTAGTGGTCCTGGGTTCTATAACAAAGTAGGCTGGGTAAGCTGGAGGGAGCAAGCCAGTAAGCAGCACTCCTCCATTGCCTCTGGATCAGCTCCTGTCTTTGGGTTTCAGCTCTGTTTGAGTTCTGGTCCTGACTTGTGTGGTATTTTGATCACACTCTGACAATAGAGTTTGCTTTGAGTCAGAGGGAGGAGCTAGCCACTAGCTGACCAAAGTTAACCATAGAGGTTTCTGAGGACCGAGGAGGTCAGACAGGAGACAGGAAGTAGTAAGGCAGGGCTGAGAGAGGATCTCAGCCTTTTTGGATGGAGGAATGGAAGAGATAGGTGGTCACTGGTGGCTTCTCCGCCACTTCTCTGATCATTCAAGTTCTTCCCCAACTATGTGACTCCCAACTTTTTTTTATTGATAAGGAATAATTAGGTAAATGCTATACTGTCTTCCTTTGATGATGAACTGTGATGGGGAAGGATAAAATGAATACAAACCCTTTCCTCTCCAGCTTGCTTTTTGGTAATGGTGTTTCATTGCAGCAACAGAAACCCTAAGTAAGACACTCATGGAGATTAAATGAAACATTACTGAATGATGAATGGGTCAAAGGAAAAAAAGTCAAGAAGAAAAAAAAATCCCAGCTAGAACTGAAAATTAAAGCATGGCACACAAAAACCTCTCAGACACATTGAAGGCAATCCAAAGAGAAATTTATAGCTCTAAGCACCTACATTAAAAATCAGAAAGAGAACAGATTCTGTAGATGTCTGTTAGGTCCATTGGATGTATGATACCATTTAGTTCTGATTTTTTTTTGTTCATAGTTTTTGTTTAGATGGCCTGCCTGTTGGAGAAAGTGGCATATTGAAACTACCGACTGATACCGAGTCAGGGCTAATCTGGGTCTTGAAGTCCAGTTGTTGACTTCTTATGAAATGGGTGCGCCAGGGTTTGGTGCACCTATGTTCAGGATTCTAATGTCTTCTTGGCTAATTGGTCCCTTGGTCAGAATGAAGTGTCTTCCTTTGGCTCTTCTGAAAGTTTTGGGTTGAGGTCGATTTTGTCAGATACTAAGGTAGTGACACCTTTTGTTTTCTGTTGTGCTTGGAATACTTTTTTAATTTTTCCAGTCTAAGATTTTTGCCTATATTTAAAGGTAGGATGAGTGTCTTGTAGACAACAGAAAGATGGATTTATTTTGTAATCCATTCGACTAACCTGTGTTTTAGTTGAAGCTATTGATATTTAAAGTCATTATTGAAAGATGTATTTTTTTCATTTTGCATAATTATAGTTTCATTTGTTTGTTTTCTTTCTGTAATTCTTGGCTCTCCTCCTTCAGTCTAAAATGTTGCTTATGAGGCCCAATCATAAACCTGTAATTATTTTATAAAAGAAATAGCACACCTTGCAGAGACATGAGTGCACTGCACATCAGAGGGGTTTTAAAAGCAAACATAAAAGTTTTGACATGCTCAAGAGAACATTCAGGTCACCCAGAATACACCGGAGCATTGGGGATTCCACTGTGTCCCATGTCTGCTGCTGTTGCTCTTGGCTTTGTGGGACCAGAGTGCAGCTTTCTATGATTACACTCACTCCTGTTCCAAACTGTCGGGTTTTTCAACTCACACACTGAGCTGATGGGCAAGATGTCACCAAATGCTGAGTTTGCTGCCTCCCAATATAAACACTGTCACCCAGTGCTATGACTGACTTAAGGTGGAAGTGAGATAAATACTCTTTGAACAAAAAGCCTATGGATCTGGGCTGAACTCTCTACCTTCCATTGCCCTGCTTCCCCTCCCTCTGGCTTGGCTCCAGCTGCTGCTCCTGGGACACTCCCTGTGGCCATTATCAATTTGAATGGAAAGGAACCCAGAAGAGCTGAGGTGAAGCTCACACTTGTCAGGTCTTCACGGTCCTCCTTATCTACATGTCCTGTTAGCCATCGGCCTCCTGGGCTTCCCACATGGCTTGTCTACCACTTTAAACTCTGCCCTAGATGGAGCTATCCTCCCGCCCGCCCACCAGCCTGTTCTCCAGTGTCTCCTTCTCTCTAAATAATGCCCCTTGCTCAGTCAGAGGCCTGGGAGGAAGGCGAGGCCTTCTCTTTCTTCCTCTCTGTGCCATGACCAAGGTCTTATTAAATCCAGGGAATTTGTATTGTAAATGTTGATCTTCTTCACTCTGAACCTGACCACTCACTGTCCAGCCCCCCTGAACACAGCTGCCTGGCCTCAGTCTTGTTCCCAGCAAACACACCCGGCTACATCATTCTTCATGCTCATGCTGAATCTGCCGAGGTGACTTTTCTTCGCCCTTTGGTGAAGTTCAGATTCTTCAAGGATGCTAGTGCATTGGCCCTGACTGGACTTAGCCTTGCTCAGCAATCCCGTGCTCTGCAGCTACTGTGCTCCACTGGACCCCCAGAAGTTCGAAGAGCTTTCTTGCCTCTGCTGTGTCTACTTCCATCGTGTGAGTCCCAAGAATCGAACTCACGTTATCAGACTTGAATGCAAGTGTCTTTACCTGCTAAGCCATCTCACCAGACTTCTGATAGGTCTTTTATCAGGGGCACTCATTGCTGACTCCTACCCTTTATCACATCCCTCCTGCTTTGAGAGGTCCTCTGCTGGGAGCCTGTGGAGATAAACTGTTGCCACATTACAAACCATCATATGACTTACTAGCGCAAACAATACTGATGTTCTCATGCTCATGGGTTCAATGGGTCATACATTTAGACTAGGCATGGAAAGGATGCCTATTCTGTTCCATATCGTTCGGCATTTCACCTGGGAAGATGTGAATGGCTGGAAGTAAGTCCAGTGGCTGGGATGAGTAAAGGATCCGATGGATGATGGCTTCTTTTAGTTGGGCTGTTAATCTAAAAAATGGAGTGTAACTGGTGTTACAGTTTGCATTTTGGAGTTTACCCCAAAAGCCCATGTGTTGAAGACTTGATCCCCAGCTCATTCACTGTTGGGGGATGATGGAACTTCTCAGAAATGGGGCCTAACAGAAGAAGTCGGATAACTGTGGCATTTCATTGAAGCAGACATCAACTTGTCTAATCTCAGTCTCCCTCCCTCCCTCTCTCCCTCTCTCCCTCCTCTGCCTTCTCTCTGTGTCTCCCCCACCACATTGTCCCTGTCAGGATGTTCTGCCTCACCTCAGACTTAAAGTCATAGGCCTGGAAGCCCCAGGAGCCGTAAACCAGAATAAATCCTTTAAAGTTGATTATCTTAGGTATTTTATCACAGCGACACAGGAACTGTCACCTTGAGTAATGTATAGACCTTCCCATGCTGTATGGCTTCTTCAAAGCAAGGTACCCTCAGGGAAGCTGGACTTTCTCCATGATGCCTCAGGGTTCCATGGGCTCATTTTCCATGAAGGAAGGTAGAACCCGTGGCTTTCATGACACAGCCTTAGAAACCTCATAGTGTAACTTCTATTTATTCATTGGCAAAGTAGTTAAAAAGCCTATTCAAAGATAAGGGAAGGAGATTTTGAACCAAACTTTCAAAAGGCAGATCTGATCAAAGAATTTGTGACCATCTTTAAACATAACCACAGTGTCCTTGACCTGTTCACTCTTAACACACTTTTTAAAACTACTTGTTAAACTTCTAACTCCAATAAATTCTGTGAGAGTAGGTTTGTGTCAGTCTTTGTCCCCATGAGTTTCTGTCTGGCATGGCGTAGGGAGCCCATTCTCAGTAGATAGTTGTTAAGGAAGAAACCAAATAACTAGGGTATGCCACTATAGCCAAACAGCTGGGCCTGGCCTGGTGCTGTTGAATGAAACCTACTTGTCTTCATTCTGGTTAAATTGGAGGAATAAGAAATTGCCTTACTCTTTTGATTATGTGTGTTTGTCGTTTATTCTGAACAAAGAATGCCATGTCCAAATACTTGAGCTGAAGCATGAGAAGTTCTAGCTCTTGAAAGTCAATGGTTTTTGTGTTCCAATCCCCTCTACTTCCTCTCCAGTTTGTGTTCATCCATCCCAGGCATGTGCACATCTCTTGTGGTGAATTCCTGGGTTCTAGAGTACATAGATAGATTTTCTTTTCCTTTTCTTATTTCTCTCCTTTTTGATAATAAGCCCAAGTCTGTCTTCAGTAGTTTAATGCACTATAATTCTCCTTCTATTGCTTGATACCAAATAAAACAAATTGAACCTTTTTTCCATTGGAAACCACTTAAATATTGAGGGTGGCTATACCCCCTCCCTGTATCCATCCCCATCCCTCAAAGCCTTTCTTCTATGAGAATTTCTTACATAGAGTATGTTTTAGCTCATTTGCTATTTATCATGGAGAAAGCTCAGGAGGAAAACCATCCCTGACCAAAGCAGCCCAGCATGATGAGTCATGTCCCTTATGGCTCAGGAGCTTTGGAGAAGCATTATTACAGGATGTGGATTATTGTTAAGTAAAATGTATTAAGCAATTTGTATCAACATGCAATGTACATTTATTTAAATAATACAAGTTTATATGTAAAAGCAAGTCAATTTTCTTATATAGACATATAAATATTAGCTTGACCTGTCAAGGTAAAGGCACCAAAGTACCAACAGTGGGTACAATGGCTTCTCCACAGCTCTCAGTGGTTGTTGGGCGCACAGACCAAGGTTCTGGTTATTGTCTCCCTTACAACTCCTGTTAACCACCTTAATGGCAGACTAGGAGCCAGCCTCTTTATACAGAACAGCTCATGAGCTTCCTTAAGCTTAGGGCTTCAGGATGCAATTCCTACTGTCTGTTCAGTGGCTAAGGAGCATAGTGCTTCTCAGATCCATCACCCATCCAGAGGAACCTCGATTCTTCACTACGGTCAACTGAGGCATCCAGTATCAAAATGGAGCTGTGCTTCTCTTGCTTTCCAGTTGGACTGTCTCCTGCCCTTTGTATTGCTTGCACGCTAGGAAGCTAAGAATGGTTTTAGCATTTTCAAATGATTAAAGATTTTTTTTAATACAAAATTAAGATTTCTGTGTCATAACTCAAGTTCTATTGGAGCAGATCCAAGCTTAATCATTTGTCTCTAGCTCCTTTTGTGTGTTGTAATGATTGATTTTAATTAATGTACCAGAGATTGTGTAGTCCACAGGCTTGAAGTGTTTATTATCTGGCCCCTTACAGCACAAAATTAGCGTTCCCATGGTCTAGCAGAATGGTAGAAAAGGTAGAGGCTCGATACTGCTGCTTAAGGCCAAGTAGTCTCTCTTTTCCTGTGGTCTGAATTTTATGTTGTTTTTGTTTTGTTCTGTTTCATTTTCATTGGCGTATCTTCTTGCACATGGCCCTGGGTTACATTACAATGTTTTCACAGAAGTACACAATAGAGTTTGAACATATTCACCCCGACTCTCTTCCTTCATCCTTATCAGCCCCCTCCCACTAGTCTCTTTCTCTCTGAGATAATGTCCACTTCTGCTTTCATGCCATACATGATTGTATGCATCCAAATAAAATCTAGGGGCCACAAAGGAGGGCAAATATGGTATTTGTCTTCCTGAGACTGAGTTAACTCACTTAACATGATAATCTCTAGTTGCATCCACTTTCTCACAAGTAACATGACATCATCCTGTGGAGCGGGCCTGCCTTAAGACAAATCGGATATTGGTTGGTTACTCCCACAAGTGTTATGCCACATTGCATTGGCATGTCTGACAGATGGGACACCATTGTATATTAAAGGGTTTGCAGCTGGATTATTAGTGTTTATGTTTCTCTTTTGGTAGTGTGCAGAGTAAATTCCCTGTTCCAAAGATGCTATCCCATAGGGTGAAGGCTCTTCGTAGGCACCAGCTTGACTTCTCTGTGTTCAGTGAGTTGTGGAGGTGTTACATTCAGCAATAAGGCCTTATCATCAGTTTGTGGAGAGCAACCTATAGTATTGGCAACAGCCTGGTTTGTTTGTCCCATGAGACCCCTTTGGACAACAACTCAATTAGATGTAACCCTTTCCTGTACCGGAAGCTCCATTTAGTGACAAGAGATGTCTAGTTGGGGCTCTGTCTCCCCTGTTATTTGGTGATTTCATTTAGATCACACACACACACACACACACACACACACACACACACACACACACACACACACTGAAACTTCTATTATATCAGGTTTCCATACCACCCCTCAAATGTCCTTTAATATTAGGTGTCTCTCCCCATATTTCTCCCTTATCTCTCACTCTTCTTCCCCTCCCCGACTTGATCCTCCTATTCCAGCCTCCCTTCATCCATCCATAACTATCCTATTTCCCTTTCCTAGGGAGATCTATCTCCCCACCACACACATACAAAGTCCCTTACTCTATAACTGAGCTCTGTGGTTCTACAGATTGTAGCTTGGTTATCATTGACCTAAGAGCTAATAGCCACATATAGGCAAATACATACCATATTTGTCTTCCTGGGTCTGGATTACTTCACTCAGAAAGATTTTTTTCTAGTTCTACCCATTTACCATGATTTCATTCTTTTAAATGGATGAGTAATACTATATTGTATAACTGTACCACATTTTATTTATCCATTTATCTGTTGAAGGACATCTAGGTTGTTTCCCATTTCTGACTATTATGAATAGAGCAGCAATGAACATGGTTGAACAAGTAAGTGTCTCTGTGGTAGAATGAAGCATCTTTTGGGTATGTGCCCAAGAGTGGTATAGCTGGATCTTAAGGTAGATCAATTCTCATCTTCCTGAGGTATCACCCCACTGATTTCCTGTGGCTGTACAGTTTGCACTCCCAGCAGCAATGAAGGGGTATTCCCCTTACTCCACATCCTTATCAGCGTGAGCTGTCACTTGTTTTATTGATCTTAGCCATTCTGATGGGTGTAAGATAAAATTTCAAAGTAGTTTTGATTTTCATCTCCCTGATGGCTAAGGGTGTTGAACACTTCTTTAAGTGTTTCTCAGTCATTTGAGTTTCCTCTATTGAGAATTCTCTGTTTAGATCTATACCCAATTTTTAATTGAGTTATTTTCTTGATATCTAGTTTTTTTTTTTTTTTTTACTTCTTTATATATTTTGGGTACTAGTCCACTATTGAATGTAGAGTTGCTAAAAAAATATCTTTTCCCAATCTGCAGGCTGCTGCTTTGTCTCTTTGTGTGGTGCCCTTTGCCTTACAGAAGCTATTCAGTTACATGAGGCCCCATTTATTAATTGTTGATCTTAGTGCCTGTGCTAATGTTGGTCTGTTCAGAAAGTCTTTTTCTAGTGTAACATGTTCAAGGCTATTCCCCACTTTCTCTTCTATTAGGTTCAGTATGTTTGGTTTTAGGTTGAGGGTTTACATCAGTGGTTCTTAACCTATGGGTCATGACCTTTTTGGGGATCAAATGACCCTTTCACAGGGGTGGCTAACACCATTGTAATATAGATATTTAAATTATAATTCATAATAGTAGCAAAATTACAGTTATGAAGTAGCATCAAAAATAATTTTATGGTTGGGGTCACCACAACATGAGGAGCTGTGTTAAAGGGTTGTAACATTAGGAAGATTGAGAATCACTGCTTTAGAATCATTTTTAGTTCAGTTTTGTACAGGGTCATAAGGATGGATCTGTTTGCATTCTTCTACATGCAGCCATTCAATTTCATCAGCACCAGTTGTTGAAGATGCTGTCTTCTTTCCAGTCTGTTTTTCTAGCTTTTTTAAAAATCAAAACTGAGGTGTCTATAGGTGTGTGGATTTATGTTTAGGTCTTCAATTCTATTCTACTGATTAACATATCTGTTTTTGTGCCGGGCCGTGCTGATTTTATTACTCTAGCTCTCTAGTACAACTTGAGATCAGGGATGGTGATATCTCCAGCAGTTCTTTCATTATTCACAATTGTTTTAGCTATCCTCATTTTTTTCATGTTTCCATCTGAAGCTGAAAATTGTCTTCTTTAAATGTGTGAATTGTGTAGGCATTTTGATGAGAATTGCATTGAATCTGTGGATGGCTTTTGGTAGGATGGTCATCATTTTAAATATATTAATCCTACTCTTCCATGAGCATGAGAGATCTTTCTATCTTTGATACCTTTTTCAATTTATTTCTTCAGTATCTTAAAGTTTTTTTTTATCATATAAGTCTTTCATTTGCTTGCTTAGAGTTATCCCAAGAGATTTTATACTAAAGGCTATTGTGAAAGATGTTGTTTCCCTGATTTCTTTCTCAGACATTTGTATATAGGAAGGCTACTGTTTTGTGAGTTTATTTTTATCTAGCTAGTTTGCTAAAAATGTTTACCTGTAGGAGTTTCCTGATGGAATTTTGAGAGTCTCTTATGTATATTATCATATCCTCTGCAAATAAAGATACTTTGACTTCTTCCTTTCTAATTTGCCTCCCTTGATCTTCAGGTGTTCTACTGCTCTAGCTAAGACTTCAAGCACTGTGTTGATTAGGTATGGAGAGAGTGGACAGCCTTGTCTTATCCCTGATTTTAGTGGAATCCTTTAGAATTTCTCTCCACATAATTTGATGCTAACTATGGGCTTGCAGTAAATTGCCTTTATTATGTTGAGGAATGTCTTTTGTATCTCTAATCTCTCCAGGACTTTATCATGGAAGGGCACTGGATTTTGTCAAAGTCCTTTTCTGTATCTAATGGGATGGTCATGTGCTTTTTTTCTTTCAGTTTGTTTATATGATGAATTATATTTATCGATTTACATAGGATAAACCATCCCTATGTCTCTAGGATGAAACCTACTTGGTCATGGTGGACGATCTTTTTGATGTGTTGTTGGATTTGGTTTGCAAATGTTTTACTGAGTATTTTTGCATTTATGTTTATACAGAAATTTGTCTGTAATTCTCTTTTTTGTTGAGTCTTTATGTGGTTTGGGTTTCAGGGTAACTGTGGCCTTATAAAATGAACTGGGCAAAGTCCCTTCTGTTTCTACTTTGTGGAATCCTTAGGAAGACTGTTGGTATTAACTCTTCTTTGAAAGTCTGGTGGAATTCTGTGCTAAAAACCATCTGGCACTAGGCTTTTTTTGGTTAGTAGACTTGCAACTGCTGCTTCAATTTCATTAGGGGTTATATGTCTGTTTAAATTGCTTATCTGGTCTTGATTTAACTTTGGTAAATCGTATATATAGAGAAAATTATCCATCTCTTTTAGATTTTCAGTTAGGTGGAATATAACTTTTAAAATTATGTCCTTATGACTCTCTGGATTTCCTTGGTGTCTGTTGTTATGCCCCCCTTTATCTCTAATTCTGTTAATTTGGATATTCTCTCTCTGCCTTTTAATTAATTTGGCTAAGGATTTTTTCAATCTTGTTGATTTCCTTGAAGAATCAACTCTTTGTTTCATTGATTCTTTGTATTGTTTCGTTTGCTTGTTTCTGTCTTATTGTTTTCAGCCCTGAGTTTGATTATTTCTCATCTACTCCTTTTGGGTAAGATTTCTTCATTTTGTTCCTAGAGTTTTCAGATGTACTGTTAAGTTACTCAAGTGAGATGTCTTCAGTTTTTTAATGCAGGTACTTAGTGCTATGGACTTGCCTCTCAGAACCACCTTCACTGTGTCTCATAAGTTTGGAGATGTTGTGGATTCATTTTCATTCAATTCTAGAAAGTCTCTGACTTCTTTAATTCCTGTCTTGACCCATTTTTTGTTCAGTTGTGAGTTGTGCAGTTTTCATGAGTTTGTTATCTTTCTGTTGTTGTTGATTCCAGCTTTAACTCATGGTAGTCTGTGGTTGATATATTGTGCGCCCCAATAAACTTATCTGGAGGTCAGAGAACAGAACAGCTATAATATTAAACATAGAGGTTAGGCAGTGGTAGCACATGCCTTTAATCCTAGCATTCTCTGTGAATTCAAAGCCACACTGGAAACAACCAGGCATGGTGACTCACTCCTTTAATCCCAGGAAATGATGGCAGAAAGCAGAAAGGTATATAAGGCGTGAGGACCAGGAACTAGAGCTGGTTAAGCTTTCAGGCTGTGAGTAGCAGTTCAGCTGAGATTCATTCTGAATGAGGACTGAGAAGCTTTCAGTCTGAGGAAACAGAATCAGCTGAGGAATTGGCAAGGTGAGGTGGCTGTGGCTTGTTCTGCTTCTCTGATCTTCCAGCATTCACCCCAATACCTGGCCCTGGATTTGTTTTTATTAATAAGACCATTTAAAATTCATGCTACAGTGGTCTGATAGGATGCAGGGAGTTAGTACAGTTTTCTTATATCTGTTGAGACTTGCTTTGTGTTTGAGTAGGTGGTCAATTTTGGAGTAAGTTTCATAAGATTCAGAGAAGAAGGTATATTCTTTTGTGTTTGGGTGGAATGTTTTGTAAATATCTGTTAGGTCCATTTGGTTTATAATGTCAGTTAGCTCCAGAATTTTTCTGTTTAGTTTTTGTCTGGATGATCTGTCCGTTGGCGGGAGTCAGGTATTGAAGTTTCCCACTATTAATGTGTGAGGCTTAATGTGTGCTTTAAACTGTAGGAGTGTTTCTTTTATGAACTTGGGTGCCCTTGTGTTTGGTGCATAGATGTTAATTGCAATGTCCTCTTGGTGATTTTTCCTTTGATGAGTGTGTAGTGTTCTTCCCTATCTCTTCTGATTAATTTTGGTTTGGAATCTATTTTGTCAGTCTCTTAGAGTCTGTAGAACATCTGTCCAAGTTTCTTTGGCCTTTAGTGTCTCCACTGAGAAGTTGGGTGTTATTCTGATAGGTCTGTCTCTATATACTACTAGGTTTTTTTTCCCTTGAAGCTTTTTAATATTCTTTCTTTGTTCTGTACGTTTAGTGTTTGATTATTATTTGCTGAGGGAACTTCCTGGTCCAGTCTATTTGGTGTTCTGTATGCTTCTTTTTTCTTTTCCCTTGGTAATCATCTTCTTTAGAGTAGGGAAATTTTCTTCTATGATTTTGTTGAAAATATTTTTCTGTGCCTTTGATCCATGTTTCTTCTCCCTCCTCTATTCCTATTATTCTTAGATTTAGTTTTTTCATTATATCTCAGATTTCTTGGATGTTTTGTACCATGATTTTTTTAGATTTAACTGTTTTTATTATACCAAGGCTACATGCTATCCTGGCTGGCATGGTCTGCAGGTTTCCAGGGAATGCTAATTATTCTCACATTCTTAAGCTCAACCAGCCACTAGATGATTTGGAGGAAGGGAAACTGGGAATTCTTGGCATCCCACTAAAGCTAATGTATATTCCATTCCACTGCATTCCTTGTCTGTTCCTTCCACAGTGAAGCACACAGCACAGAGCTCTGGGTATGATCTGGTCCTTCTGCCAAGGAAGGCAGAACTAGAAGCTTTGGGCCCAAATGCACATGTTAACTAGTAAAAGGAAAGTGTCATGTGGGCACTTTTAGAAGTAATTTTAGAAATTCAGGTTGACTCAGTAGCCATATTTTTCTTTCTCTTCTTATCTATCCATTCATATTCTATTTTGATAAAGTCTCAAGAAGAGTCGTAAGCACAATACAAGAATTTCTATCAAAATTCACCATTTGTTAATATTTTTGCCCTATACCATTACTTCGATGGGAGTTGGCTAAGAAAAGGCCATTATGAGGATGTACAAAATACTATCTTTGGTTTTTTTTTTTTTTTTTTTTTTTTTTTTTGTGTGTGTGTGTGTGTGTGTGTGTAAGTATACACATGTGAGTACAGCATACATATACATGCCTGTGTGGATGTGCAGAGGCTAGAGGTGGGAGGTGGCTGCCTCGTTCTGCCTTTCTGTCTTCCTTTGAGACAGGGTCTCTCACTGAACCTGTAGCAGCCGCTGGGCCATCTCCAGTGCTGGAGTTGCATGTATGAGCATGCCTGGCTTTGCATGTGGGTAATGAGATCTGAACTTAGGTTGTCATGCTTGCATGGCAAGCATTCTCACCCATGGAGTCAGCTCACGTTGTTAGTGAGAGAGGACTAGGTAATTAGTTAGGTTAGTTGAGAGTGTTAGGTTCCAAACCTGAGACAAATGGCCAGGTGCCCACTTAGCATATCAAAGCAGCCGCTGACAGCCAGGTTCTCCCTGCATCTAGGCCCTACCTGTTACAGGGTCCTCCTGTCTGGCATACCCTGCCCCCCACCCTAAACTTCTTCAGCCCAGAAGCTACGCTGCCCTTCACCTATCTTCCTTTCCCTATATTATCAACAATTTTGGTCGCCCAGCCTTTTTGTCTGCTCTTTGGGTCCCTGGCTGCAGCCTTGGTCCCTATCTCTTCACTCTCCTTCCCCCCCTCTCCTCACATGGCTCAGGGTCATGTCTACTCTTGATTCTCCCTGACGTCCCTGCCTCTGACTATGCTCACCCACATATCTATAATAAACTTTCTCCACCATCACACCTTGGAGCAGTCATGTTTTTTCCCTTTTTTTATGTATGTATGTATGTATGTATGCATGTATGTATGTATGTATGTATTTATTTATTTATTTTTCATTCAGAGAGGAGTTATAAGACACATTCTTATGGCAATAATAAATTTTTTGGGGGGTGGGGGAGTGGTTTGTCCTGTAGCTAGAGTTTTCCTGCCTGGCCCACAGTCAGGACAAATCTCTATCACCCGCCAGTCCCACAGCCGCTCAGACCCAACCAAGTAAACACAGAGACTTATATTGCTTACAAACTGTATGGCCGTGGCAGGCTTTTTGGTAACTGTTCTTGTATCTTAAATTAATCCATTTCTATTAATCTATAAGTTGCCACGTGGCTTGTGGCTTACCGGTATCTTAACATCTTCTCATGGCTGCGGCTCACAGTGTCTCCCCACCTCAGCCTTGCTGTTCCCAGAATTCTCTTCTCTGCTTGTCCTGCCTATTCTTCCTGCCTAGCTACTGGCCAATCAGTGTTTTATTTATTAACCAATCAGAGCAACATACTTAACATACAGAACATCTCACAGCATTTGTCCTTTTTTGTTTGTGCATTTGCTTTTGTTTGTTTGTTTGTTTGTTTGAGACACAGTTTCTCTGTGTAGACTTGGCTGTTCTGGAATGAGCTCTGTAGACCAGGCTGGCCTTGAACTCACAGAGATCCATCTGCCTCTGCCTCTGCTGGGATTAAAGGTGTGTGCTACCACTGCCTGGCAAGAAAAATTTGAATATGGAGCTTATATGATGGTTCAGCAGGTAAAGGCTCTTGCCACCAAGAATGACCACATGAATCCCTTGGCATCTTTCCTGGAGAGGGACAGAACTGACCCTAACAACAAGATGTTCTCTGACTGGCACATACTCACTGTGTCATGCCTGTGACTGCATATACACCCATAAACAATAGAAATAAATGCATGTAATTTCAAAAAGAGAAAAACTTAAATATGGACTACTAGAGAGAAATCCTAAGCTTTGCTCATTAAATAACACTAGTATTGGTAAATTGAAATAATTTATCCTTGTAGGAAGATAAAACCTAGAAATGAACATATTATTGCTAACAAGATGAGCATTAAGTATAAAGGTAAAGATACTAATGCAAAAAAACAAAAATTTCAAGGTAATATGGAAACTTAAGAGCTTTTAACTAATTTTTTCTCTAGAAAGTGATACTGTAGAGACCTTGAAATAGTGACACCCTAGTATCAATGAGTGCATTTAGTGTCTAGAGATGGATTTCTAATTATTATCTAATAAATCTTGTACAGTGAGTAATAAATCTAGAAAATGACAACTTCTATTTTTTTAAACGTGTTTTAATTTTGTGTTGGGTGCATTTGTGTGTGTGTGTGTGTGTGTGTGTGTGTGTGTGTGTGTGTGTGTTGAGTGTAGATGTCAGAGGACAACTTCCATGTCAGTCCTTGACTTCCACCTTGTTGGAGGCAGAGTGTCTCTGTTTGTCTCTGTGCTGTGGACTGCAGACTAGCTGGCCCTCCAGAGATAGCACCCTATTTCTGCCTTCCATTCCTCTGTAGCAGCCCTGGGGTCACAGGCATGCTTTACACAGGGGTCCAGGCATCTAAAGTCTGGTGCAGCAAGCTCTTCTACCTGCAGGGACATCTTACCAGCCCCAGTTTTTAATTCTCAACGTGGCAGTTCAGACAAATACCAGTGGATGACAGACACTTTAAATGAACAATTTGGAGGAGAAACTGGATATTATACAGAGCCAACTATAACAAAAAAAAAAAAATACCAATGACAAGGAAAACAATGACTTTCACAGTGGAGAAATCTGACCATCAGTGCCTTGGCTAGGCAACTGAGCAGCAAACAGCGTCAGTAGCAGTGGGGGAGGGGACAGCCTGACACCACATCCTGTGACATGGTACACTACAAAGCACATTTCTTCTGTGTCAAACTGTTTTACCTTAACCTAAACGACTTTCTAGTATACAAGTTGACAATGTTTTGGTTTGGTGCATGGTGGGAAAAGATTGTAAATACTTTAGGCTTTGTGGATGATACTTTATTCCAATTGGTCAATTTGCTGTCACGGGGCAAAGGCGCCGTGACAGCATGTAAGTAAATGGGTGTGGCTTTGCTCCAATAGAACCGTGCTTACAAAAGCAATCATTGGATCAGCTCTGGCCCTCAGGTCAGCTTTGTTTATTAATCTGTCAGCCCTATTTGGATCTCAGTTGCCTGTCTACAGGTAGTTAAGGGGAACGGGGATCCAAAGGAAATGAATACTGAGGAAATACTGCACATATTTCAAAAAACTCAGTGGTACTGTTCAGATTCAAACTAGGTGGTGCAGGAACCCAGCTGCTTACAGTCAACACTAAGCACCGCCTCCCCAGCCATGTCCTAGTCTCCCTTTCCCACCGGGATGCACCGTCACCACCAGCATCACCGGCTACACCCCCAACCCTCCTAAGCTGCTCTTCAAAGCCTCCTGACATAAAGTCAATCCTATTTTCCTCTGAACTTTTAATAAAAATCATGTAGAAAACAGCTTTGTGAGAAAAGGTTGAGAAAAAGATACCCGTCTGTAATCACAGCTTTTACTTGAAGAAGGAGTTGTATCATTGACCCTTTTATTTTCAAAGGAAAAGACTTTTCTTGTTCCTCATAACAGTCTATGTTAACCATATTTCTACTAATAACTGTCATAAGATAATCTTTGTTATTTACCTACAATTTTCGTGTGACACAAGACTTGGAGTTAAAAACCTCCATTTATTTCAGAAAACATCATGTAGAAGTAACTAAGGCCTGTTATAGGGAAACAATTTAAGGAATGAGGCTATAGCTTGGTGATACAGCACTTACCCAGGAAAAAAAAAAATTAAAAGAACTTATAATGTAACAATTGATTTTAAATTAATATCAACATATGTCTTTAAAAGTTATGAGTTAGTTCCTTTCCATGCCTAAAGTTTCATCATATATCTTAGAGCAAACTAATCAAAGCAATAAGAGCTCTTCATGGACCTAGAGTGTTTCTGAATCTGTATCTCATTGCTGCCTCCCCACACTGTTCTCTGAAAGCCAATGCACAACTGTGGAGTAGCCTTCTGTAGCCCAGTCAACCTACTGACTTCCAGGTTCTGCCTCTGAGTTTCCATTCTTGATCTGGGCTCCTCTCTTAAGAAGTCATTTTTGTGAGGATAAAGCTGGTTCCAAATCAAGGTTTCTTTGATATTTTTTTTTTCTCATCTCAATGAAAGTTTTTGCCTGCTCTTACTCCTTAGGGAGTCGATAGCCTTGAATGTTAACAGGCTTCTCTGTTCTTTTCAACAACAACAACAACAACAAAAAAAAAAAGAAAAAAAAAAACATAAAGTTTGCATTGCTGGTGACATGCAAATAAAACCTAGGATCAATTTAAACCAAGTTCATGGTTAGTTATTCTACCCCTCAGACCGACTTACAGGATAGTAGTTCTAAATGGTCATTTGTAAATAGAAATAAAAGCTCAAAGTCATAACAAGTATTACTTCCTGAAGCTATCTTCCAAAAAGTCAGTGATGCTCTCCTCTCTCTTCAGATTGTAAAAATCTTAGTCTTTTACCAAAAGTCTGATGAAATCCCATTCACCACTAGGACAGAAAGCCAAGGCGTGGACTAGCACCTGTCTAAAATCATCACTAATGGACATCTGGGGGACTCTGATTCCCAGTGTGGCTCGGAAAACAATGATTCTAATGGCTGCAGAGTTGGGCCATTAAGAGGAGCAGAGTTGATAGACCACCTCTAATAAGGGAGCAGATGGGTGGTTAATTGCTAGATCCATCAACCAATTTCATTTGTAAACTTGATAGTTATTATTGAGAGTCTTAGGATACTGCCAAGAACAAGAACACATATCCCTGTCCTCAAGATCCCCTTGGCCTAGTGAGAGGTTGAGATACATTTGGTAAGGACAAGTATCAGATGCTGTGTGGATGGCACTTAACCAGGCAGAGTGTGGCAGAGATGATTTAGAAGACTAAAGGAATGCTGAATATCCTTCTGACTAGATGTCTGTGGCGCTTTAGAGAAAGTTGAAAACAAAAATCCTGGTTTAGAGAAGGATTTGTTGAAAGAGAAGAGACTGATAAGTAAAGGCCAAGTTATGGAAGTCCCTTGGATGCCTTAAATCTGGGAAATTCTGATAGGGTAAATTCTGATGACTTTGACTAGTTACATACTAATAGTTTGTTTAAGCAATTAATGAATGAACATAGTAGCTTATATTTTTATATTTTAAGAGTAATAACTTATTTACAATACATTATAGAGATTGAACTGGTTCTATGATATTAGAAGAACCTTGTGTAGAAATTGTACTGTCAACTGGAGTGGTAGTAAGAATAGGAGTATATTGTGGAGTATTAGTTGAAGATGTCTTACATTTGTTTATACCATGGAACATTTGTTTAATGATGCAAAGATGTGTTCCATTCTTTTATGTTGCATTTGTTTAACTCTGTGAAGCTGTGTTACTTTGCTTGTCTAAAACACCTGATTGTTTAATACAGAGCCGAATGGCCAATAGCGAGGCAGGAGAAAGGATAGGCAGGGCTGGCAGGCAGAGAGAATAAATAAGAGAACTCTGGGAAAAGAGAATGACCAGGAAGTGAGAAAAGGAGGAGAGGAAGACATCAGGGTCCAGTCACACAGCCACACAGCCAGCCATGAAGTAAGAAGTAAAGAAAGGTATATAGAATAGAGAAAGATAAAAGCCCAGAGGCAGAAGAGACGGGATAATAAGAAAAGCTAGCTAGAAACGAGCCAAGCTCAGGCCAGGCATTCATAAGTAAGAATAACACTCTGCATATTTATTTGGGAGCTGGATGGTGGGCCCCCAAAGAGTAAAGAGTAAAAACAACCAATAACAGGAGTGCAATTGCTGTAGGAAGGTCTACATGTTAATACTGAAGTAGATTCAAGTGGGATTAGACACACTGACAGATGGGTGAGTTGTCAGGGGAAGCAATTTATGTGAGGCTATGGATTGTTAGTCAGCCTAAGGAACTCAGGAACATCACTAGAACAAAATTTTATCATGAATCTCAAGTATTCTATCCTTATCCTGTGGTAATACAAACTCACTGCTTTGGGTAGCCTGAATAAAGACGATCTTCAGTTGAATTTGGAACTTTGACTCCAGGGCTGTAGAGTCTGCTCAGTCGGTAAAGTGCCTGTCACACACGTGCAGGGCCCTGTGAGCTAAGAGCCTTAGCACCCACACAAAAAGCCAGGTGCCATGGCACATAAAATCCCAGAGCTGGAGAGAGAGATGGGAGGATCCATGATAGCTGAATCCATGAGTTCCGAGTTCAGTTCGAGACCATGACTAGGAAATCAGGTGGAGAATGAGGGAGACGCCCAGTGTTGACCTCTGATCTACAAATGCAAAAGCACATATATGCATGCACACCCACATGCACACTCACATGCACACCCACATGCACAAACACACACTCAAAATAATATGCATGCATGTATACCAACAAAGAAAGAAAGAAAGAAATACAGTCTTTAGTCTATATCTATTCGTAGAGCAAATTCAGCTACCCTATATTTTACTGACTATGTGGGGGTTAATTTTTAGTAATAAGACTCTCTACCTTCAAATTAAGATTCTGGACACCACTGATTAAGATAGTTGATTTAAAATGTAAGAGAAAAAAATCTGAAGACAATTTTCTTTTACTAAATTCCTCTAACGTTCTTTTGATGAAATGCTGTAAGTTGAATCCTTTTCGGCTTACTCACGCTGGAAACAGAACAATGATTCCTCTGTAGAAAGTTCCCAATCGCTCTCTGGGATCTTGCAGTGTGCCATTAGCCTTATCATTGCTATGTAAGGAGTCCTACTTTCTTCAGATTTCCTGAGTCAGTTTTCTGCTCTTGTAATCATGTCTGCTGACCTCCTCGGGAATTCCTTCTTCAGAACTCAAGTATTGATTCCAAGACACACAATGGTCTTCCTCTCTCAAGTTTTAGTGGATGCTAAGCTGGACTTACAGTTATTTTAAGTTAGTCAACCGAAAGTAACAATGCAGCTACTGTGTAGAACACAGAGGTGCACACAGGTGCAAACACACGTGCAGATGCACACCCAGCAGGCACACAGGTACAAATTCATGCAGATGCACACCCAGCAGGCACACAGGTGCAAACTCATGAAGATGCACACCCAGCAGGCACACAGGTGCAAACTCATGAAGATGCACACCCAGCAGGCACACAAGTTCGAACACACGTGCAGATGCACACGTATCTAAAATACAAAATTTCTGTAAGAGAATGAAAACGTATTTTCCTTTATTTCTACTTTGTGTGCATGGATGTTTTTGCCTGTGTGTACGTCTGTGCACCTCAGGCATACAATGCCCGTGGAGTCCATAATAAGGTGTTGAACCTCCTGGAGGTACAGACAGTTGTAAGTTTCCATGTGGGTGCTGAGAATCAAACCCTAGTCCTCTGGAAGAACGGCCAGTGTTCATAACTACTGAGCATATGTAAAAGGGGGGGGGGAAGATGTAAAAGCCCCTGTAAACGTTTTTAGCCTCAGCTTCAAGAGGAAGTCCACTAAGTGAGTCGGTGTGAGCTGTATGTAGGTCACTGTTGTGGATATAGGTCACATTTCCACAGGCCTTGGCTTGAGGCGTGTTGGACTACATAGAAGGAGAGCAGGTTGTGAGAAGTGGAAGAGTTTGAAGCAAGACTGGGAAATTTAACCCCTAACTATAGCATCCTTTTGTGGCTTTCCGGCTCCGTGCTAAGTCGGTTCATAGGCAACAGTGTACTGGTATATATTTACCAACCGGTCAGGCCTAGGAGTGAAGTCAGGCCTAATTGGTAGTTTGTACCAATTTCAGCAGTGCAGACACCTCTGCCATAGCCTATTTTAAATGGCTAACTGGATGTCACTGAACAGTTTGTAAGAGGTGGGCAATTGTATACTATTTCATTTCATTTTTACCATACTGCTTTAATAATAAGCATCATTAACCTCAGAGATGGATAATGTGAAAATTAATAAAATAATCAGGAAGTGATGGGTTTTGAGTTTTTGATACCTTTTTAAAAATAGTCTATTTCATTGTAAATTTATATAAATTTAATGTGCAATAATGGGCGTGTTTAAGAACTGGCTTGCATTTGTCCTAACATTTAAGGGGTGGTGCCCTCTAGCTGATCTGGGGCTCTTACAAACGTCTGTGTCCCTAGGCTCCCTAGCAAAAGGAAGCAGTAACTGAGTTCCCGAGGAAAGCCTGGTGAGCTCCTGCGCATCGCCACTGAAGGGCGGGCGAGCGTCAGGACCCGATGTGCCCTTACCGGCCGTGCTGTCTCCCCAGTGCACTCCCCCAGATGCCGAAGTCGGGTTGCTGTGCTCAGCAGAGAGTTTACACTTGTCCTAGCTTGTGGGGCCACTTTGCAGAAAACTGGGTGACAGCTGGTGCACTTTGAGGTCTTGAGTAGTGAACTGAAGAGGCTGGGAATGGAGGCGATGCCTCTACCGTGGCCACTGCCTAGCGCAGATAGCTTTGGAAGCCAAGTAAGTCCCGAGATGTGCTGAACATGACCTTTAAAAAGTGATTTACTGGGTAATCTACGACCAAAAGAAGAGGCTCCGAGCTGGGGATGAGAGGCGCTTCTCAAGGAGGCAGCACATATTTTTGACAAGAGTTTTACAATCTCTAGGAAAAGCTTGGCAATAGACACCATCCTCAATTTTAAGAGACAGGCAGAAGCTCTCAGGAAGCAATAACGGGTAGGAAGGACAGAACTACTTGGTGTTTATATCAGCTACTTTTCTTGTCACTGTCACCAAATGCTTTGCAGCCTAAGGAGTGGAGAATTTGGTTTGTTTTGCTTTGAGAGAATGTAAGTCCATCATGTTGAGGAGGGCACAGTGGGACCAGATGTCCATGGTGGGACCATATCTCCACGGTGGGACCATATCTCCATGGTGGTAGGAGTGTGAGGTCCTTGCTCATCTCTCAACAGATATGGAGCAGAGAAAGAAGGCCAGCTTTCTCTTTTTTTCCCCTTTTTATTTCAGTTAGGGACCCCTGCCTAAACAATGGTGCCACCCACATTCAGGCCAGATCTTAACCAATCAGTCAATCCTCTTTGGACACACCCAAAGGTATACTTCACTCAATGATCTAGGCATTTCTTAATCCAGGCAGGTTGACAATGAGATTTAACCATCACACTAGTAAATCAATGTTAAATGATGGTGAGTCTCCAGAGCTGTAACTGGAAGGCTGATAGATATAGCACAGGAATTAGGGCTGTAGCTTCCTATGAAATTATCAAATGTGGGAAGCACCTCTGAAGACAATCAGTCAATGAATATTTTAGAAAGTAGAAAATAACAAAGGTTATAGTAGACCGTGTCTTAGAACACTTGGAGAATATGACATCATAAAGCTGTACCTCAAATTTGGAGAATAAGTCAGTAAATATCAATCAATTGTAAATAGTGACAATGAACAAAGAACAGATCATTCTTCCTATGGGTACATAAAGAACATGGTAGAAGGAGGATTTCACACATGCCCAGGACCAGCAATATAATGGATCCCAGTCAAAACAAATTGAAACCTTAGTACACACAGGCCTATCAATGTGAGCTTGGGAGGCCCCAGCAGCTTTGGGGACATATCCAACTATCTTGAGTGTATTCCAGGAACTGAAACAGAGGGGATGACATGGGGTGTGTATTAGTTACTTTCCTATTGCTGTGACACAACACCCTGACCAAGGTGTTTGGGCTTACAGTTCCAGAAGGTTAGTGTCCATCATCATTATCATCATCATCATCATCATCATCATCATCATCAAGGCAGGGAGTGTGGCAGCAGACAGGCACGGAGGCTGGAGCAGAAGCTGAGAGCTTACATCTTGAACTGAAACCAGGAAGCAGAGAGAGCAAACTAGAAATGGTACGAGTCTATAAACCTTACTTCCTGCCTCCAGTGACACAGTTTCTCCAACAAAGCCACACCTCCTAAGCCTCCCCAAACAGTGCCACCAACTGGGGGCCAACCATTCAAATGCTGCAGACTATGGGGGACATGTCATTCAAACTCCCACAGGATGCTAGAAGAAGAAGAGCTTTCAGTCAGAAGAGGTCAAACACCTGGGGTCACTATCAAACAGGCTCTGGATCAGGCATCCTAGAGCATTACTGGCACAGGGAAACCCAGCAAGGAATAGTGCAGTATCCAAGGCACTAGTCATTAGAATAATTTCTAACTCTATGGTGCCAAGTTCCCCTGCATTTCTTATACAACAAGCTACAATCCCAGGAAGGCAAAAAATTCCACACTACAGCACATGGCCTGGCCCTCCCCACAGAGAGCCGAGGGTAGACCCAAGGGACTGTGTTTTACAAATAGATTTTAGTGAGGTTGGCTTACCGCCCACTTTCTGAGACGTACAATATAATAAAGCCCAGGCCCCTGCTGATGAGCCAGGTCTGGAAACGCTTGTGTTGAACAGGCACCATTGTGGCAGTCCCACCTGGCGAGCAAGCGCTGACCCCTGTGAGGAGCAAACTCCCGGCCTGCCTGCGACAATTAACTTGTGGCAGTTGCCTGGAAACGTCTCTTCCTTTTCCTCGGTTCTGGTAACTTTGATTTTTAATTCTGCTATGTTCCCTTATGCTTAGCACTATATGTATCATTCCAAATATTTTTTGGAAATAAATAAAAAAAAAATAACTGAATCTTTTTCACATCTAGTCTAAAGAGAAAGCAAATGGCAGTGCTGAAGTATTAGTTGAGTGGTAAATTATTTTTATAGCATACATACATACATATATATATGAGAATATCTTTGAAATTAAGTTTTTAACACACATAGGCAATTTAAGACACATGCTACTTCTTATATACTCAATAAGCATGTGCATTTGAAGCATTCCTATAAACACTCAACTGTTTGCATTTATAATGTGCTTTATTAACTGAAGAGGAAGCAGTCTTAAGTTTCCATCAAATGTGCAGAGAATGCTTCTCTTTGCTAAGCCTTTGTGGCTCTTTAATCTTACGGCATTTTCAAATCCCACAAACAGGAAGGGTTACCCTCACCGGGCGAATGTGTGTGGGCTTGAAAGCTGTAAATGTTTTAAAAGACCTAGGCTCTTTGAGGCTTGTTTTCCACTCACACTCAGAGGTTTTGGTTAATCAAAGCATACTCCACAAAGCCTCCCTTCCTAGGACGTCCACAAGTGACCTCACGCTGGAGCAGGCTCAGATAGGGTTTCCTCCAATCGTGGTGGTGAATGGTCTATTTTCGGAAAGGCTTGTTTCTGTCCCCTTTGATGCTACTTTGGCGTATGCTTGTTCTAAAGCACGGAGCTGGAGCTGTCTACACAGGATGTTTCTGTCTAAAGAGCATACCCAAGGAGGAAATATGGTCTGTGTCTGGCTAAAGTGATAAAAATTTTCTAAGCCCAGGATCTCAGCAGAGGAGAGATTTGCTGATGACAGTCTTCAGGCAACCAGGGATATGGTCTCAGAAAGGTGTATATCCAAAAGGAGACCTTCAGGAACATTCCTGTTGGAAATCACAGGGTACATTCTTTGTTTTCTTGAGATGACTGGTCACATTGTATTCACAGTCAGGAATCAAGCAGACAGTAGAGAGAAAGGTAGCTAGGCTCTCAAACCTCAAGACCCCCCTTCCCAGAATCCATTCAGCAAAGCTTCCTATCTAAAGGTTCCACAGCCTTTCCAAACAGTACTTTTAGCTGGGGACTAAATGTTCAAACACGTGAGCCTATGGGAGGGCATGTCACACCCAGACCACAGCACACAGAGTTTGCCAGATATGAACGTGGTCTCTGAAAAAGGACAATTAATATTATAATGCAGAGCTGGCAAAATGGCTCAGTGGCTGATGATGCAGCCCGAGTTCAATCTGTGGAACCCACATAAAGGTAGAAGGGGCAAACCAATGTCACAGAGTTGTTCTCTGAATCCCTGCATGTGCACCGTGGCATGGGCACCCACACACAGAAAGATTATACTTTGGAGTCTGTTGAGAGCTCATTACCCTTCACACCTACGACAAGGCTGGCTTCACCTCCAAGAATTAGAATCATGGCCTTTACCTTTGCTCAGTCCCAGGCAATGGGACCAATTGCCCAGCAGCTTAGGTGAGAGCAAACCCCGCCCCCTTTCAGGAGTAGCACTGATACCCCCTTTTCAGCTTAACCAGTAGACCTCACTGTTTACAGGGGTCATATTTAAGCTCCATGGCGGGCCAGGTCAGTGTTCTCTGGTCCTGATCACTGCAGTCTTTGGAAAGGGAGATGACGTCTTCTCTAAGAAGCCGTTCAAGTTGTCACTGAGCTCTGTGAAGAATGTGGACAAGGAGGCACAGCCTATTTCTTGTTGCCTTTTGTCAGCTATATCAAAATAGATCAATGTTTGGCTATTCATTAAAATAAAATTTTGTTAGCTTTCACTGTCTTGTTTATGCCAGCAACTTGCATGAGAATACCTTCTCTACGTGTTTTCCAGGTCCCCCTTTCCATATTTACTCCCCTCTTAGGGGTTTGATTAAAATTCTGACATAGCATTACATTTTACAGGTTGTGTATTATTGGAAGCCAGTTTTATTATATTCCCCTGGTCTATGATGCTTCTCCAGAAGCTCCTCCATTTCCTTTGAGAGCTATCCCAAGAGATGCCCTGTGGAAGACGAGTGAGGACATATCCCACTTCATATAGGAAAGGAAATCACAGGATTTCTGCAGCCTTATTTCTGCTCACTCCCAATCATGCTCAATGCTAGGGTTACCTTGGCAGGAAGCCAGGGCCACTGCTTTTGTCTTTTGCTAAAGAAAAAAAAATGACCATTTATCCCAAGGCTTAGTCTGGAAGGCTGGGTCTTCAGGCAGAGAGAAGCCTGTGGAGGGAGGCACAGTGAGGACAGAGCCACTGAAGAAGCTGGCTGACGTTCTAGCGGCAGCAGGAGTACGTCAGCTTTGAAGGCGATAAGCGAAAAGTGCCCTAGGAAAGCCATAACCAATATTAGTGTATTTCATTGTTTTCTAAAAGTGTGTTTCAAATGGCTAAACAAAAAGGTTTGTGTGTGTGTGTGTGTGTGTGTGTATGGAGACTCGAGGACAACCTCAGATGTTATTTCTCAAGTGCAACCGCAAGTGTGTGTGTGCATGATTTATATGTATATGTGTGTGTGTGTGTGTGTGTGTGTGTGATGTTGTTAGGTTTCTTCTTCTATTTCGCCCTTTATTTTTTGGAGACAATGTCTCTCACTAAATCTAGAGGTCACCAAGATTGACCACCAAGGATCCTCCAGTGCCTCCCCGACACATCGCAGCACTAGGACAGTAGGGCTCTAAGTGCATGCCACCATGCCCAGCTTTTTTTGCATGAGTCCAAAGAAATGTAAACCTAGGCCCCTGTGTTTGCAAGGCAAGCACTTTACCAAGTGAGCTGTTGTCCCAGGCCTCACCAAAGAGTTCTGACGAAGCAAACACTTTATATTATTCTTACAGTGGAAAGAAGAAAGGTTACTTTAAAAAAGAAAAAGAAAAAAAAAAAAGGAGGAAAAGCAGCAACCTTCCCCAAGGTGTTTATGAAAGAAAATTTTTATGCATTTGTGTTTAGTTGTTGTTTGGGTCTGGTTTGGTTTTTTCGCCTCAAATGTTAAAGCTGTTTGTTGAGCCTCTTTGCCGATCATTTCCTAGGCTGAAAGAAAATCAACGTTGACTGCATTGCCGTGGGCAGCTGAATCACTATAAAAAAATCTCTGGTCCTTTTGATGTTTGCCATCTGAGAAACGTGGGAAGGAAGAAAGAGAAGGGGAGGGGGTTTAAAGCAGTGTTGAGAAGCCAGCCTTTAGGACTCTTGTTTACTTAAATCATTCGCTGGAGGGTAAGGGTTGGGCTGCTTTTGTTGTCTCGGGACTGCATCTCCCAACATGCCGGTGAAGTCTGGACTCCAAGCTCCAGCTCCAGCTCCAGCCTCATGGTGCAGTGTCTACCTTAGAAACGCAGGGAGCAGCTACAGCCTGTTATCACAAGGAGTAAAAGGAGATAAGACTCAGCCAGGGACTGGAATTTGATAGCATGGTAGCATATTTTATTAGCATGGTTTGTGTAAGTTCTGTGCTTACAAAACACATCTTCTGGATCTTTTGTCATCAAAAAATGTTACGTCTCTTCTGGGGCTTCTTCTAAAGCAGTGGTTCTCAACCTTCCTAATGCTGCGACCGTTTAATAGAGTTCCTCCTGTTGTGGTGACCTCTGACCATAAAATTATTTCATTGCTACTTCCTAACTGTAATTTTGCTACCGATATGAATCGTAGTGTAAATATCTGATACGCAGGATAGCTGATATGGTTGTGACCCGCAGGTTGAGAACCACTGCTCTAAAGCATTTTCCAATGAAACTAACTGCTCATTTTTATACTTTTCTTTTTTTGCCTTTAAAAACATTGTTGTTGTTGTTTTCTGTACAAGTGAAAGTGGAAGAACTTAGAGAAAAGCGTCTATTTTTTAAGCAAGCCTGCATCATGAATTCCCTCCTCCTCCTCCTCCTCCTCCTCCTCCTCCTCCTCCTCCTCCTCCTCCTCCTTCTTATTTTTTTGGTTTTTCGAGATAGGGTTTCTCTGCGTAGTTTTGGTGCCTGTCCTGGATTTTGCTCTGTAGACCAGGTTAGCCTCGAACTCAGACATCCACCTGGTTCTGCCTTCCAAGAGTGCTGGGATTAAAGGCATGTGCCACCACTGCTTGACATGATTTTCCTTCTTATACATCCATTAAAATGGCCATTTGTCATCTTAAAGATTTTTAAAAACTCAATTGCCTATTAATCATGAAGCTAAACCAAGTCAAGTCTGCCATCAACCCATTCATGAGTTTGAGACCCACTGTGCAAATTTTCTCATGGTTCCAGGAAGTGCTACCTCCTGTGTGTCCTTCTCAAAATCCAGTGTTAGGCTCCACCATTGCCCACTTGGTGGGTATTTCCTTCCCCTGGCTCTGGTGCAGCTGTGTGTTTGTGTATGGCTATGACCAAATGCCCAGCAGGAGGAAACTTGAGAAGGATTTACTTGGTTTACTATACCAGGCTTTTTTTTTGGGGGGGGGGCACCAACCAGCTCCCAACTCATGACACAGAGATTTGTTATTAGTTTTGAATGCTCAGCTTAGCTTAGGCATGTCTTTTGGCTAGATCTTTTAATTAAATTAACCTGTTTCTATTCTTCTACATTTTGCCTCGGGGCATTGTTGCCTTTCTTCTGTATATCTGACTTTCACTACTTCTCTATGTCTGTCTGTCTGTCTGTCTGGTGGCTGCCTGGCTTCTTGTCCTGGGCATGTCCCTCTTTGTCTCTTCCTTCTCTCATTCTTCCTTTTCTTCTTTTTGAGTCTAGATTTCTTCTCCTTTTTATTCTTTCTGCCTGCTAGCCCCACCTATCCTTTCTCTACTTAGCTATTGGCCGTTCAGCTCTTCATCAGACCAATCAGACAGGCAAGGTGAAATAGAAGCAGCAATCCTTTACATAATTAAACACACACCCTTACACCATTAAACAAATGCAGCATAAACAAAAGCAACACACCTTTACACAGTTCAGGTAATATTCTGCAGCAAAAACAAATGTAACACATCTTTGCCCAGTTAAAATAACATTCTGCAGCAGTTTACAGCTCAAGAGGCTTCTGTTCATCAGGGCAGGAAAGGCAATATTGGTACTATTTGACTCCTGGCTGCAGCAGCAGGAGAGTGAGGCTGCTTGTTCACATCTGAGTGGATCAGGAAGCAGAAAGAAGGAAATGCCTGCCCTTAGTTCATTTCCTGTTTGTCCTAGTTTATTCAGTTAGGAACTCCAGCCCCTGGGATTATATCACCCCTATTTTAGAAGGATTTTACCTTTTCAGTTAATCCTCTCTGGAAACATACTCACAGATATACCCAAAGGCATGCCCAGTGCTGTAGGCATTTCATAATTCAGTTGAGTTGGTGCTAAAAAAAATTTAACCATCACTTCAGGGTTTTTTAATTTGCTTTGCAGAAATAGGATTGTTGCACATATTTGTGTTGTACATAGTGCTTTCATATGCAAGTGTTCAGTAAATGAATTTGTATCAGCAATAAGGCTCACAGGGACTTGCCTGAGTGGGCTTTTAGCTTTCAGTTTATGACAAAGGAAAAACAGTGTGTCAACTGATGGCTGCAATGCTCCCCCCACTCCCAGTCTTAGTGAGTCTGTCAAGTTTGGCTTTTAACTTTCCTGATTGTTCAAAGAAATCAGATATGAGGTTTGTTCTCCTTCAATTCCCCTTCTCGCCCAACTCCTCAAATGATTAAATATCTTACAGAACCATACTTACTTTATAGGTATAAATGGGATGTATATGTTTAACATATCAATAATTTTGTCAATTCCTGTTTCCTGGGGTAGTTGGTAGGATGTTTTGCATTGATGTTTCACTTCATTCACCATTTATTCTGCCTTTCATTCAGTGATGTTTCTCTTCATTCTGTCATTCATTCAGTGGTGTTTCTCTTTTATGTTTTATATACTTTGTTAGTTGTCGGAGGTACCAAGGAATTTCAGGCATAGTCACTGTGTGAAGGAAATACAATATAGTAGTGAAGAAAGGCACCCAAAACCACAGTGCGTGCCAGTAAGGGGATATGTGAAAACTCCTGCTGCCTCATTAAAGGCAAGTAACACTCCCCAAACTGGAGTCTACTGAAAATTTTTCTGTTATCAAATAAGTTTGGACAATAAGCACATTAAGCTTAAGCCTTCCTCTCGAAGGTTCCTTATATACGCCCCCAAAGTACTGTAAATAATATGCACAACTCTTCTCTGAAGACACCTTTTTACTTCGTTTTAGGTTTTCCCAAACTTATTTGCACACATATATTACGGTCCACATGCTAATATTCAATGGGATATTTACATTCCATGAGTTTGGAAAATGAACCAGTAGGTACCACATCCTTGCATAGCTTGGATCTGGAAACCCTGACTCGGGCCAATGAGGAGATGAAGAAATGACAGACATATAGCTACAGAAAAGGGGATCAGGTGGTCTGGACTCTCTGATGGAGAAACCACAGCATGCTGGAAACCCAGCATGTTTATTATACACAGTTACATGGAGGGGCGGAGTTGTTGTGTACAGCTCAACAAGGAGATGGCATTACTAACGGAAATAAACAAGAATCAGGGTTATTCTATATGACTGAACTAGGAGGCAGGTTTAGCTGATCTCAGTAGAAGCAATCTCTGCAGGGGAAGAGTTTTCAGGCCATAAACATCCAGGGATAAAGCTAGGGCAGAAATTTTGTGCACACACTCAACATGGGCAGACAGACCAGAAAAAAAGCTTTGGCATCACCTCTCTCAGATTCACTGGAGAAAGCCTTTGTCGTGCCTATGGGACTGAGACATTGGGGTCCTTGACATGGCCATGCCTGTGTAAAACAATACACATTCACTCAGGACTTAACTTACTCCCTAAAAGTTACCACCGAGTGCAGCTGGTTGTATGCTGTTCTACTATAGAGATTAAAAGATACATGTTCTCTTTTTTTCACAGATTGTGAGAGTCCAGCTCCCACCTTTTGAAGGGTTCTTAGGAGAAAGAGAGAGGAATATGAAAATATTAGATTGAAAGAAAGACCTAGCCAATGAGAAGAAAGACAAAAACACAGGATAGTTTTGGGAGGGCCTGGATCAATACCCAGAAGCCTTGAAGGTTTATTCAAAAGGCTTTTTATAACATGCCAAGGGGAGAGGCAAAAGACCTCCCTTTTGCAAGATCAAAGCACACTCTACAGCCAAGTGTAGACATTTCTAAACAACTGGGAAACACACCCATGA
This sequence comes from Peromyscus leucopus, assembly GCF_004664715.2. NCBI lineage: Eukaryota > Metazoa > Chordata > Mammalia > Rodentia > Cricetidae > Peromyscus > Peromyscus leucopus. The sequence goes on along the minus strand of NC_051066.1, from coordinate 35,895,569 downwards.
ATAAATCATCTCCTTATGCAGTCCTGCTGGGTAAAGCAAGCCCAGATTCTCAGACCTTGAGTAAGTTCTCACTAGATATTCTCTGTGGGCTCCCTCAGGTTCCCTTTCTTAATAATAATATAAATGGCCCCTCAAACTCCTCAGGTGGGCTGTGTCTTAGGTTGCTTTCATCACTAAACAGCCTTACCCATCATCGAGATACACTTTCTGCCAAGTTTACTCTCTCTTAGGTTGACAGCTAGCAAGAAGGACTTACCTGTCTCTGACTACCAGGCTCTGGCAGGGGAGGGGAAAAGAGCTTGACTCTATGAAGCTCTGAAGCCATTTTTCCACTAAGAGCTTGCAAATAGCTGGATTGATCATAGCAATACTCCTACTCCTTATGGCTGCTATGCCTCCTAGTAAAGTAGTAGATGATGATAAATATGGAATCGCCTTTTTGAATGGGTCTAAGATGTCTATAGTGGTCTTAGCTACACCAAGCCCTTTTTTAAACCAATAAATTCTTGATGCAACCACATCAAATAAATCAATAAACTTCTGATACAACTGCATCAAATCTAAGAACTCCTTAGCATCATCATACCATGGTTCATCAATATCAACAGGTTAACATAATTTTAGCATGAATATTATTATACATAATTACAATTCTCACAAACTTACATCCAAAAGCAAACTCTCAATAGAACTATTTACATTTTACAAACTTTAGCAAACATCCAAAAGCAATTTCTTAATAGAACTATTTATATTTTTGCTAACAAAACATAGGATACATTAACACAAGTTAAAATTAAACTACTGTAGTGACAAGAAAATGTTTTTCTTTTCAAAAAAATTAAAATTAAAGAGACTGAGGTATATTAACTCCCCTTTTCTTTATAATTTTTTTTGGGGGGGGGTTTTTTCGAGACAGGGTTTCTCTGTGTAGCTTTGCGCCTTTCCTGGAACTCACTTGGTAGCCCAGGCTGGCCTCGAACTCACAGAGATCTGCCTGCCTCTGCCTCCCGAGTGCTGGGATTAAAGGCATGCGCCACCACCGCCCGGCTTTCTTTATAATTTTTAAAGCTGCATCTTGAGCCTGGGTAGAAAAAAACCTAAACTTCTCCATTTCTATACAAACAGTTCATGAGTCACCACAGTTAATAAAACACATATGCATACACAAAACAATATCACAATTGATAGAGTCTATATGTGTAAATAAAGTCAAAATTGTACCATTGAAATTGAATCACTCCAGTCCATCCCATTTTTTAAGTCTGAAATTTTCAAAAAGAAAGTTCTGGTACCAATCTTAATGTTTCACTGAGAGCATTCTGATACTAGTCTTAAAGTTCCAAATACGAAGAAACCCACAACCAAATTTGTGTTGCAGTTCCTCTGAATGTAACAAGCCAGCTCAAAGTAAAAGTACAGTCCCTACACTTTTACTCTCAGCTACAGCTGTGCTCTGCAGTCTGTAGCCTTCCTAGGCAATCTGCTCCAGGGTGAAAGCTGTTAGCTGGCCAGTGCAGAGTCCTCTCAAAAGAGACCTTCTTACAGCCAGCAAACAGAGACTACATGGCTTTAGCTGCTAGCTCCTCCGTTCAGGTTTTTACAATACCAGTCCTCAGGCCCAAGGGCTCTCAACCATCTCCCCCCACATGGGCTCAAGGGAGTAACCCAGCCACTATGAGCTGTGGCTTCCTCAGGTCCCATTACCTGCTCTGCCGGTGGCCTTGCATGCAGCACTCAGAGTCCAGGAAACCTCTGTGAGCAGCTCTGCTTGCAGAGCTGATTGCTGCACTCAGGGCAGTTCCACCTCACTCTGCTGCTGAGATCTCAGGCTGGCCTGTTTTTCAGTGTGTCTCAACCATTCAGCTTGGAGTGCTGCTGCTGCACCCTGCTGCTAGGGACTCAAATCCTGTACATTTCATTACAGGGAGGATTTCAAAACCTCTGCTACTCTTTCCATGCCAAGGCTCATCCCACCTCAGGTGTCCTATCAGCCAGCAGCTTCCCTTGGGTCCTGAACCATCTCTGCCACAGTTCTGCCCTTGGGGATGCTGCCTGGACTCTGCAGGGATCCCTGCTCACCTCTGGTCATGGTAATCAGGCCTACCTCAGTGTCCTCGAAATGCACACATGCAGACTCAGAGTCTTCCTTCCCTCTACCCTCTTCTTCCTTTCCAGCATCTGGCTGTGCATTGATAAAGGTTTCCTCCATGTGGATGGAATGGGCATTAGGAAGAAGAGGAGGCCTGGTTACAAGCAGTTCCAGGTTCAGATCTTTCTAGCATAGTGATCTCAGAGGGGAAAGATTTTCTTTTCCGGTATCCACAATATAAATAGCAAAGATTCTGATTGTCTCAGCTGAAGTCACATGCTTACTTAGAGCCAACCACAGTGGTTATCTCCATAATATATTATTACTATTATTAACCATATCTGATCACAGGTAAATCCTTATTCTCAGGAAGGGGAGATATTCTCTGAATTAGTCCCTCAAAAGATATACATGGGATAAAAAGATGCAATTCAGCAAGGGAGGATTGATAGTAGTTGGTTAGTATGTTGGTTATTTTTCTGTTGCTGTGATAAGACACTCTAACCAAGGCAACTTATAGAAGAGTTTCTTTGGGGATTACAGCTGCAGAGAGTTAGAGGCCGTGGTGGTAAAGTAGAAGTAGTATGTGGTGGTATTGTGTTCCCCGAAATATTGTGCATGCTAATTAACTTTTCTGGGGTCAGAGAACAGAACAGCCACTAAATATAGAGGCTAGAAAATGGTGGCACACACGCCTTTAATCCTATCACTTGGAAGGCAGAGATCCATCCAGATATCTGTGAGTTTAAAGCCACACTGGAAACAGCCAGGCATGATGACTCATGCCTTTAATCCCAGGAAGTGAGCCTTTAATCCCAGGAAGTGATGGCAGGAAGCAGAAAGGTATATAAGGCATGAGGACCAGGAACTTAGAGGCTGGTTAAGTTTTTAGGCTTTTTAGCAGCAGTTTAGCTGAGATTCATTCTGGATGAGGACTCAGAGGCTTCCAGTCTGAGGAAATAGGATCAGCTGAGGAATTGGCAAGGTGAGGTGGCTGTGGCCTTTTCTGCTTCTCTGATCTTCCAGCATTCACCTCAATACCTGGCTCCTGGGTTTGATTTTATTAATAAGAACTTTTAAGATTCCTGCTGCAGCAGTAGGTGACAGGCAGCTGAAGTAGCATCTGAGAGCTCACATCTTGAACCATGACCAGGAGGTAGAAAACACACTGAGAATGGCACAAGTGTTTTAAAACCATGAAGCCCATCTCCAGTACTTACCTCCTCCAACAAAGTCACACCTCCTAATCCTTCCCAAACAGTTCTACTGACTGCGGACCATGTCCTTAAACATATGAGCCTAGGTGGGACATTTTCATTCAAACCATCACAATGACCAACACATCTTAAGGAATAAGTAGTTTATTTTGCCTTTTGGCTCCAGAGGAAGAAGAGTCCATCAACAATGGTGGGAAAGCATGGCAGCAAGCTGCAGTCATGGCAGTGAGAATGAGGGAAGCTAGCTCAAAGGTCACATCTTCATCTGGAAGCACAAAACAAAGGAAACAAATTGGAAATAGACCTAGGCTTAAGATCTCAAAGACTCCCCTCCCCCAGCCAGTGGCGATTTTTTTCCAGTAAGACTGTTCCTTCTAAACCTCTCCAAATAGCTCTACCAACTGGGCCCCACACATTCAAATATCCGAGCCTCTGGGAGACAATTCTCAACCTCCACAGTAAATGTAAGAGAGATTCAAAACAACAGATGTCTACCACAGCGCCGTTTAATTATTAACTTCTAGATTTGGCCATAATAGGCAGTTGGCTCTGGTTTTCAATTTCTGTTAGAAGGAGAGGACTAAAAAGTCAACTATTTTAATATTTAAGTCATTATTTTTAGAAGACATCTCTAACTTATAAGGTAGTTTCTAGTTAATGAATCTAAACAGGAAGCCACCTCAGTCATTTCCTTAAGCATATAAGACTTTCTTAGCCCCAAGACGTCATATTGCTCAAAGTAATACATTCTGTGAGTGATTTTCTTAGGTTTTTAAGTAGCTAAAATGACTCTACTATGAATATTTTAGGTTGAAAGTTTTGACATTCAAGTTATAAGGTATTCTTAGCACTGCAAATTTAACTGTCTGTCCTTAGCTCTAGTGATCCCCAGATAATTGATTGTACAGAATCTTGGCTCTATCCAAGCTGCATGGGGCTCACCTCTCAGGGGCTGTCAAGAGGCCTTTGGGTTTCTGTTTAGACTTGTCCTGAGTTGGTTCCTAGGTTTATACAAGGTGATGTCAGTGGGTTATGCCAACTCTGCTCACTGCCCGGAAGTCAGTAGCTCTGCATTTAGCCCTCAGTGTAGCACAGTTGTTCTTGGGGGATTTGTCTGAGAGTAATCCTGAACTTACAGGAAGAAAGGAAAAAAGATCAAAGGATTTGCAGCTTTGAAGGAGAGGAAAGTTTAAGGCTTTCGGTGAGCTAGCTACATTTGGAGTCCAGTTTCTGAGTTTTTGTTTATTTGTCTGTTTTTGTTTTTGTTTTTTTTTTTTAATTGAGAAAATAAGAATTCATGCTGGAGCCTTGGGTGGACAGATGCAAAGGAGCCAGTGATAGAGTTTTGGGGGAGCAGCCAAAATGAGAGGACACATTCTAGGAGAGAGGTGGCCATCAGTATGGACATTGCAAATAGGTCTCAAAGGAAGAAGCTCTGAAAGAGACCCCTGAGTCAACAACTGGGAGTCTGTGGTAACATTGACGAGAGCCGTTTCCAGAAAGTGGAGTGAGCAGAGGCCAGACTGCAGCCAGCATGGACCAAATGAAGAAAGAACGAAAGAACGGCACATAGAACAGCCTCTTCAGCTACAAAACAGTTCTGTAGAAAGAATAAAGAGAGGAAGGTGGCGTCAGACAAGGGAGTCGGAGCCGATAGATACATTTCTCACCCCACCTGAAGAACTTGTGTGTGAGGGAGAAGACCGTGAACTGAGTGGTTAGAGGTGGAGACTGAAACTAAAGCGAGGAAGAAGTCCATTTCTGGAGCATGATCCTGGGGACAACAGCTAAGCTTCTGGTAACGAGAGCCTGGGCTCATGGAGGAGATGGGGGAAGATGAACCTTGGCAAAGTCATCAGGACAGGGCATGAGAAAGGAATGCCAAAGGCCTTTCCAGTGAAGCAGGGGCTGAGGTTTTCTCTGCTCTGGAGGGGAATTACTTACACATGAACTAAGAAAGGTGAATGCCAAAACAGATGGAGTAAACAGAATGTTCATGGAATGTGTTGAATATCCTGTAAAGCTCTCAATCAATATATAATACATGCAGCAAAGAATTGGGGCTGGGAATTGGCGGGGTAGATATCCAAAGAAAAGAAAGCAAGCTAATCGATGGATGTTGGTGACCCTGGGGCTTTGGTTCCAAAGCCAGGAAGACAACGCAATAAAACCTGGGAGAAAAAGCAGAGAGAGAATTAAATTACTGTGAACTTTAGGAGAGAGAGGCTTAGCCTTGTGTCTGGTACACAGGACCCAATGAACAACGTTGAGAAATGCAAAATTTGCTGAGCTAAAGCTACAGGTAGGGTAAGACCATTTAAAAGCAAGTGGGAAGCTGCTAGCTGGTCCACACAAATGAACCCCCAGGGCTTTCTGCAGCCTTTCTCAGCAGGTAACAGTGAGCTGAAAAGTTGGTGTCATCAACAGCGTCTCCCATGGCAACAGTCCTAACTGATGTTGAGCTCCAAGTTGGTCCAAGGAAGTAGGTTGTGGAGGAAGTTGGGCCATTGGGAAAGAAAAGGTTGTTGGTTACAGTTTCAAAGAACTGTTCTTCAGTGGTGGATGTGAGCTGGATATCCAGTATGTGAGCCCAAGGACCATGGCAGAGAGGGGGCCATGTAACTGTAAAGTCGGTGGGGAAATCTCTGAGATTGTCATTGGGGATCAAAGCAATCAGTTCCCCTAGGTAGCCTCCATTTCAGGGGCTGCCACAAAGGAAGTATTGTCATCTGGAAGTACTGGTTTTCAACTGAGGATAATTGTAGGTAGGGGCAATTAAGAGTGGGGTCATGGAATGTGCTCCAGCGGAGGATATTTTATTGTCAAGTGTGTTAAGATTTCTGGTACATGATTACTAGGGAAAAATCTTCTTTTTGTCAGTTTTATTATTATTTTAAAATCTCTGCAGATACCACAGTTTATATTCCCTACTCCCACTCATAATATTATTGGCAAGGAGTTGTGTAGGAAAAACTTCGAGGATATGTAAAGATCTCAAATGGATTACAGAAAGTCACATAGAAACAGTTAGAAATGGTTTTAGAGATGGGTAACTAAACAGTGGCAGAATTGGCCTGTTGGACTCACATGGGGAAAGGCCAATGTGTCATTTACAACACCCTTCCTGGGTCCCTCTGGTCACACCTTGTCCTCCTTGCTCTCAATCCTGCATTCCCAGGTCAAGTCCGTATTTCATCTCAAGGTGATTTGGGCATCTGGCTTAGAACTGACGATAACCAACAGGAAATGGACCTCACTTTCATTTGTGGGTTTTGCTGCTGGTGATAAAATACCTGTCTTTTTGTGGTTCAAATGACTGTTCTCAGGGAAGGGAAGGCAGCTCCTGCCTCCTCTTTCAGGTGGAGATGCTTTGACTTCCTTCCTTCTGCCTTGAGTTCACTGAACAGATTCTAACACGAGCCTGAGGTTTTCAGCTGTCATGGAGATATGTTTTGTTCATCTGAGGGGAAAACAAGCTTTGTAACAACCACTGTTAAGACTGCCCATCAACAACACCGACCCAAGCCTCAGAAGGCTGTGGTCACCCAGGGAGCCTGCCATCCTTATGTTTTGGGGACACAGGCAGGTAGGAGAGGGCAGGGCTGAATGCCAACAGCACCATCAGACATTTCCAGTTTGGATTAAACCCGAAGTATGTAACTGTGATGTATAGCACACAGACAGAAATAAGCCCTGCCTAGGTAGTAATTTGTACCTGGTTTTGTCTTGATAACAATAGTCAGGTAAAGTCCCTTTAATGTATATATTTATCTATGTTGTAGTTCTCAGAATGTGGTCCCCAGGCCAGCAGTATCAGTATCATTCAGAAACATACTGAAAATGCTGATTTCAATGGCAGGCTCTACTCACTATCCTTGAGTCAGAGGCCCAGGGGCAACCTCCAGGTGATTACTCTAGGCTCAGGCTGAGCTGCCTGCCATTGTCCTCAGCCTGGGCTCTTGTTCATTAGCACCGCTGGGAGAAGGTCTAACCAAGTAATAGTGTTCGGGCCTCACCGGCAGGATTTGATGGAATTGGTAGTGCCCTGGCATCCATTTATGATGAGTTGCAGTGGTTCTAATTATGGTCACAGCTATGAACCATTGTCCCATAGTGATTCAAGAAATGGCTCTCCAACCCAGGATGTGATGATCCAAAACCAACTTATTGAGAACAACGTGGCCCTTGCCAGAGTGCCGACTTAGTCATCTATATACAAAGCAAACCACAAATCATGTGAAACATCACGGCGTGGGAACATTTCTTTTCCTTTTCTCCACTGCTGTATCCTGAACACCTGAAGCAGTGTTTGGCACTGAGGAGGTGGGAAGATGGCAGTGTTGATGAATTGCATTGATACTGAGCCAGGGGTTGGGTTCCAGGAGTCTCACAAGGGAACAAGCTGGAAGAACGGCCTCTGTTTGGGGCGGGCCTGGTTCGTCTGTTCCTGGTTACAGAAGTGCTCTGAGTCCTCTTTGTTCCTGCCTCATGCACATCTGTACCAGGATGTCACCACCTTGAGTCAGGACTCCCATAACTACTGGGGGGGTCCGTCTCTGCTGACACTCTTCCCGGAGATGAGTGGACCCGATTTCCCCTCCTGTGGGGCTGGAGGAGTGAAGCCTGGTGCTGCCATCCAGAGCTTCAGTGCTTGCCCTGGACAGACTCCTATTTGGAAGGGTTCCTGACTCACCTCTGTTTTTATTTACACACCATTCCCTGGGTACCCTCCAGCTAACGGGGGTTCTCCTCCATTTGGTGGGAAGAATAATCTTTCGAGTGAGGTATAGTTGATTTCCCAACAGGTAAACACCCATTCCCCAAGACGCTGCTGCTGCTGCAGTACCTTTGGTGGGGCGGCCTCGGCAGGCACCTGTCTGACACTACCATGTTGAATGCTCATGTTCATGGCTTCAGCTCTGTGAAGGAAGTTTGTTTAAAAACAGTTTACTTCAGCAGAACAAATCATTTACCCGGCACTCTGGAGCGGGAAAGTTGTGTTGGTTACTGTACCCTAACTAAATCTCCACCCCTCTGCTCTATTTTATCTACTGCTTATGTTGTCCTATGAGATTGTTTTGTTTCTTTTTTTTAAGATTAATTTATTTGTTACATATACAATGTTCTGTCCGCATATATTTCTGCACGCCAGAATAGGGCACCAGATCTCATTATAGATGGATGTGAGCCACCATGTGGTTGCTGGGAATTGAACTCAGGACCTCTGGAAGAGCTGCCAGGGCTCTGAACCTCTGAGTCATCTCGCCAGCCCCTGTTCTTGTTTCGTAATTGAAGTGCTTGCCGCTGTGCGCCCTTCTTGGCAAGCCTTACCCCCTTGTCTGCCATAGGTGTTTAGAGTGCAGTTACCCCCTGATTCCAGACAGGAGGAAGTCCTAGATTTTCACATAGAAGCTTGCCTCAGTCTTCCTGAGGGCTCACTGACACCAGGTGTTGCTGTGCTTTGAGATCCACTCACTTCTTAGAGTGCAGTGCCTAGGCAAGTCTCCTCAATGACACACGGATTCTCTCCTTCTACAGGAAAGCTTACCATCCCTCCAACCTCTCAAGGGCCTGGAAGCTCACAGTCCTTCTCAGATTATTGTTAATGCTCGGCCTGACTCGGCTGCAGCTGTTGCTTGTGAACAATACGACGCTTCTCCTCCCCCAAGAGAAGCTGTGAATGCCTCTTTTGCGGCACTTTCCACCTTTGTGGACTCAGGGAGCGTAAAATAGAGTGAGAAATGAATGCAAGGCTCCTGTTTGGGGATTCAGTGCACAGCTTCAAACTATTGAGTTTAGCCATTTCCTGACATTGACTTTCATAGCAACAGTTTAATTTGGAGAAAATCTGCTACCTCAAATGACTAAAAGTATTTATGTGGAAAATTTTCCAAATGATTGGCTTTACTGTGTTGCCATTTTCTTTCCCCATGAATATGTGAGTGTTTGGCTTTCTCCCAAGAGTTCTTTTCTGCATCACTTCTCTTCAGGAAATAGACAGCTTTCTCTCCAGAGCAGAAGTAGCGCCAGGAGTCTTTGACTTTTAAGCAAAGTATTGTTTGAATTGGAGCTATAGCATCTGTGAAAATTTAGACTCACTGTGTTGCCCATGCCCTTGAATTTTCTCAGGTTAAGGTCACCTGAATAACCTTGAGTATATTTCCTGTGGGCTGGGCCTCGGTGGCCAGCTCCTGCTTTCTGTGGCCCCGCCCCGTGTCTGGCTCTCAACTGCATCAGTCTTACTAAAAGGCTTTCTCCACTGTGCCTCCTTCTTTCCTTCCCTGCTAAGTCTTCAGCCACCTCACCACTGTCCACTCTTGCCAACATCACCAGTGACTCCCCATAATCCAATGCAATAACAGCTTTGAATTATAATCAATCTTTCTGTAGCATTTGCCATTTTAGATCTCATTTTCCTTGCCTTCTTGGGACTGTTTATTCTTATTTCCTTAAATAGTTTCCTCTTTCTTTTTCCCTTTCTTAAGTGTTGTTTCCTTGGAAATCAGTCCTAATCTATTTCTTTCTTTCTTTCTTTTTAAATTCTTTCTATGTACTCCAGAGGCAGAGCCAGGCGGATCTCTGTGAGTTCGAGGCCAGCCTGGGTTACAGAGTGAGTTCCAGGAAAGGCTACAAAGCTAAAAAGAGAAACCCTGTCTCAAAAAAAATTTTTTCTAACTTTATTTATTTACATATATATATTTTAATGTATGATTGTTCTGCAGGTATACCTGCATGCCAGAAGATGGTATCAGATCCCATTATAGATGGTGTGAGCCACCATGTGGTTGCTGGGGATTAGACTCAGGACCTCTGGAAGAGCAGCCAGTGCTCTTAAATTCGAGGCCATCTCTCCAGCCCCTACACTTATCCCAGAGGGCGGCCATCTTCCCTGTGACTCTAGTTCCAATCTGCTACTGATAGAGTTTCCCCATCCTTCTGTAGCCCTGGTCCGAGAACCAGTTCTGTGCTAGATCTGAACCTTGATCCCTGTTTCTCATTTAAGCTTCCAGTCTCAGGGCAAGACACTCTTATTTATTGTGACACTGTAATTTCTTCCTTTCTTTGCCCTTTCAAAACAATACTTTCTCTTCTATTTTATTTCTTCCAGGTCTCAAATCCGTGTCTTCTCTGACCTTCTGCCGCATCTCGTTTTCCTCTCATAGGATGAGAAACTACCAGCTCTGAGCTAGCTTGCTCTGCTTGGCCCCTCTGTCATCTGTCTTGCATGACAAGGGTTCTGCTTGGCCCAGTTCTCTGAGCAAGGTCTCTCCTGCCGCCTGCCCACAAAGCCCCACAGTGTGGCTGTGTCACCCCGTCAGCCCGAGTTCGTGTCATCCCTCACCCTGCTGTGTTTGTATTTTGTCTCACTGGATCTCTCTTCAGTTCCTCAGACCCACCATGGTTTCTCATCTCTGGACTTCCACATGGTAACTTCCTTCTTTAGAGTCCACTCTTTCTGTTTTCTCCCCCTTGGCTGGAAGGGATTCCTCTTTTGAGTCTCAGGTTCAGAATACTTCTCAGACATGCTCCCAAGTCTGGCAAAGATATCTCCCCCAATGGCTTTCTGCCTCACTGTCCCCTCAAAGCAGCCCCTTCCCAGCCCCATCTCACAGTGGCCCGTCTTGAAACTTCTGTCGGAGTGATGGCTGTGTGGAGACAGGAGCGTATCTCCATGTTGACTTGTCACTGTATATGCCTAATGCGATATTTGATTCATGGCTGGCAGTGAGCTCAATAAATATCTATCAAGTGAAAAATGAGCCTCGGAATGAACTGTAAGCCAGCCTTGTTCATGATACAGGCATAAATAAATGCCATGGTCTCATTTGCAGTTTCTTCCTCACTAGTCAAGCTCCCCTGGCAGGAACGACTATTCCTTTCCCCACAAAGCAGACAAAAACTTTGTTGCAGACAAAGCAACCTATATATCCCACAGGAGGAGAAACTTTCCAAGGTTCTGAGAATTAGCATATGGTAATTGGCAAGTCCCAGGGTATCTTTTAATTGAACCTTCGCAGAAGTTCACTTAGCTCGCACTCAGCGCTTAAATTGAGTAGAACCTCATTAAGGAGGTTGTGTCGTGTCATGCCTTAGTGAAAATGGAGAGAATGGGAAATACAGCTTCCGACAAGGGGCGAGGGGAGAGAGGGGGCCTGCTGATCTGTGGCCCTTGAGTCCACAGGTTGGGTTGGTCCTGACTGCTGATGCAGAAGAGCGTGATAGTGTGGCCATGACCTTCAAAGGAGTCGAGGATTGCCTTCTCAGGCGTTGTTGAGACTTTTCTGGTTCACATGCTTCCCTTCTGTCCTCTCCCCGTGCTTCTCCCCTCTTGCCCTTTGTGAGCCAGCAGAATGTGAAGAGCATCTCTTCCAGGAGCGCATCTGAGGAGACGGTATGACGGCCAGCCTCAGGCCACCCCAGCTCCCCTGTACTTCTCTGCTACCATTTACTCACTCTGTCCCATGCTCTCGGTGATGGGGATAGGACAAGAAAGGTGCCCATTCTTTAGGGCCAACCTCACACTGTCCCGTCCTCTCCTCCTTACATGCCTTGCCTTTCCAAGTCCTCATCCTCAGGACCCAGCTCAAATGTTCCTCCTCCATGAAGCCTTTGTTACAATCTGAGCAGGACCTCAACAATCCAACAAGTGGCCATCTCACTTTTCTCCAACTCCAGGGGACCATATTTGTACCTCCCTGTAAACTCCATGTTTGGTTCTTAGGCCCGTCTTGTTTCTATGTTAACTTAGAAACATCTAAGGAAGACTTGTTCTCAGCATGCCCACACTGTCTTGCACAGGAGGTGTTTAGGGCAATCGGTGTAGGAGGAGAGATCCAGGGAGGAGGACAGCGCAGAGGTTAATTGCAGAGGGTGGGAGGGTGGAGGCTAAGCTTGGGTGCTGAGAACAGTCATCCTGGGTTATGTTTCTGCTCTGCTACTTAATGAGCATGAGACTTTGGACAAATTATACCATTTGTCTGAGCTTCCATTTCTGTATCTCTAAAAGACAAAATTATACATACAAAATTATACCCCTACGTGTGATTGTTGTGAAGCCTAAAAAGGAAATCATAAAGCACTTAGTACAAGACCTTTGCCTCGTGAGCACTCAGAGAACATCAGAACCTACGACGTGGAAGGTCTAGCGAAAATGCCACCGTAGAAAATACTGCTGTGTATAGTAAGGGCAAAGGGCATTTGTGACTAATGCGACAAAGCCAGTTAGATGTAAGCTGTCACTAGAAGAAGACCAGCATGGCTCAGGCCTCCTGAGAGCTCAGGTGCCTGCTCTGTGAAATGGTGAATCTCCTCTCTCTAAGTCAATAGAATCGCTTTGACAAGAAGACAGCAATAATCGAGGCCACTCCAATACAGGCAGCAGAGAGGACTAGGTGAGCTCCTGGCGCTGGGCTATGTTTTCACGGCTGATGATGATCTGAAAGGAGATGGAAGACGGATGCTGAAGGGGAAAAGCCATGTTTTTGCTGCCATCTACAGATGTCAGAGTGCAATTTTTCAAGTTTCTTCACATGTCCACAAGCCCGCTTCACTGAGCCACACTGCATATGAAGTGCAGTGTAATAATAACTTAGATAATTCAAGTACATTGTCACAGTAATTCTTTTGCCCTGCTTTCTATAAGTATGCTCATTTAGTCAGGGATACAACCCATAACTCAAGTTGGGTTCAAGCTTGTCATCAGAAGGCTGTGTCATACATAACTCAGGGTTGGGTGGTGGTTACTCAGGGCACTGGAGCTGTGGCTTTGGCAGCTAGCTGACAGGGTCAGAGTTTAAAATGGTTACAGCGAACACAGAGCTCAGCTGGATTTCACTCCAGGCTTCCCTGTATCTCTCTGGTTACTAGAATCACTGTGCATTGCCTCTTATTGTTTGGATATGGGAAATCAAAACAAGTGAAAACTGGTGGGAAGGATGTCCTCTCCGAGAGGTCTCTCGTCGATCTCTTATCTGTCTGTGCACTGGATGAGTTAATTATGGCACACCTGTCTGTCCCATGTCTCTTTTCCTAAGGGTTAAATACAGACAAGAATTGCTGGAGAAGCGTTTGATGGAGAGAAAAAACATGGCCCTTCAAGAAGTTCAGGAAGAAGAAGAGAGAGAGAGGCGGCTGGAAGCCCTTCGAAAACAGGTGTTTTCAATTTGGAAATTTTAATTTTTTTTAATGTTTCTAAGTGTGCTAATGATATTATTACTGGGACTTACTTCATGACATCTGCTATATAAAATGTAACTTTTCCAAACTGGGACATGGTTTTCATTCCCAGGAGCCAGTTAGGTTTATGTTGAACCAGATCCAGCTTCTTAATATATTTAAAGAGGTTTATCAGGAGCATTTAAAAAGCTCTCCCAAGATCTAAATGTGTCCATATCTCCTCTAGTTCATTAACCAAACAGTATCTGTTTGCAGCAGTGAAACTCAGTTTCCAGTCAAAGGACTGTCCTCAAAAATGTGGAAGAGCAAGCTAATCCACTGGAGAGTGGAAACCTTTGCTTGGAAAAATCCCATAGTCAACAAGCCTGTTCAGTACCACTTTACAAAAAACCCTTTTGTATAGAAATAAAAACCTCTAGTGCCTTGCCTAATAAAAGTAGGCAAAAGCAAATGAAAGTAGATGACGGTCCATGGCAAACACAGGGATTTAAGAGACTGGGAAATGTGAGTTGGTTCCTCTGGTAATTTTTCTAAACTTTGACCTGATAACTGCACAGCCTAACCAATGGGAAGTAAATGTGTAGTTTCCTTTCTACGTGAGTAGAGATCCTACAGAGCCATGGATGAGACTTGACCTTGGGTCTCCTTCAACCCTGGGACAGCTGGCTAAGTACTCAATGGCAGGAAAAACTTAATCTGCCTTGCTTCCATTTCCTCGTCTGGAAAATGGGAATAATAATGGCTGTACCTGCCCAGTTGGTTGTAGCAATTGGAGATGAAATTTGTGAGTGCTTACTGACTGCAAAGCCCTGTTCCAATGCTCTCAGGTGAAACTTGGCTTAACCTCCTCAGCATCCCTGTGAGGAAAGTCTTTTTAATACCTCTATGTGGTAAAAGAGGAAATCGAGAGGTCATATAGCTAGTAAGTGTCAACTGGGACTCCTCTGAGACGGCTCTCACGTCCTCATCCTCTTCAATAAAATGACCTGTAGAGATGAATTCAAAGTATAAGAAGATAAACTCTGTACTAGATCTGAAAAAAACAAACAAACAAATTATTCAATCATTAGCAAAGAATTACGTACTGTGGCTTCCTGAAGACAGACTTACTGCCACAATTACTGAATACATTCTTGTTATAAATATAACTTCGAAAACTACAGAGTCCATGTGAGCAGAATTCCTTCTATCCAGTAGTTCTTTGAAGGAAGAAGCTTTCTGTTTCCATCACTTGTAATCAGTGTTTAGAGTTGTAGTATAAGGCATTTGAGCTAGGAAACCTATAATAATTAAATTACATTTGACTCTGGTCATTTTATTACAGTTTTGAAATGGCACTAACATATCATTTACTTCATCTGAATTCTTGACTTGCAGAATTAACAAGCCAGTGTTAGTAAGGGTGCATATGATTGACAATATTAGTGGCTTCTTTTCATTAAGATTTGGGTCAGAACTGTTATTACTATATAGGACAATGACTTTGTGTTAAAATCACTCTGCAATTTTACAACACAAAGGTAACTTGTTGTCTCTACTAGTCCCATGGAGTCCACTTGCCTACTCCGATGGAAGTTCACCCAGCTTGTCTAGTAATGAGGCCACAATTGACTTCACCAGAAAGCCTCGTGGTATTGGTACTTATAGCCATAGCTCAATAGCTGCGTCATTTTCAATGACGGAATACACAGGTTTTCTATGTAGGATTCCATTTGACTTTCATCAGCAGATAAATTTGTATCTGAAATCAGTCACAATCGTGACTATTGAATCATTAGCAAATGATCATACTCTTTAAATACCTTGTTTGGCATGCGTTTTGGCTCCCTTGTAAGTCTCTGGGACTGGCCTGGACTTAACGTTCCTTTGCTCTTTCCTCTACAGTTTTATATTTCATTAACACTTCTTTAACAGTCATAACACAAACCTGTAATCCTACCCAGAAGCCCTTACTTGTCCCCTCCTCTGAGTGGCTGTGCTTTCTCTTCTCTCAGGTTGCTGTTGTTGTTCAATCTGATCCAGTCAGAATGATGTCAGATACCATGGCATGGAAAGCTAGGACAGGCACTGAACGTGAAGATGAATTTATCCTGCAAAAGCCACTTTTTACACTGACCACATACAATGAGCAGCAGGTAATGATGGGGACGAGCAGGATTGGTGCAAACTCCATGCAGAGAGTGGGAAGAATTGCTGAAGTGTGTGCTTTGAGTTCCAAATTATTTTCAAGATTTATATTTAAATGCCCTATATATTAGCATATTTTTACTTTTAAATGATAATACACAATTACTGTATGAATCTAAATGTTATAGAATTGTGACATAAAACAAAACAGTTTAAAATCATGTCTATTGCTAAAAAATTAGAGTGAGTGAACCAAAAGCTGAGGGGCCCCCAGCTGGATCAGGCCCTCTGAATAGGTGTGACAGTTGATTGGCTTGATCAATTTGGGAGGCAACTAGGCAGTGGGACCAAGTCCTGTGCTCATTGCATGAGTTGGCTGTTTGAAATCTGGAGCTTTATGCAGGGACACTTGGCTCAGTCTGGGAGGAAGGGACTGGACCTGCCTGGACTGAGTCTACCAGGTTGATCGCAGTCCTTAGGGGAGGATTTGCCCTGGAGGAGGTGGGAATGGGGGGTGAGCTGGGGGTAAGGGGAGGGTGTGGGAGGGGGGAGAATAGGGGAACCCATGGCTGATATGTAGAACTGAATGGTATTGTAAAATAAAATAAATAAAATTAAAAAAAATTAGAGTGTTTTATTCAAAAGTCATTGATATAAAAAAGGTTATTTGTTGTTCCAATTTTAAATGGTCTTATTAATAATAAAAAAAAAAAACCTGGAGCCAGATATTGGGGTGAAAGCTGAAAGATCAGAGAAGCAGAGCAAGCCACAGCCAACTTCACCCCTCCAACTCCTAGCCGATCCTGTTCCCATGAATCCTCAGACTGAAAGCCTCTGAGTCCTCACCTTTTGGGTCTCAGCTGAACTGCCTTCGTTCCTGTTTCCTCACGCCTTATATACCTTTCTCTGCCCTGCTGTCACTTCCTGGGATTAAAGGCATGTGTGTTTCTAAGTACTGGGGTTAAAGTTGTGTGCCACCATTGCCTGGCTGGGTTTCCAGTGTGGCCTTGAACCCACAGAGATCTGGATGGATCTCTGTCTCCCAAGTGATAGGATTAAGAGTGTGTGCCACCACTGTCTGGCCTCTGTCTAATCTAGTGGCTGGCTCTGTCCTCTGATCCTCAGGCAAGCTTTATTAGGGTACACAATTTATCACCATAGTTCTTGATATTGTTTTACAGTTCAAAGATTTCTCTATTGTTGTAATAAGAATTTGTATCTAAATTTATGGCATAAATCCATTAAATAAGCAACAGATGAGACTGACAGGCAGTAGGGAAGACAGCTGTCCCAAGTTATGTTCCTAGAGCTAAGGAGAAAACATCTTCTGTGGAAACACCCTCGAGGGATCACGAGGCTGTGGGTAGCAGCTTAGACGTTGTGTTAGCTGTGGATGGAACTGAGAAGGAAGATTCAAAAGGACTTTTAGCAGAAGGAGGGTGAAAAGAGGACATATTATGAATGAATGGATATCACCAAAATTAAGGGGGAAACAAGTCATGCATTTTACAGACCTAGAGAGAAAAAAGCCCACATCTCAAGACACCTGCTGCCAAATGAGTCCACAGTGCCCCTCCTGTGTGCTGCACATGTGATAGTGAAGAGTAAGGTGAAAATTTCGTTCACCGGTAATCAAACAGGCGTTTATGAGATTGATAGCTATAGTGTGGTTCTGCGTGAGATTCCTGATAGAGCTCTGGGCTATATCCCAAATGGGCCAGGCTCTTCCTTCCTGGAGAAAGGAAAGAGAGGGGCCAGGCCAAGAAGGAGAGTATTGTATACAGAAGTAATGCGCAAGGGTAAGGCCAGTTCTGTGCTGCATGTGGAGAGAGAATGGTCAACTCTGCCTGGCAGGTTAGCGACATGGAGATCTAAACTTGAAGATTTGGGACAGTAGTTGCTAAATTCATTCAAGATGATTTACAATTTAAAGGGGGAAGCTGGGCGGTGGTGGCGCATGCCTTTAATCCCAGCACTTGGGAGGCAGAGGCAGGCAGATCTCTGTGAGTTCGAGGCCAGCCTGGACTACAGAGTGAGTTCCAGGAAAGGCGCAAAGCTACACAAAAGAAACCCTGTCTTGAAAAACAAAACAACAACAACAATTTAAGGGGGAAAATGTTAGTGTGCATAGCGAGAGTTCCTTATAAGAGCATGTGGGTATATCTCCAGAACCAGCAGCCAAAGTGGGGAGGCAACTGCACCCTAAGTGGACTAAACTCAGAGGAAGGTAAAGTCCTAGGGAGCTGGACCAAGCCACCAGGGTTCCCCAGGGAGAGGGAAAGGAGGCCCTTCCTTGAATGGGGGCAGAGGCACAGGCTAAGTGCTGAAACACGAGAGCAGAAACGGGCTAGGGCCCCACTGCGGCACACAATAAGCCTTTCTCCTCGGACATCTGACCTTGATCCTGTGCGCAGACATGACATTTTAAAGCAGGTTAAGTTAAATAATGACATTTGTATTTTATCCTTGTATCCTGAATGGGAAATTGATGGGTGTTGGGGTAGAGGGGTGGATGTGGTGGTGAAAGAGTCAGGAACAGCTCTGGCTGGAGAGAGGGAGAGGATGAAGCAAGTGAGGATGATTGCAAGCCAGACAAGTACCACCGTGAAAAGCCGGCATTGGGGATTCAAAGCCACACCCTCGATTTATTGGTTATGTGCACTTGCCTAAACTATTAACATCTTTATGTTTGTTTTCTTCATCCTTAAAATAATTACTTGCAAAGTTCTTGTGAGAATTAGAAATAATAAATATCAACTGCCTAGATTATTGCCTGGTATTCAGCAGTAATTCAACAGATTATTGCCATTTTGCGGATCTGCCGTTAACCATGTAAGAATACAGAAGGGGAAACAGGGTCTGGGAAGAATTAGTTTTGTTCATGTCCTCTTTAGGGTGAAGAGATGTAAAGCATGCTTTTGAGAAACTGATTACTGGCCTCTGGGGAGGAGAAACCTCCTCTCTTCATTTACTTTTTACTAAAAACAGATGAATAATGAACAATATTAAAGCTTCACAGCTCTGGAGCTGAAGAAAAAGGTGACTCCTGGGCAGAATTTGGGAGGCAGCGGCACACAGATCACAGAGGGAATGTGACTCCTTGAAAGTGAGTGGGAATAAATGGGGACCGAAGAGGAAAGGCCTGGGTCCTAGGTTCAAACACTTGCCTCTCCGACAAGGACCTTTGGGTTGTTCCTGGCCTCCCACCCATCACTACCCCAGGCCTGCTTCTGATTGGTTGCCATTCCTTCTTCTTTTCGGAGTATTTCTCACAGTTGGTTCTTCTCTGCTTCCGGACACACTTAGGTACTTCTTACTTCATGTCTGGCCAGTCACAGTAGACTCCTGATGCCACCTCCCTCCATCTCTTCTTTCCCTACCACCTCAGTTTATTCTGACTTTATGATCAGATCCATCTTCTTATGTAGCTGCACTTTCATACTAAATGCAGAAACAGACACCACAGCTCCAGCTAGGACAGACTTCAAGACTTTGAAATCCACACCCCAGGCTGAGTATCCTCTCTAGACAGAGCTCCTCAGTGGCACAGTATTCTGTCCAAACTCCCCTGGTCCCAAAATTGACCTGCTTCATATCCACATTTGTATATGAGGCCTCCCTGTCTGATGAGATCTCTCTTGCTCCCTCTCTAATTTAAAGAAGATTAAGTCAGATTTCAAAGTTGTCCAGTTGTTTCTTACCTGAGGCCATCCTCATGGAAGCAGTACTCCACACACCTCCATGTTTTACCACATGAGGCAGTCACAGGTCATCTGTGCACATCTTATCACGTCCACTCATCCAGAACTCACCAAGGAGGCTATATTCAAAAGCTTATGACCTTATCATTTTGTGGGGGGATTGAACTTCCAATTTAGGTAAGATGCCTCATTGGATATAAATCCACAGGTGGTCACCTCTTATACTGACAAAGAATGAGATGACATTTAAGATTCATAGGAAGAGAACTAAGGTCCAACAAAGTATAAATGAGAACAGAAGTTAAGCTATTAATTAACATGGGATGGGCGGGGCATTTTTCCAGTTCTGTTTGAAACAGAAATTCAGCCTCAGATCCCCCTTTTCAAGGAGTGACCATGTGTTTATGCATAATTTACACATTTCTAAATGATAGTAAAGTTGGAGTGGCTGTTAGGAGATATTCAGGGGGCTGGAGAGATGGCTTAGTGGTTTGGAGCACTTGGGGCTTTTGCAAGGGGCCTGGGTTTGGCTCCCAACATCCACCTAGCAACTCACAACTCTGAACAACTCTAGTTCTAGGAGTTAATATTGCCAAATTCACCAGGATCATGGGGTGTTCATTACCTATGCTGTCTCTTGGGAAGCTGTATTTTGGAGGTTGTTTTCCCCATAAACACGATATTCAAATAATTACAAATTCCATAGCTACACATTCTTTCTGCTTGTTATTTTACAATTTGACTTTTGGTTATGGCAGCTTCATTAACTAAATTACCACTCCCTCTTCCAGCCTCTATAAGCACTACACACCCATATGTACATATACATGCATGCAGACACACACTCATACACTTAATATGTTTTTTAATGATAGCTTCTTAAAAATATATTCTGAAGATTAATATTATTTATTAAAGTAGATTTATTTTATAATGCTTTATTTATGTGATTCTAGCCTGCAATAAATAATAATAGTATTGAACTAAGTTTCTTTTATCTCATTATTTAATAATTTTAATATATTGTATTTGATTAATGTAGTATATAATATTGGATGTAGCCTATGTTGGAAATAAGTAATGCACTGGAAAGTGATAATATCAAAAATCGTTTGGATATTTTTAATAAAAACTCTGCAGTTGCAGAATTAGCAAAATTTATTGTCATCTAACCATCTACCTTAAAAAATATGCAACTTGGGAAAATATGAAAATTAGTGATAGAATTCACTTCAGCTAAGTGAGTTGTTGTTTATTTATCTGCAGATAACTTCCGATCCTAGACTTCGATTTGAGTTAGCGCTTCGAGAAGCTGGACTCCATAAGACACTGTACGCCAAAGAGATGCTACCAAAAATCAGTCCCCAGAAGCCTCCAAGGAAGGACACAGAGTCTACTGTATTCAAACTCTAGAGGGCATGCGCAAACATTATATGGACATGGATAATGATTATCACCACGTCTCAATGTTTAAAACCCACCAGACACATAAATCATAGCATTTATAAACAACTTTGCCTTTTTTCACTCTTCAAAGTTTTATGCACTATTCTATTTTTCTTTAAGTAACATGTGCTATTACCAAACTCTCCAAAACTATGGGACTTTGGTATACATGTTGTCATTTGGTAGGGTGTTATTTTGGTGGGGTTTTTTTTTTTCCTATAAAGGGGAGCTCAAAATAACTATTTGTAGGAATTATATGTTTCATAGCTCCACTTTTTTTTTTTGGAAATTTGTTATTTCACCATTTGACTTTTAATTATGGAAGCTTCACTATCACTAATATGTCTATTGTTTTTTGGTTTATTGTAAAGGAGGGGATTGAGCATTCTCTATATTTAGGAACCAGCTTGGTACATCATGCTTACTACAAGCCAGTCATCTGAACAATCTCCGTTTGCAAATTTTCCTGCAGAAGACAGTGGAAGTGGTGTCTCCATCATGGGAATACCGATTTTGTCTGGGAAGGCATGACTGTGTGGTTGTTTAGGAGGAAAAACTGAAATTTTATGATACTTGAAATATTATCAAAAGTTCCAAATTACCCAAGAAATACCTAGATGATTTTCTTGAAGAGAAAGTATCGAAGAGAAGTATTTCATATAAAACTTACCCATAAATTTTTGGCTATTTCTAAAAAGCAAAATGTGTTGTTGAAACTTCCAGTGGCTAGTAGTAGTAAGAAGACTAACCGCTTTCTTTGTCTTTATTGCCGTTCCATGTATTTCTCATCCACCTCTAGCCATGGGGTTGTTGTCTGTAGGTAGTTCTGAGAATGCTCTGAGACCACAAAATCCAGGGCTGAAGACGAGGCTCAGTTAGTAGAGAGCATGCCTATACTGCCTGAAGCCCTGACTTCCAGCTGTTGCTAGAGTTTTCCGCCTTGCCCACAGTCAGGACAAATCTTTGTCACCCGCCAGTCCCACAGCCGCTCAGACCCAACCAAGTAAACACAGAGACTTATATTGCATACAAACTGTATGGCCGTGGCAGGCTTCTTGCTAACTGTGCTTATAGCTTAAATTAGTCCATTTCCATAAATCTATACCTTGCCACGTGGCTGGTGGCCTACTGGCATCTTCACATGCTGCTGGTCATGGCGGCGGCTGCAGTGTCTCTTGCTTTCCTGTTCTTTTATTTCTCCTCTCTGCTAGTCCCGCCTATACATCCTGCCTAGCCACGACCAATCAGGTTTTATTTATTGATCAATCAGAACAACTTGACATACAGACCATCCCCCAGCACAGCCAAGTGCAGACCATCTCAGACACCTGCACTCAGGCCCATGGTCCTAATCATCCTCTATGCAGACCTGCTGGGTAACGCCACAAAGAACCCAAGAAGGGCTCCCACAGGACATACAGAACATCCCACAGCATCCAGCACCCTATAAACTGGATGTGGTAGCACACACCTGTAATTCCAGCATCAGAAGATGGGAAGCAGGAGAATCAGCAGTTCAAGGTCATCCTTGGCTATATAGTGAGTTTACAGCCAGCCTGTAACACAGGAGACCCTGTTGAAAAAAAGAGGAAGAGAGGCAAGAGCAGGGGAGGGAGGGGAGGGGAGAGAGAGAGAGAAAAGCAGGGAGAGAAAAGAAATAAAAACCAGTCTGACTGATACTCTTCATGAGCTCCCCAAGCATCATGAGTGTAAGTAAAATCAACCCAACCTGTCAGGATACATTGCCTTTATAAGAGGTTCTATAGGGGAAAAATCTTATCCATATCCCACAATTCATCCCAATGACTCCCTGCTACAGCTCTTTGCATCATTATAATATCTCATCAAAAAGTGGAGAGAACCTTAGGAAGAGGTGGAGAGTGGTGGGCATGGATTTGTCCTGGGGACTTTTCTAGGGGTCAAAAATGTTATTTTATGGGGCTCTGACTATAAACCCATGGAAACCTGCTGTAACAGAAAACAGGAAGATGTGGATGTTACTGAGCCTGTGGATCCCTACAGATGTGGACAGCCATACCAGAGTCCTGGGATCACGTTCAAACACTACTGAAATATTTATTCTTTTTAAACTCTCTTAACTAAAGACTTTTAGCTGGTGCTGCCTTCTTAGTATGTAGCACTGCCATTCTGAGAAACAGGAAGATGTCAAATGGTGTTGTTGTGAGGAGGACTGAGTTGTGATCCGGGCAGCAGTCTAGCCATTGGTTGTGCCCAGATTCAGACTCTAACAATTTTCTTTATTTTCTAAAAAATTGTATTAATAGTAGCTATTAATCACTATGTATAAACTGGATGCTTAGCATCAATATGTGCTTTCCATATTATGTTTGATCATCATTACAGCCTTATGATATGGCTCTTGTCATTTTAAAGATCTAGAAATACAAAAAAAATCTAGAAATGAGTTCAGAGAGATGAAATAATATACATTTATCAGTTGTCTTCAAACAGAGACATTAAATTTATGTAGTGAGTCCTGGCCATTTTTAAGTAAAATGTAAGAAAGTCATCTGAAGTTTAAATGATTAATGAACACACAAAAAGATAAAAATGCTTATTCAGACCCCCAGTGAAAGACTGGTACCCACCCACCAGATGATCAGCATTGCCAATGGATGTAGTAGCCACAGGAAAATGGGACGACCGCATGTGGTGGCACAGGTCTGTAATCCCAGCATTTGGAAAGGGGAGGCAGCAGGGTCAGGTAATGGGATAAATCCTCAGAGTCTATTTGATAGTCAAAGGAATTTATCTGGGGGTTAACTCACAACCAGAGTAAAGGAGTTGGTTGCAGAATCCTGGAGGGGTGGGGCACGGTGGAACGTGGTTCTCTGGAGAGCTCTGCCTTGATCCGCATCAGCATGCAAGACCACGAGGTAGGGAAGACAAGAGATCATGTACAAGCATCCCAGGTCTTAAGGATCCCTGGTGGCCACGCCCAAGAAGCAAGTACCTAGCAGCTACTAGTGGTGGTGCTTCAGGGCATGGCACAAACAACCCCCCACTACAGTCAGGAATTTGGGGTCACCCTCAGCTATATAGGTGGAGGCTAACCTGGGCTACATGATACAATGTCTCCAAAGCCAAAAGGGCACAAAACAGCTCTGCGGTGGAACACACCTGTAATGGGAGCACGGGGCAGGTAGACGCAGGAGAATCAGAAGTTCAAGGCTAGTCTCTGGTATATAGAAGTAAATCAGACACTGTTCAAAAAAAGAAAGGAAAAGAAGATAGGAAGCCTGTGTGAGCGTGGACTGGAGAGCTTGCCTGCTGAGGTCGTGGTTTTTATACATTTGATTCAGCAACTCTCCTCGTAGATGTGTGCTCTTGAGAGTCCACTGTGTCAGTGTGGGGGGTGGCAGAAACTGGGGTTAAGAAAGAAAAACAAAATAAATTTCATCAGCAGCAAACTGGACAGACATAAAAATCATGGTATATTCATTTATGGAATTACATATCACAAAGGAAATGGGGGGATTTTATCGATATGGACATTATATTTACCAAAAGGGGTGAAGTGTCATATTTCATTTCTCTAAAGAACAAAAACCTGCCAAGATAATCTGTATTGCTTATGGATACATGGGAGGCAAAACAGTAGAGAAAAGCGAGAAAATAAAAATCAAGATGAGGATTACCTTGGGTGGCCAGGGAGACAGGCAGGATTGAAGACCCACAAGCTCCTGCAAGTGTTGTATTGTTTAACCAGGGGTGTGGCTACAGAACGTTTCTGATCATTTTCAGGTCCATGTGCATATTTTACATACAGTTACATGCCAAGTAAATTCCACAAAAATAAAAAAGGAATATAAGAAAGCAAATAATTAAAAGCATAATCTGTTAATGTACATGTGCATCAACAGTAGCCTTTTCAGTTAAGGTCTGGTATAATAGCCCCAATCTGCACACATTTCTGAGGTAAGGAAGATCTGTCCCTTGTTGGGAGTCTTGCTTCTCTTGACATATTATAGAATTCCCTTGATGTTCTTGCTCCACAGTCCAGTGCCCTGGTACACTTTGGTTCTTACTGGTCTAGTTTTCCTGATGGCTTGAAAAAGAAAAAAAGGAATATGTACCAAGAACACCAAGCATTATATTCATGTGCACTCATACATGTGTGTTTGTGTGTGCATCTGTGTGTGTGTGGTGTGTGTGTGTGTGTGTGGTGGGTTATAACAATAACAAAAATGTATTTCTTGGTAGTGTTCCAAAACTAAATGAGACTGTGCTGGAGAGATGGCTCAGCAGTTAAGAGCATGTGCTGCTCTTGCAGAGGATCTGAGTTCGGTTCCCAGCACCCATGTCCGGCAGCTCATAACTATCTGTAGCTCCAGCTCCAGGAGATCTAACGATGTCCTCTTCTGGCCTCTGTGGGCATCTATACTCAAATTCGTGCCTGAACATGAGCAGGTGCATAAACACACACACACACACACACACACGCACGCACACACGCACGCACGCACGCACATACTTTAAAATAAATAAATCTTAAAGAAAGAAAGAAAAAGAAAGAAAGAGAGAGAGAGAGAGAGAGAGAGAAGAAAGAAAGAAAGAAAGAAAGAAAGAAAGAAAGAAAGAAAGAAAGAAAGAAAGAAAAAGAAAGAAAGATAGAAAGAAAGCAAGCAAGCAAGCAAGCACTACCTTCAATCCCATTGTTACTAAATGGTGCCATCTGATTCGTCTCCCAGTTTCTGAGGGCAGTGGACTGCCTCTATCTGGAGGAAGACTGTGTTGTCCGTCTTGTAGGAAGCCCTTCCCCCATGAACCCACAGTCTAGGCTCCCCTTTTACTTCCTCTTGTGGAGGGAGTTGCTGTCCTGTGAGTTTTGGGTTCCCTTCCTTCTCAACACTACAAGAACTTTGTTGTTGATACTTATTTTCTTTCTTTCATCTTTAAGCCTACCTTGAATACACAAATATGGTGGAATACATTCCAGCATTAGAATAAATGTCTGTCAACCCTATGTTGTCTTCTAATGACCCAGCTGTTCCTTGCCTCTTCTCAAAAGAACATCTTTAAAGAGTTGCCAGTAGCCAATGCCTCTCCTGTCTTCCCATTGCGCACGCGCTCTCTCTCTCTCTCTCTCATTCGGATTCAGCCTTGTCCTGTTCTCATACTGTTCTTAGCAAGATCACCAAGGAGCTCCATGCTGGCAAATGATGGTCTTTGATCTCTCTCCCACTGACTTGGTAGCAGCTTTTGGTCCAGGCAACAGCAGCCCCACCTTGGAACATGTTCTTTTGGTTTCTGTACTCCTTCTGCTTTACTGCCTGCTCCTTTGGCTGCATCTCAGTTTCCTTGGCCAACTCCCCCATTCTTATCCAGCTCTACATGTGGGACTATGTCAGGACTGTGCCCTTTGGTCTATTGCTCTTTATGGTTGTCACCCCTGGGGTCATTCTTAAACCTTCCAGGTTTACTTTTAATTGGTTTTGGGGGTGTCTTTTAATGTACAGCCTTTACTTTCTTTTCTTCTTCACCTCTTGCAATCTATTTATTGAAGATGAGCATCTATATATAATGTTTCATATACCAGACTTTGCCCTTCACACTCCCAACTCCTCTCCACTTTCTGTCCTTTGTATTTGCTATGGATTGTTAGTTGAGTCTAGCTTTATCAGATAAGGTTCTGATTCTTCTTTATGTCCCTCCCACACTGCTTCCCCGGGTGATATATTCTCATCCATCCATTGGTGGGTTGAGCATTTGGATGTTTTGGGAAATGTTTACTACTGCTAACTCTCTGTTCTTAGAGTCATTAACTAAGAGCTACAGATTAATACACCGTGAGGTTAGTTTCTGTCAACCTAACACAAATCTAGACACTCCTGGCAAGACAGAACCTCAAACTGAGAAGTTGCTTCCATCAGATCTGCTTGTGAGTATGTCTGTGGGGCATTTTATTGATTGGTAGTTGACGTAGAAGGGTCCCGCCCACTGTGGACAATATGTGGGCCTGGTCTATGTGAGAACGGTAGCTAAGAAGGCTAGAAGGGAGCAAGCCAGTAGGCAGCATTCCTCTGTGGTTTCTGCTTCAGGCTCCTGCCTGGAGTTCTTGGATGATGGACTGGTTGTAAGATGAAATACATCCTTTCCTTCCCCAATAACACAGTGGGGGCACATCCTCAGATATAACCCAGTCTTCTTCCTTTATTGCTAAGAACCTTAGCTAGAGAAAAGGGCTTTTTTTCTTCTCCTGGTATTTAGTGGTGTAAGAGAAGAAGCCAAACTGTTTGTTTGCTTCTTAATGGTTTTTTAAAGTAGTGAATTGGTTTTCTGACAACCTCCAAAGATGATTGATTTTATTGTATCTTTCTGGTCATGGATTTTAATGTGTTCAGCCTTATAATCTATCAGAGCCATTCTTTTTCCTGTTCCAATTATCCCCTTCTTGACCAGTGTCTCAGTAGGTCTGACTAAACAACCTGACAGACTCCATACCCTGTGCTCTTCCAGTTTCTACTGCTCTGTACAAACTCGTTGATTTTTATCTTCCATCGCTCTACTGGTTTGATTTGTTACAGACTCCAGAGTCTGTATTAATCTCTTATCACTCTATAGCAAGTTACCGTAAAGTTAGAGGCTCATGCCGTTCAGTGTAGTCATAGTTTTGGATATCTGAAATCAGAATTGGATCTGTAATCTAAAATCAAGCTGTGAGCAGAGCAACGCTGCTCTCTGGGGCTCGAGCGCAGAATCTCTTTTTGCGCTTCTAGAGCCTGCCCATCATCCTTGGCTTGGGTCCCCTTCAATTGTCTTCAAACAGGAGGTGACAGGTGTAGTTTATCCCACACTGCATATTTTACATGCCTCTCCTACCTCTCTACCACTAGTAAGGAGTCTTGCAATGGCTATGAACTCATACTAGTGTGGCCCAGCGCCTAAGGTCGAATGACTGGTAATCTTGATGCCATTTGCTGTTTAACCGAGCCACAGGTTCGGGGCCTAGGAGATGGGATCTCTGGAGTCATTTTTTACTTGCCACAAGGTGTTTGATACTCTGCAGTCAGTAGCTAGTTGAGGCCACGGTCATCTCAAGGCTCAGCTTGCTTAGATGATCACTCACTGACAGCTGGCAGAAGATGCCGTCTACTGGCTAGGAGCTCAGCTGAGCCTGACACTGAACCAGATCCAAATGCTTTCCACAGGAGCTGGGTTCCGGAAGAAACAGAGACGCCAAGCATGTGAAAGCTCCGAGGCCTGGGAAGCGCTGCTGGAACTGATGTCTGTCTCAGTCCTCCTCCAAGCAGTCATAGTGCTCTCCCTGATGGAACGGGGCTGAGAAATGAGCTCCTTCTCCGTGATGTGTGGTGATGGCTGGCCTCCACTGTAGAAGAGGTGTGTGAATTAGGAGATATTTCACTGCCATCTTTCAAAATCGGTCACTTTTGCCATTGGACAGAACAGAACAAGCTAGGCTCCTTCACACTTACTCTTCGGGCCCGGAGTCAGAATTTTCTCTAACAAGCTCAGCATCCCAGTGTCCCAGGGATGGAAATAGTATGTCAAAACCCCAGTATGGATGCCCAGGTTCCATATTGCTAGTAGATTTGCCTTTTATTCTAGGCCTTTTCTGTGAGCATTGCTAGAATATACATTTGTGTGCATACATGTACATCTACATAGGCACACACACACACACACACACACACACACACACACACACACACACACACAGAGGCCCATATGTAAAGTCCCATATATTAGTTCATTCTGTTATCTCTCATTCAAATTCCATGGGGTTTTTGCTTCATGTCTTCCACTTTCATTTGTATTTTCTTTTTTCCTTACTGAGGATTCTGGTGCTCCTCGATAAGAAGTCAAAATATGACACCATTACTCATTGTATTATCCCACAATTTATGCACATAACAGTCAAGATAAAATACCAATATGACAAAAACAACAATGAATTCTTTAGCTATGTACATCATACTCTTTCTCCTTTTCTTATAAATCCATTGTATCTTTGTTGTCAGGGATGATATAAATAATATATATTTTTCACTAGCCCCTAATTTCTTTTCTAAAATTTTTTCTTCACAAATTCATGTGTGGATACAATGAAATATGAGCATATATACCTCTATTTCCCCTTCAACTCCACTTCCTACTCTCCCAGCCCCACATATTTCTTCCAGCTTCATGTCCTCTCTTTTTACTAAATAACCTGCTAAGGGGCTGGAGACCCAGGTTTGATTCCCAGCTCCCACTTGGCAGCTCACAACTGTTTATGACTCCAGTTCCAGGGGTTCTGATTCCCTCTGCTGTCTTTTGAGGGCACCAGACACACAAGTGGTGCACAGACATACATGCGGGCAAAACATCCATACACATAAAATACAATTTTTAAAAATTATATAAAAAAAACTCAGTCCAACTAGTGTTGACCATATGTTCATGGGTGCGGGGCCATCCTCTATCAGTGGCCATACACCCCAAAAGAGTGATTCTCCCTGGACTGCCCAGAGCTCCTCAGTTAGGGCTGGAGAATCCTGCTACAGTTCTAGCTGACTTGATCTTGTGCAGGTCACCATAGCAACTGCGATTCAGGAGTGCAGTCGCCGTGTCATGATGGCAGCCTTCCACAGCAGCCCTCTCTAGTCTCCAGCTCTCACAGTTTCTCCACCTCTTCTTCAGTGTCCCATGAGCTTTGGCACAGAGGTTGGTGAGGTGTCCCATTTAGGCTGACCGCTCACAGTCACTTAGTTCTCAGCCCGATGACCAGTTCTGTATCTCAGCACTGGCTGCTGCCTTCTGCAAAAAGGAGCTTCTGTGATGAAGGCTGAGAGCAGCCCGGGTCTATAGGTATAAACATGGATATTCAGAAGGCAGTTGACAACAGGGCCATTTAACACCACAGCAAGAGTAAATCTACCTCGGGTTGAGACTGCGCTTTCCTCTCACTGTGTAAGTCAGCGTGTTTTGCTGATGTCCAAGGGCTTTGTATTAACTTTCCATTTGTCATTTTGGTGGCCTGTATCCCATTTTAGGGAAGATTCCTTTGGAGCTGCTTGTGGAAACCATATTTTGAGTGTATTAATAACACTGTTGGAGGCCTTTATAGTTGCAAATCGGTTTTTCCAGGAAGAAAATGCCATATTTACATTTTCTTCCCTAAGCATAAATGTCAGGAGGCCAGTTGTAAATGGTTTTCTTTGCCTGACAATTTACTTTGTTTCTCTGCCTGACTGCACAAAGCAGTTCCTGCCTTCCTTATGATGTAATAGTCACTGGAATTCTGCTGATGTCAGTCACCCTGGCTGGCCACAGTCAGCAAAACCAGTTCCCTCTTATGACACAGATTCAGATTTATTCCAGGAATTGCTTATAAATGCTACTTCCTCAGTATTTGTCGCATTATTAAGATTTTCGGTTTTCTCCAGGGCCTCTCTCTTACTGTGCTATTCTGGTCAGTTTTCTCTTAGTCGCCTAGGTCCTTTGATCTCGTTTCTTGATATTTTCTCAAGTTTAAGAAACTTTTTGCTTGGAAATAGTGTGAACTCTACAAAAAAGCTAAAAACCAAGAAGTAATATCTTTAAGAGTCATGCACTGGCCGGGCGGTGGTGGCGCACGCCTTTAATCCCAGCACTCGGGAGGCAGAGGCAGGCGGATCTCTGTGAGTTCGAGGCCAGCCTGGGCTACCAAGTGAGTTCCAGGAAAGGCTCAAAGCTACACAGAGAAACTCTGTCTCGAAAAACCAAAAAAAAAAAAAAAAAAAAAAAAAAAAAGAGTCATGCACTGTTTCACATTCAAGGTGCTCTATCATGTTTGTGTTCCTACTACACACACACACGTGTGGACACACATACACATATACACACATGCACACACATACATACACACATACTCATGTACCCATATATGCACATATATTCATGAACACACATATTCTCTCTCTCTCTCTCTCTCTCTCTCTCACACACACACACACACACACACACACACACACACACACACACACACACGCCCTTTTTTCCCTGACCATTTGAGAGTAAGTTTTCTGTCCTATCAGTCTATGTCTACTTACTAAGGGTAAGAATGTTAGTTTCTCCAAGCACAGAGGAGGAGCCAAGGACAGTGAAATGTATTGCTGCTATAACACCTCCCCATCTAGTCTCCATGTTTCCGCTTTGTCCTCAGAACCATTTATAGCCTTTGTAGCCTCTCCCCTCACATCAGGACCAGTTAGAAGGTGGCCATTGATTTGCACTGATGGTTTTTTAAGCCAGCTCCTTTAATCTGGTCCATCGCTCTAGCTTTGTCTTTCATGACATTGGCTTTTTATTTGTGGTAAATATATGCAATGTGAAGGTTACTGTGTTAGCCAATTATAAATGTGCACTTGAGGGCATTGGGCTTATTCATGTTATTACTCAAACACCACTGCCACCCATCTCTAGCACTGTGTCATTTCATCCTGAAACTCTGTGCCCACTTCAGCCACCTGTGGTGGTATTGTGTTCCCCAAAATATTGTGCACCCTAATAAACTTATCTGGGGTCAGAGAACAGAACAGCCACTAGATATAGAGGCCAGAAAATGGTGGCACAGACACCTTTAATCCTAGCATTCCAGAGGCAGAGATCCATTTGGATCTCTGAGTTCAAAGCCACACTGGAAACAGCCAGGCATGGTGACACACACCTTTAATCCCAGGGAGTGATGGTAGGAAGGTATACAAGGCGTGAGGACCAGGAACTAGACCTGGTTAAGTTTTTAGGCTTTTGAGCACAGTTCAGCTGAGAGGCATCCAGTCTGAGGAAATAGGATCAGCTGAGGAATTGGCAAGGTGAGGTGGCTGTGGCTTGTTCTGCTTCTCTAATCTTTCAGCATTCACCCCAATACCTGGCCTCAGGTTTGATTTTATTAATAAGACCTTTTAAGATTTGTGCTACAGCCACTGGCAGCCAATATTCTAGTTTTTAGCCCTCATCTCATAGGTCATCTGCATCTCATAGGTCATCTGCATCATGCATGAATCAGAACTGTATTCTTTTTTTAAGGCTGAATAATATTCTATTGCATGTATATTACATTTTGCATAGAGCTATTATAAATATTGATATATAGCTAGTTGTCTGTTTCAATCCCTGCTTTCAGTTCTTTTGAGACTATACCCATGAGTGTTGATAGATGATGTACTACTTTTACATCTACTGTTTGAAAAATTAACATGTTTCTTTCCCACTGTGCCCTCAACATTTTTCAGTCCCAGCAACAATGCTCACAAGTTCCATTTTTTTCATATCCTTCACATCACATGTTATTCTACCCTCTTCCCCCGCCCTTTTTTAAACAATAGCCATCCTGGTGGGTGTGCATTGGTATACTGACGCTTCATTGTGATTTCAACTTGCATTTCCTTCATTAATAACACCGAGAATCTTTTCAGGTACTTCCTGTTCATTTGTAAATCTCCATTGAAGAAATACATATTCAAGTCATTTATGCATTTGTAAATTAGACCATTTGTCTGGCATTGTTGTCCAATGTAGTAGTAGGAGACATTTCCATTTTCTAGACATGAATCCTTTATCAGATAAATGGTCTGCAAATATTTTTTCCAGTTCCTTGCGTCTTAGATTTTTACCTTGCTGGTTTAGCTGTTTTTTGATGATGCTCAAGTTGTTCCTTCCCTTCCTTCCTTGCTTCCTTCCTCCCTCCCTCCCTCCCTCCCTCCCCCCCTTTCTCCCTCCCCCCTCCTTCCCTCCCTCCCTGCCCCTTCCTCCTTCCCTTCTTTCCCTCCTTTGTTGCTTGTGTATTTTTGTGTCACATGTCACAAATCCTTACCAAATTCAATGTCACAATACTGTCTCCCTATTTTCTTCTAAGGGTTTTATAGTTTCAGCACGTTTATATCTTTAGTCCATTTAGAGTTGGGTTATTTTTTATATGCTGAAGGTGAGAGTGCATTGTTTTACAGGTGACTGCCCAGTTTTCCCAGAACTGTTTGTTGAGAATGTTGTCCTTATTCCATTGATGTCTCTTAGCTACCTTGTCAAAAATCATTTGTCGTGTACATGAGGGTGGTTTTTTTGCAGGCTAATTATGCATTCTTTTTCACTTGTTTCATGTATCTCTCTGTAGGCCAGCATCACATTGTTGGATTGCTCTCACTTTGTGTTTTGAGATCAGGAATTGTGATACTCCCAACATGTAGCAGGGTCCTTGCTGTTGTTCCCTTTGGGGGTGGGGGCCAAGTAGGTGCAAGTCAAACCACATAGACTCTGGGAGAATGTGAAAACAACAAGCTCAGTTTATTCAGGAAGAGGCAAGCCTTTATATACCCTCCACCCCACCCTTGGGGGAGGTCTGATGAATATGCATCAGCTGGTGTGACATGGCTGCCTCTCATTGGTCCAGGTCATCTCCAGATCATGTTTCAGCTGCTGTTGCTAAGACCATCAGGCAGACCCAGGCTGGCTCTCAGAAAGTATCTTTTTCACTTGTTTGAGCCATCTGGCCCTCAAGCCCGTGAGGGATAAGTTATCCCACACCAACACTGTTAATTTTCTAGGTTGTTTTGATTACTAGTAATGAGTTTTTCACTTACAGCCTTTATTGTATCTTAGACGTTTCTTTCTATTCTTACTGTTTTTTTTAAACTATGAAACAATGTTGAACTTTGTTAAATGCCATTTCTGTATCAATTTAGTTATGTATTTTTCTTTTTTGTTCTAAAATATGCTGTATTACATTGATTGTTTTTTATATCCAAGAAGAAATTCTACTTTGATGGCTTACACTTTTAATATACTGATGAATTCAGTTTGCTGGGCTTTTCTTTTTTAAACAGGGAATATCATTTTTGAATTGTCCATTTTGTTGGGGGAAATGTTCATTTTTCATTTTGAATTTTCTTGTTTTGGTTCTGCCCTCTTACCTGGAGACTCCACCAGAACCTTGTTGGGGACCCAGCTTTGCTCCTTCCCGGGGAACTTCTCAGCCCTCCCTGCTAGCCCACCCTATTCCTTTTGTCAGCCCCCATACCTAGAAATGCTTTCCACCTAGGACCCCCAGTGGCCACACTGGGCTGGGATTTCCACTCAGGTGGGTGATTTTCTCTTTTGTTCCTGTCCCCCATCACTACCTCACCTGTCTTACCCTAAGCCTTGTAGCGGACTGTGGTGGTATAGTGTTCCCCAATATATTGTGCACCCTGATAAAGTTTATCTGAGGATCAGAAGAAAAAGCCAGGCACTATAGTAAACATGGAGGTCAGGCAGTGGTAGCACATGCCTTTAATCCTGTCACTCAGGAGGCAGAGATCTGTCTGGATCTCTGTGAGTTCAAGGCCACTCTGGGAACAGAGCCAGGCATGGTGGCACACGCCTTTAATCCCACCACTAACTATAGAGGTCTGGAGGTCTGTACAGACAGACAGAAAGTGATGTAGCTGGGCGGAGAGAGGAAGTGAGATGCAGAATAGAAAGGCATATAGGCATGGGTATACAGGAGTAGCTTTCTTTGGCTGAAGATCTCCAAGTGGTAAGAATGTGGCTGCTTCTTTCTGCTTTTCTGACCTCTTGGTTTTAACAGCAATATCTAACTCCGGGTTTATTATTAATAAGACCGTTTAGCAATTCTTCTTACAGCGGACTGCTTGCAGGTGGCCCTCATCCCACTCTACCTCCATGCCCTCCTCCCACTCTACATCTATGCCCTCCTCCCACTCTGCATCCATTCCCTCCTCCCACTCTGCATCCATTCCCTCCTCCCACTCTACCTCCATTCCCTCCTCCTACTCTACCTCCATTCCCTCTTCCCACTCTACCTCCATTCCCTCCTCCTACTCTACACCCATGCCCTCCTCCTTCCCCAGCTCTACATTAATATGGGAAGCATCCCACTGATAGATGGTATTTGTCTGCCTAGCCAAACCATTCTCACAATCAATAAATATCCTACATCACACATCCATGTCTCAGAACAAGAGGCTCATTTTCCACGGTAGCTTGTGACATAGTGTCTCATTTTCAGAGACTAATTGAGGACTTCATAAAAGACCTGAATGACAAAGTGAGGATGTCTTTTGATAGGTGTGGTGATGTAGGCCTTCAGCTTTGGGGGGTGATAATTCTGCAGTCTGTGGTTCCTAGTACTCAGGTCAGTGGGTGTAAGCAAAGGCTTGTAGGACTAGCCGGGGACCAGTGAGTCTATGCTGGAGCAGTCTCCTGATGCAGGTTGAGCATCTTTCTTGTTTGGAAAGCCCTAAACACTGATTCTGTGACCTTCACAGAAATTTTGGAAACGTTCACACCCTTTAAAGCTTGTCTTCTTGCTTAAAGGAACTCAAGTGGGCTTCACTGTTTGCTGCCATTGATGCAATGGGCCAGGGTCTTTTCCTAGCTTTTCTAATGTACCAACCACAGCCTGAGACCTCTGTAGATAATCCTGTCATCTTGATAGCTCATCTACTCACCTGCCGTTTCCACTCTTCACAAAATAGAAGGGAAAATTCCAGTTTTCCTAGGATCACCATAATTGCTGAGTACTGATTTTCATAGCAATAATTTCTACTATAAGAAGAACCAACTGTAAGATTATTTTATTCCCCACTAAAGAGCACAGCTCACTTTCCATTATCCAAAGTTCTATTATTGGTATATAGTACTATTGCAGTAACAATCATAGAACCAATGTGACTTCTGTCTGGCATGTGTTTGCATCATTTTCTCTTGTGGGTTCATACTTCCTTGGTTTTATATCAGCCTCACTAAAACAGTTCCATTATTTCTTTTCCTCACAGGCAAAATATGAAAATAAAGAAAAATTTAAGGAAATTTGAGAAAAGCTGGAAACATTTTGCCAAAGAAGCGATGGAAGAAAATTTAAGAAATGACATTTGAAAAGACCTCAGTCAAACCCCAGAAATAATAATATTTGATCAACTAAGAGAAAAACACACAGAATTCTGCTGTTTTGTTTGTGCCCCCTGTTGTGTTTGTGTGGGAGAACGGCTGCGAGGTTGTGGATGCATTTGAGAATGGACACTGAGTAGATGGCCGACAAACCATGCAGAGGTCCCAAGGGAGCAACTCACAGGAACTAAGATGGTAAGTGCTGAGTGACCAGTCCACTTTGATCTTAACACAGGACGATAGTGTGTCTGCACGCTGCTGGACTCTGTAGAATCAGAGGCATCTTCCAGTCCTTAGGGAAAACAGAATACCAACTCTCTGCTGCTTTTATAATTTTTAATCTCCAGGAAGATGATTTGAAACTTTCGCATCAATTCTTCATAAACTAATAAATGCCTGCATTTACCTTCAACAGTACTTATGTACAAGCTGATTCATAATTCTATTTAAATGCTTTCATCTTAACCATTTTGTTTATAGTTTATTGAAGTTAGGCATTTTTTTCTGTTTAAAATTTTAATGTATTTTTTCAGATATTTGTCACTATCTGGTTTTATCAATTTAGATTCTGATTTTATGTTACTTTGTGGACATTATTTCTTTCTGAATCCTTGAAAATTTGAGACCGTCAGTTATATGCTATATCAAGGGCATGCCCGAGGAGCTTGTGGGTTCTTGTACCTCCCATGGCTCATGCTGGTGTTAAGCCTGTCAAGGTTCCAATGTCCACCAGAGCTATCTGTACTTCATGTTTCTCTTCTCTGATTACCAGGACCTTCTGGCCATGCTTAGCTTTGCAGCCTGTGGGCTTGGCAATTTCTCTTGCCCTCACATGCTCCCCAGATTGTACCCCCTGGACTGTCCAGTGTCATAGCTGTTGGTCTCTCCCAATTGTGTTGTAACTGTGGGAAGCAACCAGAGCACTGATACCTATCTGCATAGGCAAAGGATTGGTCCAAATCCTTTCAAGACATTGGAAATATTAATCACCCTGCTAGAGGGATCCAGCTAAGAACGCCATGTGACCACTGCTACTAGTTTCAAGTTCTACAACATTTAACTCTGGGAGTGTATTCAGAAGTTGATCTGTCCACTCAGAAGGGGCCAGTGCCACCAAATTCAGTCCATCTCAGTCGGTGGTATCTGTCCCAGGTGTGTACCAATGGGGTAAATTTTACTAATGCACTCTAGTGCCTGGGACAAACCACCAGCCACCTGCCAGCCTCCGTGGGCCTGCCCAGTCTTCACAGCTGTCTGCCAGGACTGCCTCTTGCAGCCTGGAGCTTTGGAAGGTTGAATTCAGGCTTCCAGGTTTGTGATTGTGCCCTCTCCTTAGGCCCCCCAGGATAGTTCAGTTTCAGACAATAGCTTTTCTTTCAAGATGGCACCCAATCTCTGCATGTCAAGTCAGAGAGAGACAGAATGGGATTGCTCTCCACTGCTGGTTGGGTCAGCTGCTGGAAGAAGCGCTGTCTGGGCAAAACTTACAGCTGGCTTTGAGGCTTGTGGAGGCTGGTGGCTTCTCCTGTGGGTAGGACTGCCAGTCTCTTTGCATCAGGGTCTCCTGGCTTACTTTCTGGAGGACTCTTGGTTCCCTTCCCCACGGGGGTGCTACACAGAGGGAACTGTGTGTAGCCGTTCATTTTAGTTTCCTGCGCACGCTGTTAAACCCATCTGTTTTCCCCCACTCTTCTGTTATCATTGCCATTGTGACTTTCTGAAACACTTCCTCTCATCTTGATTTTGGAAGAGTCTATTTTGTTTGGTCCTGACTCTTCAGCTCCACCACAGCACACAGAGTCAGCCTCCAGGCTATCAGCCTTCCAGAAAGTTCCCCCACCCAATACAACATTTCTTTAAGATTAGATTTCTTAGGGACATTTTTCATTAGCTATTTTTCCCTGCATGTAGTGGCTGTGTGTCTGTGAGTCTGTGTGTGTAT
Source organism: Peromyscus leucopus (assembly GCF_004664715.2). Lineage (NCBI taxonomy): Eukaryota > Metazoa > Chordata > Mammalia > Rodentia > Cricetidae > Peromyscus > Peromyscus leucopus. Next base: position 35,857,979 of record NC_051066.1, on the reverse strand, counting down.
GCTGTGCGTACATGTTCATGTGGGCTTGTGTATGTGCGTGTGTTGGCATGCACGGGCAAGGGTGCATTTGTGTATGGAGGCCAGAGAGTCAATGTTAGGCTCTCTTGTGTAATCGCTCTCCACCTTAGTTTTTGAGACAGGCTCTCTCACTGAATCTGGAGCTCAGGGATTTGACCAGCCAGCCTAGCCAATGAGCTCCAAGCATGGCCCTGTCTCTGACTCCCAAGAACTGGGATTGAGTGCACGTCACTATGGCTGGATTTTTATGGGTTGGGGACCTGAATTCAGTTTCTCGGGCTTACACAGCGAACCCTTCACCCACTAAGCCATACCCCAGCTTTTTAGTGACCAATATTGTAGATCTCTGCGGCCATCATTGGTGTTTCGATGCGCAATGACATCTTGCAATGTTCAAATGAGGGTCAGCATTGCTATGTCCTCAGACATGGTCAACTTGGTCATGAAAACAGTAAAAGCACTTTTTCCTTTCTTGCTTCTTTGAAATGCATAGTCCATAGTCAGGGTCTAAAGTCACTCCACTGTGATAAACCCATGTTTATAATGATACCATAGCCCTCACTAATTTTATCAAATATCTTTTTTCCCAGAGAATTTTTTATTTTATATGTAGGAAAGTTTAGTTGTCTTATTTCCCTTCTATTTTACACATTTCCCCTGATATGCCAATATTGCTTAGTACCACATATGCTTAAAATTCTTAATATTTATAAACAATTTAAAAAACAATTTGCACTCACTTCTTTGACATTTTCTAAACACTGTGTTAATCTGTACTGCTTACCTTCACAGTATATTTAAAGCAAAGCCTTGCCAAAACTGCCTCATTATTGAACTATTCCAAACTTGGTGTGTAAGGACTATTTTCAAATCACTCTCCTCTTGTGGCTGATTAAAATGAAATAATACCTGACTTGGAAGTGGAAATGAACGGCTGTCAGAGGGACACCGAGCAGCACTCGAACCTCGTCTCTGTGACTCCTTCAGAAATGGCTGGCTCTCTTCCATCTCTGCTGCTTCTTGAGATTTGCCTTTGTCCTCTTCTCCCTGTACCTCAGATGCTCCCAGCTCGATTCTACCCATTACCAATGCCTGTTTTGGTTGTGTCTACTATGATTTTTAACTTACTTCTCAAATAGTCTTTAAGACTACAAATTTTATAATTTTGAAATTTCATTTAGAAATGAAGTTTGGTCCTTGGATTAGTGTAATACTTAAGACCCTCTATGATGGGGAAACACAAACAGAATACAAACAAACAAAAAAACAAGAACATAAAAACCTGTGTGCCAGTAATAATTCTGTGACTAGAGGTCAGTTACTTGACCTCTCTGGTCCCATTTCTTCATCTACACATGGGAAGACTGTCTCACGTACACCAAGAACCATGTGGTTGTGGAGACTAAATGTGTTACCTCTTCAGTGGTGTAGAATGCTCTTCAACACACGTTGCTGGGCTGCGGGGACCACCAATATCATGTGTCAGCTTGGGGCTTTTCCACTTCCTATTCTGTGTTTCAGTGGCTTTAGCCATTTGAAAGCTTTTCCCTGGCAGTCGATTTCTGGGTCCCATTTTAGAACCCTGGGCCTGTCTCACCTCCAGTGAAGCCTCTTGTATTGGGGGATCCCCTTCCACTTCAGTGTGTCTGCATTGCATTTTGTTGTACCAGAGAAGCCAAGGGTGTTGCTGCCTTAAAACTACATTTTTCTGTCTGTATTTTACAGTGGGAGCCCCTGAAATATAAATTCAAACCCCAAGCCTAACTTAGGACACTGAGCTGAGTTTTGTGAGGGAATTCCATCTCCCTTCTGGTCACTGGGCAGAGACAAACTGCTAGCAAAAATACCCTCAGGCCTCAGCACTGTCTTTAAATCTCCCCCATGCATCTTGCATACTTTGATGCACATCCAAAAACATTTCCTGTGGCTTTTGTACATGTTCTTAGGATCCACCGTGCAGGACTCCTGTGAACTTTGTCCTTCTTATGATACCATTTCATACCTGTCTTCTTCCATGGTGACTCCCCCTTCCTCTCAACATCCCCGCCCCGCCCCTTCTTTTTCTTCATACTGGTTTCTTTCCTCCTCTGCTGGTGCATTTAGTCCCACTGACTCTCATATAAAATGACAACCAAAGAAGAGAAATAGTATTATCAGGTGGCTTTCTACCATCATTGAGACCGAAAGTATTTATACCAAGGACAATACATATTGGGCTGGTGCGGGGAAATTTCTTTTTAAACCTGAAGACTTTGATCCTGTAGAAATCTTCTCCGATGCTTTTCTTTTTCTGTTTTCTCTGTGAGTCATTTAGATTTAATCATCCCCTCTGATAGCTGCTGACGAGTTAGTCATATTGTCTCACAGGATCCCTGACTCTGATGAATTGTGCCTTGAAAAATGACTTTGGTCAGATACATTCTATTAAGCCAGGGTGCCGGGGCTGGCTGATGTGAATGAAGCTTGAGACTCCTTGCAGACATCTTCCTGTATCAGATGTAGACACTGGCCCACTCTCCCTGCTGGGACTCAGCCTGTTTGTTCTGGTTCCACCCCAAGCAACCTTCTCAGAGCCTTTTGTTCAAGTCAGGCAGAAATGCCAACCCCTAGGTGTGAAAGTCAGGCCACTAACGTGAAATTTCTCCCTAAAAATGGGTAAAGCTAGTGGTTAGTGTTGTAACAAAAAAAAAAAAAAAAAAAAAAAAAAAAAAAAAAAAAAAAACAACCCAAAAAAAAAAAAAAAAAAAAAAAAACAGAAAAAAAAATACCAAACAGATTGAACCTTTTACTCTTAGTGATATATATTTCCATTATGTACATGTGCATATATGTGTGTATAAAACATTTACCATTCAACTCTTTCTGCATGGACATTCACATTCATTTCCAACCATCATCACCACCTCTAGAACTCATTTATGACTTCAAAATGAAAAATATGTATTTGTTCAACAAAAATTTCCCTTTCCTCTTTCCCTCAGACCCCGACACCACCATTCTACCTCCTTTTTTCTCTGAATTTATTACTCTAGGAATTTCATATATCAATGGAATCACAAACTATTCATCCTTTGGTGACTGGCTTATTTCACTTAGCATAATGTCCTAGCGGTCCAGCCATGTTACAGGACACATCAGAAGTTCACTGAGACTTCACGTTTAATGAGCTGAGCTTTATACATACATCTTTTGGGAATCTAGTTTCGTGTCAGCAAAATTGCTGTTGGACTTTTCATCACCTCGATGCTGATGTCATCCCTGGCATCTCTCATTCATCAGCCTTTTAAATGCTACTCTCTCCCACAACTGCCATCTATCTCTGTCACCTATGAACCCTCCTGAGCCTTTCGGCAAAAGGAAACTTTGGAAATGACTTTCAACTTCGCATGAAAAAGAAATTTTTATTCTGACATATAGAAACTGACTTAATTTTTTAAAGGACATTTTAAAAAAATTATTTATTACAAATACAATGCTCTGCCTGCATGTATGCCTGCACGCCAGAAGAGGGCACCAGATCTCATTATAGATGGTTGTGAGCCACCATGTGGTTGCTGGGAATTGAACTCATGACCTCTGGAAGAACAGCCAGTGTTCTTAACCTCTGAAGAACACCACCTGAGTCCCAGAAACTGGCTTACAAAGTGAAAATTTGAAGGCATTTGCCCTGGTGTGTGTGTGTGTGTGTGTGTGTGTGTGTGTGTGTGTGTGTGTGTGTGTGTGACTAATGCAATAACAGCAGCAATAATGAATTTGGAGATCTCGTTTATCCTTTTCTCTCTTTGGGTATTATGTGATGTAGGCGGCCCAGTCTTAGTCCCCTGAACTCAGGCATATTTTCTTGCTGCAGGTCCCTACCTCACTCTCAATCGCCTTCCTCCTACCTCCCCTAACGGACATCTGACTGCTTCTCCTACACATCTGTCAGCAGCCTCCCTTTGCTGACACAGTAAGTCCAATCTCCTTGTCGTGGTTTCTAGAGCATACAACACAAATTACCTGCCCAGATCCAGCCAGGAAGAAGTCTTCATCACATTAGGCACAGTCTTTTTCCTGTTTCATGCTTGCCAGCTGCTGACAGCATCTTGCACAGAGTTCTCACCAAAATTCACCCTTAAGTAAAGTTCACCTCAGATGTCCACTTTGTCCAAGAAGCCGTTTCAAGTCTCCCTACTCTACGTGGTCACCCCTCTTGTTGCCCTCTCAAAACATGTTCGTTTCTGTTTCTCCTTTGGAGTCTATGCTACTTCCCTCTGAATTACAGTGACTCAAGTGCCAGCCTTGGTGCTTCAAGCATATGGGGCTGTTAAATGCTTAAGGAAGCAATCGTCTTCTAGTCTCGTGACACCTAGCCTGGTGACTTACATGAAGTGGGTTCTTCATAAATGTGTTTGTTTGTTCTGCCTGTTGCTTGCTTGGAGTCCACACCCCTGAAACCTTGGAACAGTCATAGAAACCATTCTATTTGGCACGAGCCTTCTGGAATCTCAGTGGAAAGAAGGCAGATAGTTAGCACTGACAGCGGACCCGCCCGTGAGGTGCAGGCAACAGGTCTGAGCAGGTGGGCGGTGCTCACTGCTGACTATTTACCCCAAGCGAGCCCTGCTTAACAGTCCCGATGCTCCTATTCTATTCTTGCTTTTGTGGGTTGTAATGGTGGCGGGGAGTAAGGTGAGGGTGGAATATAACTCCGGAAAGGCTTTTCTCTTAGGTGAAAAATAAAGTGATTTTTGAGATAAAAGTGTAACCTATATTTTTAAAGATCTGTTCATTCTGGTCTAATGGGAGATGGGTTAAGATTGGAGGACTTAGATCATTTTTATTCCTCTGGAATAGCTACAGTGCTTCAAATGTTGACAATTAGGCTGCTATAGAAGACAACACGTCTTCCTGGAAAATTTTAAATTCTGAAAAAAAAACAGGCACAACCCTAAATTACTACCTTTTGGCAGAGTAATTCTAGGCCAATTCTCCACAAAATATATGATCTTGGTTTCAAGGTTGTTCATCTAATGAATTTTAAAATTACTTTATGCTCATAAGATATTATTAATATCACATTTAATGTTGCAGAAGGAAAAGCAGTTAAATGGTGGGGTTTGTTCTCAAGGGAAAATTGCTATGCTCAGTTTGTAGAAAAATAAATGTTTAATCAATTCTATATTGAATGACACCGATTAAAAGGAGTACATCAGAATGGGGGAATCACTGGGAAGTAAATAATGAAGCAGATTGCAAATTATAACTTTTTCCACATAATTCATTTTAGGAGACATTCTGATGAGGATACTGTTATTATTTTAGGATTCTTAAAAGATGGAGAAAGTCCTAAAGGACTGAAAGATGTGTTTGTGTGTTTGTGTGTTTGTGTGTGTGTGTGTACATGTGTGTATATGTGTATAAACATAAATACCATTTTTAAAGGGAACTAAAGGAAACCTGATCAGCAAGAGTAGTTTGTTTATCTCTAATTTGATATAAGGATTGTAGACCAGATTTTCAAACTACTTATGCTATGTCCAGAGGCATGCTAGATCCTGGAGAGGAACAGTGTGGTTTTATGAAACTCAGTATGTGTTGAACAATTTTAATCTCTTTCTATGACAAAAGACAGGACCTATGGCTTGAAGGCAAGCAATGGAGTCCATTTATCTTTCACTCAAATTTTCATTTCTACCTGACATGTGATGCCTGTTAGCAAAATGAGTTGAGCACCATGTTTCTACAGCTGCAGCCCTTGTACAGGTCATAAGACTTCTTAAATGCAGGCATATATTCTTCTAGAAAGGGTTATCTCTTTAGGTAGTCCAGTTATTTAAAAGCCATTGACTTAAAGATATGTGTAGCAGGAATCTTAGAGAGTCTTATTAATAAAATCAAACCTGAGGCCAGTTATTGGGGTGAACACTGGAAGATCAGAGATACAGAACAAGCCACAGCTACCTCATCTCCCCGGATTCTCAGCTGGTCTTGCTTCCTCAGACTGGAGGCCTCTGAGTCCTCATCCAGAATGAGTCTCAGCTGAACTGCTGCTCAAAAGACTGAAGCTTAACCAGCCAAATGCTTCTAGTTTCTGGTCCTCACGCTTTATATACCTTTCTGCTTCCTACCACCACTCCCTGGGATTAAAGGGGTGATGAGTCACCATGCCTGTCTATATCCTTGAACTCAGGGATTTCTGCCTCTGGAATGCTAGGATTAAAGGCGTGTGCTACCACTGCCTATCTTTTATGTTTAATGTTGTGGCTGCTCTGTCTCTGACCCCAGATAAGTTTATTAGCATGCACAATATTTGGGGGAATACAATACCACAGATATATATGATTCTTATATTATTAATATATTATGTACAGCAAATAACACATATACATGCTTAACATCCAGATTTCCTGTGTACCAGTTAGTGGCTAGAAGAGAAAATGATTAAGACACTATTCCTGGCATTGAGGAGTTGCTTTTCTGGCAACTACTCTAGCGGAGAATGGTCAAAGGCATTTAGCAGTTCAGCTGGAGGGGCACCTGCAGGACACACTCTCCGAAATCAAGGGCTGTCTTCCCAGCCACATTTTACTGCAGACCTGCCCAGTCCTGCTCTCAATGAGTCCTTTTGAGTTGATCTGAAGCGAGGCCTCAGGCAGTGCTTTTGAAGGTTTTCCTGGCAATCCTAATATGCCCCAGTGTTGAGAACCGCATGACGGTGTTCTGGAGCAAACCGATAAATGCCCACATGCTGCTCAGTGCAGCGAGAGTTTTTAAGGGTAGTACTCTGGCAGAAATACATCCCTCATTTGACAAACATTCATTTGCGCACCTAGCATTGACAGACGATGTTCAGGTGTGTGGAGACAGACGGTAGGACAGTAAATAAAGCAGATGTGGTCTTTGCCCTCAAGAGTCTTACCGTCTAGGCACTAAGTATTCATTAAACAGCGACCCAAAATCACAACAAAATCTCCATCTAGGATGAGGACTTTGAAGTAGTAGAGGGTGCTGTGGAAAGCAGTGCTGTGCGGACTTGCCTAGAGGCTCAGGAGGAAGGGAACCTTGAGTTCTGATTTTATCCAGGAGCAGGAGTTGAAGTAGGGCCTATCTGTTGTGAGTATGCAACTGAGCTTCCAGAATAGAAGCCTGGCTATTGAGAGTGAGCCCCCTGTGGCTGGAGTTTTCTCCAGTCCTGCCCAGCCCCATGGACCTCACAACCGCTTATAGAATAATCACTCAGAAGCCCATATTAATTGAACTGCTCGGCCATTAGCTCAGGCCCACCACTGTCTAGCTCTTACGCTTAAACTCAGCCCATTTCTATTCATCTATACCTTGTCACGTGGCTCGTGGCTTACCGGTAATGTACATCTTGCTACTCATCGCGGCAGCTGGCAGCATCTCCTGACTCAGCCTTCTTCCATCCAGTCTCCTCCTCTCTCCTTGTCCCACCTACACTATCCTTCCTGCCTGGCTACTGGCCAATCAGCGTTTTTATTTATCAATCAATCATAGCAATATATATTCACAGTATACAGGACATCCCACAGCAGACCCCAGCACACCCAAGGCAGAAAGTGGTATCTGGACTTGGAGCAGTGGGGGCGGTGTGGAAAGGGGGCCAGATTGAGGAATGATGCAGGAGAGTCCATTCATCCGACTCCTTGACTGAACCACAGAGGAAGGAAGGCAGACTCCTCAAAGTAGTTTTGCAGATATCTGACCAGACACTATTTGCTGACATAGGAACTACCGGTGAGGTGAACAGTCGCACAGCCTTGGTCAGGAAGCAACAGGGAGATTGGGTAGTAATGGTTTCATTCATCTATTTCTCAGCATCTCCCCTTCTCAAAGCAAAGCAGAAAGCAAACAAGATTTTCAAGGGCAGCCAGATAAAAGTTCAAACCAAAAAAAGCTTATTGAACTGCTTTGAAGTGGTTTCCACTTAAGGAAATAGGAAGTAAAGTAAAAAATCTGGCTAGCGAGGAGATACTCTCCTGCCTCGCCCTTTGCTTTTGTAGTTCAGATGTTCGTGTTTGATGGTCATTTATTGGGAGACCTGGAAAGTTGCGCCCCAAGCATTTCTGCTTCCAAAAGAAGTTCACAACCAAAGCACCTTTTAGGGGATCCTTTATTGCTGCTGCTTAAAAGAGAAAACCATTCTTGTCTCGGGCACTGGCCAGTTCAGACTCAGCTAGCCTGGAGCCTGCTGATTCCAGCAGGGAATCCTGCCTTGTGTGGTCCAGGATCCAAATACTGCATGCATGGTGGGGGTTAAATTTTATTTGTTCCAGAGCCATATAAATATATATACACAACATTACATACTATACAAGTTTGCAAGGCCTCCTCCACTCTTACTGCATCAGTCTCTCCGGTTCCTAAATGTTCAGAAGAACCTTAGAGGGGGGATGAATTCGTGGAGCCTCTGCTGTATGACCTCTTGGGGTCAACCGGGGAGGCATATGTGCAGGCTCTGAACCAAACCTGCCTCGAAGTTACGCAGAGGGATTCTTTCACCATCTTGATTTCGAGTTTCAATTTGGTTAACTAATTCTTCAGTTATCCAGTTCATATTGAAACAACAACAATAAATACAGCTTTCCCATGACATATTTTCTTATAGGAAAAAACGATTGCTAGAAGGTAATTTAGTCACTTCTGATTTCTGAAGAGAAAGGGGCTTTGCATTTGAAAAAAAAAAATGTGTGATCTCAAGCTGTTGCGTTTTGTGAAAATCACAAATGGAGGCATTCAAAAACTTCTAATTCCATTCTGTGTGTGCCCTGAAGTTGTGTAGGGATAGAAAAAAAGCATGGCCATATTTCCCCAAGGATAATTCTTCCATACAGACTAATATTACAATGACACATTTTTGTAAATATTTGGAATGTGCATGATCGGTTTTTGTCACTTGTCCAACACCTAGACGTGCTGACAACATCCTAACACACACTTCTGGATCTGCTTCAGCAAGCAACTGGTAACCATCTCCAAATGGCTGCTCTGTTTTGATGTAAGCTTGATTAATGCTGCATATGAAACTCCAAATGTCACAATTCATGAGTTTAAAATACTAATTATTACAAGGCTTTAGTTAACTGGTTCTAAAAAGGAATTTGAACTTAACTTCACATGGGTATTAAGTTCTCTTACAATAAGTTCAACTTTGAGATAAAGGAGTTCACAAAATCTTTTATGATTTTAGCCCAAGGATGAGGATTGCATAAGAATGTTATAGACAACACACGGCTTCGGCACCACAACTCTATCATCTACCAGCTCACAGGAGATGGGTGGGACATCTGGCTACAAAGTCCAAGCTGTTTTTTGATGAAATTGGAGATTAGGAGCTGTGGCCGTTGCTGGTACTCCACCAGGACATCATGGGACAAATTGATTTGGTCACTCTCGAGTCTGTCAAGAAGTGTCACGCAGACCACGGCAGCTAGTAAAGCAAGCCACATGGTTAGCAATGCAAACAGGCTTATCTGTTCTACAGGATATTAGCCTAAAGCGCTAACATTCACAACATGCACATTTTAAATTGTTCCCCTGTAACGTAGACGTAATCTGCTGTAGCCTCTAGTTTTCTCTATCCTTCCTTCCTTCCTTCTTTCCTTCCTTCCTTCCTTCCTTCCTTCCTTCCTTCCTTCCTTCCTTCCTTCCTTCCTTCCTTCCTTCCTTCCTTCCTGCCTGCCTGCCTTCCTTCACAGACTCATCTAAATCAGCTAATTGAAAATGTTGAGAGCTCTCTTTCCTCTGTGTGTACTAGATTAAGGAAAGCATTATATTCAGAAAAGAACAAGAAAAAAGATCTTTGTATCCAAGGCACACAAACCTCTGGACTTTCAATTGCACTTGCCAGTCAGTGCTGAGAGAAGATGCCTCCTCTTTGAGGATACATCTGAAATGACCTTTATTCCTGGGTGTAGTATATGAATGTGCTTGAGGTGAGTACAATGAACTAACTATGGGATACTGGCAGAAAATACCCACAAAGGTAAACACTGATTCTGATGAACTTTGAGATCTTAAATACATTAGCATTTAATTTTCCAAAGGATGAGGGAAATCTTGTGTTGGAAAACAAAACCATAACAATGTGTGGGAAAGAACACAATATGCTTTAGAAGGCAAAGTTCTCATTTTTTTAACCCAGGGGAAGTATCTTTGATTTGTCCTATTAGGAAGATCCAGACAGAAAAAAAAAATGGATACTCTATCAATTCTTTGTTATCAATTTCATATCAAGTCTCTGATTCCAAGGAATGAGCTTACTTGTGCTGGAATCAGTGTCGAGCACTTAGGATGACCGCAAACAGTGCGGTAATCTCCGTCAGCATCGAAAACTGCATTATTGCAAAGGGGGTCAACTCTGTGGACACTGGCAACCTGGGTGGGCACGGAAATAGAGCTGGGAATACATGGTTCTTGACTCTCTGCTTCAGGCTTCATTGGGGGAATGTGGATTTAGGAAGACGTATGCTGTAATCACAGAGTTCATGCTATCTTTTAAATTTTCACTTTTCATTGATAAGTGATACTTATATATATTTAGAGGTACAGTGAAATATTTCAATAGGTATATGCACTATAGAAAGACTTAGTCAGTCTAACTAAAATGTGCATCCTCTCATACACTTATTTTTCATAATAACAATTAAAATTGACTCATTTAGAAATTTAGACATATAAATTATTATCAACAGTACTCATTAGGACATTAAAATGTATTCCTCTATCTAACTACAACTTTGTGCCCTTTGGCCAACATGTCCACACTTCCTACCCCACCAACCCTCCACTCCCCAGCCTCTTGTAGCCATGATTCTAATCTCTCTTCCTATGAGTAGGAATGGGATTGTACAGGATCACTTGCCATGCTTGGCTTATTTCACTTAGCACGATGTGTGCAGTGTTTATTTGCACTGTCATAAACACCCAAATCTCCTTCTTTATAAGACAGAAGTGTCCCATTTTATGTATGCATCATATTTTGTTCATCCGGTCATCACTAGCAAACACTTCAGTTGCTTTTATAATGGTGGCTGTTGTGAGTGATGCTGTAGTGAATTCTAGTGATGGCATGTCTTCCACATACTGATTTCAAATTTTTAACTTATATATTCAGAGGTGAGATTTTCAGACACTCTGGTAGCTCTGTTTTCAGTCTGAGACCTTTATCCAGTTTCCCAAGATGGTGATGCTGATTCATATCTCTATCACCAGCATAATAGGGGTCCTTTTTTTTAACCTCCTTACTAACACTTGTACTTGTTTGCCTTTCCATAGACAATAGGTGATCAATGATCATTGGGCTACTTGTTTCCCTCCTGTTAAATTCTCTGAATTCCTTATGTATTTTGGATATAAACATCTTACTATTCAACTTGCAAATATTTTCCAGTTCGTGTATTTTTTTGTTCGGTTTAGTACTTGTCACATGCCAGGCATTATGATATCATAATTCAAGCAGCCATGTCATGAACGAGGTAGTATTTTGTTCCCTTAGAAAGATGATGAGATGAAGGCTTAGGTTAAACAAATGGCCCATTATGATGTAACTGCTAAGTAAGTAGTCAGCATCTGCTTCTCTCCTGACCTGCTACATGGTGAACTGTTACTACTTGCCCTGGTCTGCCCATCAAGATGACACTTATAATCATGTAAAAATCAATAGAAATATTCAACTGGAGAATAGTTGGGTATTTCATCACCTAGGACCTTATTTACTCAAAACTCACTCACTTGGTTGTAAAGCAACCTGGCTGGACAGGTAAACGAAGTGGGAGAATGAACATCTTCCTGGCTTTTCAAGTTAATGAGCTGCCAGTCTGTGAAGTGTGATGTGGCTGGCAGATGCAGGGAACATTGAAAGCCCAGCTCCAATCCCTCACTTGGCAGACGGATAAAAGGAAACTGGTGCTCTGTATTCTCCACAGCTCGGGCACCGAGAGGACTGTTTCCCTTGGATTTCAAGGGTAAGGTCAAATCCAGAGAGAGCAAGTAACAGCAATTTTGGCTTTGCTTTCTCCACCCTGGAGAGCCCTAACAAGCTTCACATTATGATCTTGTCACCTAACTATTTCCATGAACAAATAAAAGGGACTAATTACCCAGAACAACCTGTCAAAACGAAGCTTGTAGCTCTGCTGCCATAATCCTTAGATTAGGCATGAAGGGGAGCTCATGGGGCCAGAGGGACACTTAATGACCTAGCTGTCACCAAGAACGTTGCCCGCCACCTGACCCAGGCAGAGTGTAGCGGGAACACACAGGTCGAAGGCAGAGCTTACTGTATCCTGAGCCTTGTCATAATGCCTAGCAATTCTCAGCCCTTTGGTATCATTTATGGCTGCCTAGAGAAGCTGATGAAAGTTGCCACTGTGTCTTTTTCACATAAAAAAAATGACATGTATTTCTATGCACACAAAATATCTGTGGATAATTTTAGGGAACCATCTGTCTAGAGCTCACACAGTAAATCCTTTAGATTGCACGAAGCTCTCTGGTCTGCCGTGTCCGCGGCCTTTCCCTGGTTCAGATCAAACCTCCAGCAAGGTTTTTGCATTAATCAGGGGCAAAGCTAACAGGGCTGGGAGCCAACACCCATGTACACAGCAGAAACCAAAGGAGCTGGCTGTTGGAAAACAGCAAAGGTTAGTGTTACAGCTCCCCACCTGGCTCATCTGTCTGCTTCTCTAATCCCTTCTCCTTATCCCGACTGCAAACCCCACCTCCCCACCCCTCACCCCCGCTTTCTGCCACTCAATCTTCTGTTGTTGAGTGTTTGAGTCTATACAGCCAACACTCTTGTCCTGGTCTGCCTGCTGAGGAAGGCACTAGAATCACAACATCATTGGTCTTAGACTTTTCACTTCCTGTGTCGTCTTTGAGACCTTGATCTCAGGCTGTTGGTGGCCTATCACAAAGCAAGTGGAGAAGTTCACATTCAGAGGGGCCAGCAGGACTGGGATATACAAATAACCAATTCCTATAGGGTCATGTTTCTCAAAACTTGGGCCACCTGCTACCTGTATCCAGAGACCACGGATAATTCAGGTTCTCATGCTACATCCCAGACACCCGGAACCAGAGTGAGGGTGGAGTGAGGGGGTGGGGGAGGTAGTAAATACTTGTAGAAAGCAGATCTTTTTCAATGAACTCTGTGAAAATGACTTTAAAGACTTTCAACTCCATTCCTGAATCAAACCAAGTTATCACGAAGGCACATACCTGGACCCTAATTCTTTCGGTCAACAAAGGCATGCTGAATTTACTGGAAGTGAGCTTCCACAGTACATTCTTTGATTGTCCTGTATCTCTTACAAAAGGGTTATTAAAGATACTTCCTGTGACAGCATAACTGACGAGTTCACTTACTTAGTATTTGGATAAAGTTTAACATTTGAATCAAGTTTTGCCAAAACAAACCAAAAGAGGAAAACACCTCAAATGCTTTCTTTCATTATATAATGAGTGGAAAAACACGACTTGTTTTCATTTCTGCCTAAGAAGCCCAGAGCTCAGTCCAGGTATTTACATTTAGCATTGGATTCCCGGGTAGTGTCTTTGATATTGAGGCCCCTAGGAGTATGTCCACTCACTTACATAACCACCTCTTATTCTTTTCGCCTTGTTTTAAATACTATTTGAATCTCCCTGATCCATTGGGAGCGATCACTAGTATTTTCTCCAATACCGGTGTGCACACATTATTTTTCAGTAGTAACTGCAGTTCGTGACACTGTATGAAGAAAGCAAGAGCCAGGAGGCAGTGACGTCAGATCAATTCCTTCCTTGTTCTTGCTTAGCTGTGTCTCCATAGGCTGCTCAGCTATTCTCTCTAGAGCTGGCTTCATCCTCTCAGAAAAGGATGTCTTTTGGGGCCTCCCAGGCCTCCTGGTTTCTACTGTGGGCCTCACATCATCTTATCAGCAGGAAGACCATGTTGTCATCCCTGAAGAGGCCTAGCAGGGATGCTGGGGCCTTGATCTGCTGGATGCTGGACCATGAAACAAAGATGACTTGGGAAGATAGGCAATGGAATCTGATGCTAGTCCTGGTCCCTGGTCCTGGGGTCACAACAGAGAGGGTATGTTGGCAATGTTGAGACGTTAGGATTAGAATTAAAGTCAGTCCATCAAAAGTATACTGGCTTGGGGCTGGAGAAATGGCTCAGAGGTTAAGAGCACTGACTGCTCTTCCAGAGGTCCTGAGTTCAATTCCCAGCAACCACATGGTGGCTCACAACCATCTGTAATGAGATCTGGTGCCCTCTTCTGGCCTGCAGTCATACATGCTGTATATATAATAAATAAATAAATCTTTAAAAAAAAAAGTATACTGACTTTAGTTCAAAATATGTCCAAGTATTTCAGAGTAAGTTATTTTTTCTTAATCTTGTCTTTGTCAAATTTACAAGCCAAAAAAAAAAAAAACCCAGCTAAATGTTATCATTTAAAATGTTTCATCTCTGAGATGATGGATATGCTAATTAGCCCAATTTGCTCGCTGTACGGGCCATACACATATTGAAACTTGCAGTTATTATTCAAGGAGAAAAGTACTGCAAGGTGTGGTGTGGTGACACTCATCTGAAACTACAGAATTCTGGAGGCTGAGGCAAGCAGTCAAGACCAGCCTGAGCCCTATGACATCACCTCACCATCACCCCGGCAAACAAAGTGATGAATTACCTACTTATTTACACCAGACTTTTCGGATGTGAAAGTTGAATTGTCGTGGCAAAATCTTGGCTATGCCCTACTACTCAGTGCCCGAGTGAGTTCTCGTTTGATTCCTGCACTTACTCTTGGGACCACCCAGTCCTTATGGTCTGCTAGCTGAAGTATGACAATGATCTGTTGTTCACAGTGTCTGCAGCACAAAACTGGTCTCGGATTTTGAATGGTGCGCATGTGGGTTCTCTGGTCCAGAGACCCCAGCCTTGTGTTTTTATGGAAAGGCTGCTGCCAGAAGCAGCAGTGTTCCTGGAGCAAATGGCCTGCGTCACACAGAGCTGAGGTGAAATTCCAGAGAAGGCGGGACAGTTAACAAACCCCGAGCTACTGTTTCTCTTGTGAAGGTATGGAGAGCTGCAAGCGGTTACCAAATACCCTTGTGGAACAATTTTTCAAAAACCTGATTTACTTCTGTTTGGGGATTAAGAAATACTACAGCTACAAACCCAAAATAACCATTAATTTTGTGGTAACATCTTTTGGGCTTTATCAATGGTCACCATGCAGGTCCCAGACACCAAGATTCTTCATTGCTGGGAACACCCACCAAAGAATTTAAAAAACTGAAGATTAGTTTCTGTTTCCTTTTATCGAACAGTTTCAAAGCAATTCTCTAAAGAATGAAGACCTCCCTAAGTTACAAGTAGCTGTCAAAAGAAATAACATGGAATTATTCCTTTACTCTAAAGAAAAGCCACTGTGATTTGCAGACAACTAAAGGCATTGAGAAGAACTTGAGCAGAGCCTAATCTTAGGCAAATATTAGATTTTATATATTGCTGTGCAATCTTGTGTCAAAACGCAGTTCTGTCTTTAAAAAACTGGAGGATGGCTGAATATATTTATCACAAGTTCACAACCCAAGAGGGTGACATAAATTTCCCTTTAAGAGAGGGACAGATATGCCCCGGATGCATCGACTCAGCATCCTGTTGATTTTCTGTTGTCCGCTTTTGCATTATTCTGAAGGCACAGCTTTCTGATACTGGGTGATTTGAAGTCCACTGTCTCCTTACTTGAATCTTTGTTAAGGTGGCACTGGATCCCTGTTCCACTTGTCTGGGACAATGAACAAAAGAGCAGCAGTGACAGATGGGTTTGGGTGGCCCTATTCCAGGCCACCTACAAATAACAGCAGATTCCGGGACTGCAGGTTTACATAAATCTAACAGCAAAGGGAACTCTTGGCTCCCATCCTTCAAACAGCTCTGCACTGCTGATGTGACTCGTGAATGGAGGGTCTGGCTTTCCATGGCCATTTTCCAAGGTCAAGTAGAGTCTCATTGTCATTCTTTATATTCACTCACTCAGCAGATATTTATTGAGTTCCCATGCGGCAGACATTATTCTAGGTGTTGGGCAACAGAGCAATGACAAAGTCCTCGTTCTTCTGGTGCTGCATCACAGCAGAGAGAATGAATGTCACCTTTATGCACGGTACTGATTTGTTTTTGTCACTTGAAACAAACTAGAGTCAGCTGGGAAGAGGGACCCTCTGTCGAGGAATCGTCTCCATCACATTGGCCTATGGTAGGCCTGTGTGGCATTTTCTTGATTAATTATTGATGTGGGAGGATCCAGCTCACTGGGGGCAGTACCATCCATAAGCAGGTGGTCCTGGGTTGGATAAGAAAGCAGGCTGAGCAAGCCATGGAGAGCCAGCCAGTGAGCATCACAGGGCTTGACTTCCCTCCGTGATGGACTGTGATGTGGAAGTGTAAACCAAATAAACCTTTTCCTCCCCAAGTTGCTTTTCATTAGAATGTGTATCACAGCAACAGAAAGCAAATTAGAGCATGTATTAATCTAAAGCAATGCATAAGTTAATATATAAGCAAGCCAGAAATACAGCTAATAGTGTTGAATATGCAACAGAGAAGTGAAAGAAATGATCTAAATATGAGTCATTGGGCTTGGGTACACATACAATGGTCCCCTGGGAGGCCAAGTCTCACATTCATTGTGAAGATAAGTGGTGAGTTACAGGGAGGGACACAAGCCCTCCCTGGGCCAGGCAGATGCAGAAATCATCCGTTTCTGCTGGGGTTCCAACTCTGCCACTGAATCCTCTGAGTTAGAACTGTGGCTCCTAAATTAAGAGCCATGTTAATGCATGGTATTACCCCAAGGAAGAAACTCTGTATCTGTTCTCACATGGTTGTGAATTCCCGTTGGTTGTTCAGTTGGCTTGTGAATATAAAGACAGAAAGGGCCATGTAAAAAGACAGAGAAGGCAACCACGGGACTAGGGTGGGCTGGGCTGGTAGTAACTGTGGAGCAGAGTCAATGTCTTGAGAGCCAGAAGCCCATGGGTTCTGGGCTCTGGGGTCAGGTGAGACTTCTCCATGCTACTTGCCATTCATGTCCTTCCTGGTTTTCTGCTAGAGCAGCAGCCTGTGAATGCACCCGCAGCCCTTCCCCCAAAGCTTTCCTGGCTCACAGAGTGGGTTGGTAAATGCACTAAAGTAAAGAAGCGCTGCGTGACAGTATCGAAGCTTCACCCCTGGGAAGGGGTGATGGAGGAAACATTATGAAGTGGCCATGAAACGTGGTGACATGATAGCAATCTGTACATGGGCCTTTCGTCCGGCCCTTGATAGTTGATCTTCCACAGCCAACATACCAGAAATCCACTTTTTCAAACAGTGATGTCTTGGGGAGATGAGCAGCCCCCACGACCGTGAAGAAATTTGGACAGTAATCCCTGGATGAACTACAGAATTGAAGAGCTGCAGAGCTGCGGATGAAGCATGTTGACAGCCAAAAGAGGTCTGCATGATGAAAGGGAGGCTGCAGCAGTGTCTAGGAAGAGGGAGACCTGCAGGGACGCTGACACTAGAAGCCAGAAACTTCAGCAGCAGCAGAGATAACAACGATGCAGAAAGAGAGAGGGAGGCAGGTTATGAAGGAGGGCTATCTGCGAGTGGAGGGAGAGCAAGCTCATGAAATCGGCAGCGAGGACAAAAAGGCTCTCGAGAGGAGAGCTTCCCTCAGGTCTCTGCAGGAGTCTCAACAGACAAAGACAGATGCCCAGGATTCACAAGACGACAGTGTTCCCTGGGGGCCAGTAGACAGCTTTTGCAAAAAGAACTCAGGGTCTTCACCACACTTCCACCTGGCAGCCTGTTGGCTTAGCATTTTACGTTGGACTATATTGGTTACCAAAATCTGCTCATTTACATATTTGCAGAGATATGAGTTAAGTGGTTACTTGTTTCCATAATAAAGAAACCCCAGAAGGCCTCTCTAGGAGTAAAAATCTTCTGCATTGCTGCTCAAGTGAGGTCAAACTGCCCTGCTCTTGCTAATTTGTTTAGGGGAAAGCAGGGGCAATGGTTTCTCTGAAAATGAGCTTTCTCGATGAGCGTAAATCGGGTGGGCTGGCGTCTGGGAAGATGGCTCAGTGGTTAAAGCCCTTGCTGTGTGAACCTGACTAATGCCTGGTAAACGTGTAGCCCCACCTGTAATTCACATGAAAGTGGAACAATGAAAAAGCACAAGGAAGAATCTGTGGTTTTTTACCCATGTAGTACCGGGATTGTCATGTACATGTATTCTGAGGTAAGAGTGGTTAGGGAGAAACTTAATTTCTTAATTAATCTCCTTATAGAATCTCTTTTCTTCCAAAGTCCATTGTCAGAAATGTCACCACATGTACAGTGTTTATAACGTGAATATGAAAATGTATTGACTATAAGAACAAATGTTAGAATTCAGGGGTTTTTTTTTTTGTGTGTGAAGTTTTTAACCTCTGGACAGCAGAGACTATATTCTGTGACATCACTGATCCTCTTTGGAGTCTTCCTCATGTTCCTAACTTTTAACTTAGGTCTCATCCTGGCTGTGTTTATGCTTCTTGCATCTCATCAACTGTATTCGCTTCAAATGCCATCTTTACACCATCAACATAGAAGTTTACCTCTCCAGTCCAAACGATGCCACCAAATCCTCACCTAAACATGTTCTGTCCCTGTTGAGACAAGCTCACTCTTTTAATTATCCCTAGGGTTGGCCTGTCTCCTGAAACCCACACTGAACTGTCAGCCGCTCTTGCTGGGTTTCTCTTTTGAACCCGGGCAGAGCCTGACTGCATCTCACTGCCCTGCACTATCACCTTGGCCTTGAAGCTTTGCTGGAAGCTGCTCCAGCCTTTTTACTCCTCATCTCGCTTCCGCTCTGGCCCCACTAGCTTCTACCCAACTCGGAATCCAGAGAAAGTCTATCCAAACTTCTCTACTCAGAGTTCCCCGGCGCCTCCCCATTTCCAGACAGAAAGTCAAAGTTTCAGCAGTGATCACACAACCTGGCCGTCTCCCCCACATCTCCCACCTCCCATCATCCCTCCCGGCGCTTGCCTCCACCTGTTCTGCAGCACACCTGCGTGCTCCTGCTATATTTAGCTTTCCATTTACACTTTCCGAGCGAGCTTCCCAGGTTCCTGTGTGGCCTTTCCCAAATGGTACCTTCTCCTCCTACCTTTTCCTGACCATGCTAGTTAAAATTATGACTGATTGACTATTTTAGGCACCTCTCATTTGCATCCTGTCCTAACAAATTCACTTATGATAGAAAATAGCAGCCACTACCAAGATAGAGAACAATGAACTTGCAGTTGAGTCCTTAGCTACATCATCACCCAGCACATGCCCTCAAAATTCTGATTCTTGAGCTTTGTTTCCTCATGATGGGAGCAATGTCCTACCTGCTCACAATGAACTATGAGATAATGTATATCATGAATAATTTTAAGGCATGCATTCAACACAAAATAAAATATATCTGGGCCCCCTTTCCTTCTCCTGAAGAATGAACATAAGACGCCTTTGTGAAAGAGGAGAGGGGTCCTTGGCATTCACAAGAAGCTTACCTCTCAGACCACACAGTTCACACATGGCTGCGAACACCGTCGACTCCATCTCGATGTTCCTGACGCCAGCTTTGTGTGCTCTCCTCAAGTAGTCTAGCTTTTTTTCTTGCGAAAAGGAACATAACGCTCCATCTAGGCGGCCCTGGCCTGAAAAAGGACGGAGTGACTTAGTGGCTGATGTCTCACCTCAGCGGCAGGGGCATCATCAGGAGACTGTCCAAGGGGGCAGTGCTCTGCATCTGTCTCCACCTCTTGAGTGGTGGTCCTCTGGGGAGTTAACCTGGCTGCTGAATCTTTCTTCCAAAGGACTGTAGAGCGTGGCTGCACCTGGCTCAAATCTCACAGAAAGGGTGGAATGTCTGTACAGGAAGGATTGCCCCAGTTCTGAAGGACAGTGGGGACATCAGGAATAGGGTGAGGGAGGTCACAGAGGAAGTTGTCCTCTGAGGAGAAACTCACTTCCCCAGTAACGGGAAACAGGCCAGGTGGAGACACGGGGTGGTGATGGTGGGGGCTTCATACCTCAGCGACACTCCTCAGGGAAATGATTTGGACCCTGCCACTCTCCATAGCCCCACCAGGGCCAGTCACAGGCAATTGGTGTGTCCTTTGTCCCTGGCACACCTCTCAGGCTTCATGATAACCCTTCATTGAGTTTTCCCTTCCAGATTGTTCCTATTATTTCTGGTTTACTTAACTTCAGATTTTACCGGTTGACCAGTGGGGACAGAAGGAGGTGGAGAAGAGTTGGATGTTACCTACCTCCCCCCACCCCTGCCACTGTGTGTGCATCCCAGCTGTTCCCACCCAGCAGTACCCGGATGGAAGCCAGTTGCCATCGATCACTCGACAGTCCTGCCTGAATCCTTTTATCTCCTTAGCTCCTGTTCTCTGTGGCTTCTCTCCTGTCAGGCAGCTCTTCCCTGTCCCTTCTGTCCTCTTTGGTGCTGCCTGCCAACACTCCTAACAGTGTTATTTAGGTTGAGTCAAACCCACATGGCCCAGAAGCCAGGGGTAATGCCAATGGGAGGGTCTGCCTAGACCAATCGGAGTTGCCTCACTTCGCCTACTGTAAGTAGCCCCAGATGTTGGCCAGGGCTGTCCAGGGATGTCACATAGATAATATTTTGTACTTCTTAATGCTACTTTATGTCATGTCAAGAAGCAAGACAGCTGAATTTTCATACGAGAAGCTCCAGAAATTACAAACGTTGGCAAAATAATTCGCATTTGAAACAGTACCTCACGGGCCAATGGAAGCACCGACCCCGCCTGGCTTCTGCTTATGATCTGTGACTTGAACATGTGGGTGAGTGACCCTCTAAATGAAGGGCCTGAGAATCAGTGTCCTAGAACAGTCTCAATCTGTCCATGTGCCACCCTGTCTGGTGTATAAACACTTCAAACACTTTTACTGACCTGAGCAAATGCAGACAGAATAACACCTATCCCCATGCATGGCTTTTAGATTCTTAAATATATAAACTGTGACCTAGAGAAAAGTAAAAGAAATTGCTAGTGTAATCTTAAGATTAACTATGATTATTCTATGAACAAAACTACAGCGCAAGGTTTGCTGAAAGCCCAGCGTGTACTGTGATAACCAGGGCAATGTAGATTCTTCCGTAATGAGCAGTCTGTCCTTGGAGGTTGTGGTGTCTTGCTTCTCTTTTGCCTTGCCCCTCATCCCTTGGAACAAGAGTTGCTATTTGGCAATGGCCTTCGACTTAACTCTAAACTAGGTGTGGAGACCCTTTACTCTTGGCTGTGGGATACAGGCTCCGCTCTGAGAGCGCCACCTCCCCACAGGATCTGTTTAATCGAACCTTTCTCCCCATTTCCTGCTCTTATTCCTTGCCTGAGGTTCAGGTGAAGGACAGAAGCATAGAGCTGGCATACTCTTCTGTCTTAGAGTCAACAATTTAAGTAAAAGTCACAAGCGGAGAGAAGATGCTGTCAATATCACTAAGTTGCATTTTAGAATCCCAACTGATAGAGGGTTAAACCCATCTTGATATAAACTCATCTGCATGTTTCTCAGCTGCTTACAAAGCCCTCGTGTTGCTACACTTTAGGAAGCAACATGGCTATTTGCTTCCCCCTTGAAGATCCACACTATTAATTTGCTAGCCTGCAGTTTTAATATAAATTGTGGGTTTGTGTAACAAGCTGCTGGTGTTTTTCTGCTGCCTTCATGGTGTGGAAAGGATTCTCACCTTCATAGAAATCGTTGGTACACATCGTGTGTCCAATGAGGGTCGGGAAGTTGGGGATCTCTCTGCTACAGTTGAGCAAATCAGCAGCCAGCTCCTTGTCAAGTTCAGTGCTTCGGGTCACCACGTTGTCCAAGATGATCTGCTCAAACCGAGGCTTGAAGAAAGGATCTACAGCCGTGTCTGTTATTACAACAGACCCCGGGGCAATCCCTGCAACGGGGAATAAAGGGACCCCAGAAGATTGCTCAGAGTTGACTTCTGTGACATGTAGGATGTAACCTGTTCTGTCAACAGTAATTAATGCTGCTTGTTAATGACTCCCCTGCTTTCATCTTTCAAAACATTTTTTTTTTCTGAGTGCAATCAAATAACCATTAGGATAGGCATTTTCATTGGCTGTCTGTCCAGATTCGCATTTACAGTGTGGTGGGGTTTAGATTTCAAGACAAACATGACTCTTGGACATGCAAATTACTGCCAGGCTTTGGGCTCAAATTTGAATAAATTAGGCCAGGAATAAAGTCAATGAGCCTGCCAGCAAGTAGCTTTCATAAAGTGATGTGACTTCTTGATATTTAATCTTCCTGCAGACTCCTCCATTACTATCATTTCTTGGCCGCTCTCTCCTCTCTTCCTTCAGATTCTCATCACAGACCCTCCTTTTTCTCCTGACTCTATGCAAATTAGGTCTCTTGGCTGACCTTCCATTGGTGAGAATCTGGCTTGCTCAAGGGGCCTGGACCCGCTGAGATGCCATTTGCTGCCCACTCTCCCTGCCTGGGTACATTCTTGTTCTCCCAACTCTCTTTCATTACACTGACGCCCGTGTTCCTCGGCTGTCCTCTGGGGTCACTCCCTTCCGAAAGTCTGAGCCACGGAGGGAGAATCAATGAAATAAGCATAAATAAGTAAAAGGGAACAAATACAGACAAAACAAATACAGTTTTCTGGGACCTTCCAGGACCCAGCTTTTGATTTACCCTGATTTCTACTGACAACCTGAGGAAGAAGGTGTGTCTAGATGGTACCTTGAGCAGTCTCTGAACACTCATCATTTGTTTGTCTCATTCTCTAATGGAATACCAGCTGTATCTAGTCAAGAACAGTGTTGGTTCATCGCTCTCTCCCCAGGTCTGGTGCTGAACCTCTCTTTCCCCGCATGAGTATTCAGTAGGAATCTGGTCAGTGAGGATACGCTTCTGTAAAGATGGCACACAACACAGGCCTGCAAACTCTGGTCCACAGGCCACATGCCACCTGTCTTAGTAAAGGAAGCTTTGTTGCATCGTGATCCCACATTCATTTATATACCATCCTTGCTGTATCTGAGGTATTAAGATGTGGCATTAAGAAGTCGCAACAGGAAGTACACAGTTTGCAAAGCCTGGTACTTTTATTATCTGGCACTTTACAGGAAATGTTTTAACCACCCTGGATATGGAGTACAGACCCACGCTAGTTCAGTAAGTTCCAATATGACAAACTAGATTTAATTACAGAACACTTTAAATTTCTATCTAGAGAATAATAAAGATACCCTGACAAAAGCAGAGAGACCAGGTTTATGAGGTTTACAACTGCAGGTTAGAATCCACCATTGTGAGGAAGTTAAGGCAGGAAGAAGCAGCAGCCAGTATCATGCCCAGTCCGAAGCAGGGGGAAATTGAGTGCACATGGACCTGCTTGCTGTGCTCAATCCCATTCCCCTACACTTACACAATTCAGGACACCTACCTAAGGTCACAACCCACCGATGAAGCTGATCAAGACATTCTCCAAACAGATACACCCCCCAGGCCAACCCAAGGGAGGCAATCCCTCTCTGAGACTCTTCCCAGGGGATGCTGGGTTGTGTCGAGTTGACAGTTGAAGCTGAACATCACAGTAGCCTTGAAAATACAGCTCTGATTGGTCAGATACATTTTAAGTAAGCCAAGCAAGGGACTCTACATTGTTTAGAATGTCCTGAGACATTGAAAAGGAAGTTGAAAATGTGTTTCCTCACACTGTCTTAACAAGTAGCTGTATTGAAGAGGCATTTATAGCATTTTTGGACAAAAATGCTTTTCAATGGTGTATCTTTCCCTTATCAAAGTATTTCTCAGTTAAGGAATTATTGTATCAGTAAAAGAATAAGTAATATCTGCATTTTCCATCTTCAAATACAGTGTTGCTTCAAATAAAGCAGATGAACCTTAGTTAGAGCATTAGTAATGAAGATGCAACTCTGAAATGAAGCTGTTTGCATCTGTACAATGGTTTAATTTGCCTCTGTTTCCAGGCCTCCATCGTGATGTTGGTACCATCTTGTTGTAGTCTGTACCAGGCTATCATGAAACACGAGACCATGATCATGATTTGGATGGTCACTGGAGTGACTTGCTGGAGACTCATTCATGTCAAGTGGCAGTTGCAGCAGTCAGGAGGACAGAATGTGTATCCCACAGACCAAGAATTACAAGCAGCCTTAATAATGGTATCCATGCCTTTGCCAGGCATGCTGTTCCCTAAAACTGATTATTTGGGGTGCTGTTGAATAAACCACTGTCTAAAAGGATGTCTAATCAACACTGATTGCTTACCTTCTCCATTTCCATTCTCAAGAGCACCATAAATGGGTTTTTTGTCCACATACAAGGGGCCTTGGCTGACTTTTTTCTGAGATTATGGCTCTGGAAAGGCTGTGGTCCTTTTTAACTTGCTTGATCTTAGTGAGAGGCATCTGTGAAGCATGCCACTTCTCTAGTCCTTTGAGGCTTTTTGAGATCTCTTCTTGCTCCAAAATGCTTACTGGAGCAATGCTAAGGGGTTTGTCTTTTAAAAGCTCCCTCACTATTATGTAACCATGTAGTCCTGCCACTCTGTCTACCAAACCTTTCCATTTAGAATGGTGTGTCTGCATTTGCATGTCCTGACATGGTAAAATGACATCCTGACAAGATCTGCTTCTTAAGGAATGACAGAAGTGAGGCAGGGAGGCTCTTGGATGAACTTAAGTAGCCACAGACCTTCCCTGAAAGCCCACGTGGTCCTTTTTGCTATGCAGTTGAGTAAAAGACACAATCAAGAAAAGAACAGTAGCCACTAAGAAGAGCCAAAAGTGATATTTTCTTAGTTGCTATAAGGCCTGACCCCTGGCAGATGAAACAGGTGAATCCTTGTCATTTTCTTTACCTGAACATCCTTATTCCTGTCACATAAATTCCTCTGGCTCAAAGTTTTTTGTCAACTTGACTCAAACTGAAGTCACCTGGGAAGAGGGAACCTCAACTGAGGAACACCTTCCATAAGAATGGCCTAGCAGCATCTCACCATGGCCTCAGCTTCAGGTTCTGCCTCCAGGTTCCTGCCTGGAGTTCTTGTCTTGGCTTTCGTCAATGATGGACTGTGAGCTGTAAGCCATATAAGCCCTGTCCTCTGAATGTTGATTGAGGCCACAGTCTTTTATCACAGCAGCAAAGAAACAAACTTCTAGAACATACCATAAAACCATACTTTCTAATAATTCTACTCTTCTTTATATGAACAAAAGTAGAATTATACATATATGAGAGAGAGAGAGAACGAGAGAAGGAGGAGGAGGAAGAGGAGGAGGAAGAGGAAGAGGAGGAGGAGGAGGAGGAGGAGGAGGAGTTAAATCCTCAAGTCTAGTCTCCCAGTACTTTGCAGCCCATCTGGATTTCTGTTGGGCTCTAAATATGTCGGTGTGCTTTGCGTTAACACAGGGATGCATGAAGAATCTCAGGTTTAATGGTAGAAAACAGTCCATCTCACCAATTCCCCCCGACGTTCCGATTCTGATGATGGTGACGTCACAGCAGCGTGCATGGTGGAGTAACTTGATGAGTTCGTGGAGCATGATAGAAATGGAGGGGATGCCCATCCCATGCTGTTGAGAGAGGGGAGAGTCATTATACATCTCACACATGCATAAGTGAGCGGGACTCATTTTTTCTTCTTTACAAGTTAACAGCTCTTGTATACATTTACATAATCATTAAGACTGTGCCAATGCTTGGGAAAACATAAGCCATCTCTAAGTGATGCCTACATGGCATGTTGATGGATATGTCCATCTGTGAGGACTAGAGAGAGGCATCCTGCTGCCAGTTAAACTGAGCCCCTCACTGTCAAGAGCAGAGGTGGGGTGGCGGAGGGCACAGGTGTGCCGGGACGGTGTCAGCTCTCGTCTCCCTGTGAGGTTCTTTTCAGTGAACTCGTGTGAAGAGGGTGCCTCCCCCAAACACAACTGTCATGAAGCTGAGGAAACACAGTTTGGGCAGCCATTCCCCCCGTCTTACTTCACCCTAGTGAGGGAAATAGAGACGAACTTCGTCGTTCAAATGTAGCCTCGCTCGTTTGCTGTTACTTCCATGTGAGTTCAGAAGGACTCTAAGGAGAATGCGGCTTCAATTCCCACTCAGGAGTTTGAAGCATATGTTGAACACATGAATAGGTTTAAATTGCTGTAGATCCTGACTGCAGCCTTGTTTAATTCATTATTTATATCAAAACAATCACAGTCACCAAACTGGGGGTCAATCAACACAGGCTAGAGAATTTAGCCATTTCGGGTGATTCCGTTATGTCTAACAAATCTTCAGAAAGATCTTCCATGCTGTAGCCTGTAGAAACTGGAGCTGCGTTTTAGTAGTGGCTACTTTACTTCTCACATGATGGCGGGGTATTGATCCATGAGCACAGAGACTTTGGAAAACCACTGGAGCTGTGATCTCAATGTTCTCAACCTGCACTCCCTCTCCTTCCTATTACCAAGAATATTAAACTGTGGAAACTGAGGGCCTCTGGGGTCACTGTTGCTTCTCCATTCAATATGCCCTGGTTTCTGAAAGCTCGTGAGCCTCCTGGATCCAGGAATCAAGTCTGTATTGATTTGTGTGCTCAAGATTAACAAGTTTGGGGCCCTGGCGCTGGCTCCGCAGTGATTTAATAAACTAACATTTGCTTCAACTGGAAATTAGAGGCTGAGCTATTATTTCATCTATTAGGTTCCCTGTAAGCCAGTCATTTGTTAACTTTAGGATCAGTATTTATTTTTCACTATGATGACAAAATTATAAATGAATCTTGCTCTTTCTCTCTCCTCTCGCTCTCTCCCAGTATCTACAGGAGATTTGCGGAGAGATCTCTATTGGGAACCCCATGCCTACCTAGTATTCTAAGTAGCTAGCCTTGACCATTTGGGCCGTGTTCCCTGATAGGACACCAGGTTACCTCTGGCTTTGCCTTATGATGAAGCTTTTTCTGATCATTTAGAGTAGTTTCACTTTTTGGATAAATTTTATTTTTTTCTTTTTCCATTTACTGTACAAAATAGAACAAATAATTATAGTTCAAAGGATTTTAACTGAAAAATTAACAGGACAACATCAGAGAACATTTAGCTTCTTCTAAGGCAGATAGTCTATCATTTTTTTTACTTAATTAACAAATTAATAAATTAATAGATTCTGCCATTAGAAACCAAAAAAGGTCTCAGTCACTCTTGGCCTAGAGGGAAGATCAACTTCACCACCACAATGGTATTTTATGTTTTCTTTTGTTACTCAACATTCCCAGTTCTCTTACATTCCATCACTGAGTAATCTGAGGGATCAATGAATCATGACTGCTCCCCAATATAAAGGGCATTTACAACTGAGGTCTTCAGAATTGTCACATCTATGTAGGACTTACTCACTGTCCCCAGCGTATGCCCCTTAAGAGGACTACCATATCCAAATACACACAGACTCAGAGTCTGTGTATGGAGGACTACCTCAGGGAGAGTGAGTGGCTGTGTAAGACGCCCTTCTAAAGGTTTGCCACCGATGGGAACTGCTCTGAGAATCATTCTGCTTTCAGTTCATCTTTAGACAGACTGTGTCCAGAACAGCTATCAGAAAAGCAAGGAGAGCACGTCACAAGAGCTCCGTGGAAATGCACTTGCAGCTTTTTAGCAAGTTTACTCCTGACAAATCCTAACGATACTGAGAATTGGCCTCTATGACAAGCTCAATGTTCCTAAAGCTGGGTAAAGGACAGAAGAAAGAAAATGGCTGGCAAAGGAAGCATGTTAATCAATCAAGAATAGAAAGATGGGTGAGCCTTGAAGACCTTTGTCCTTGCCTCAAATAGTTAAGTAGCAAGTGTAAAGACAAGGGGTGACCCTGCATGTTTGGTCTTGCCCTGAAACCCTTTTCCGGTTGGGTCAATCTCTTCATGTGCATTCCTTGTGTAAGAAATCAAGGCAGAAGTGGGGGGAGAACTATGTCGGGATGGTCCCGGCTTGGGGTCCAGCCTGCAAAGGCTGGTTGGCCTGCAGCTTTTCCGTACTTACACTGATGGAGAGCACAGGGCCTGTTTTGAACATGCAGTATCTGTCTGTCCCTGCACAGATGTCTTCAATGTCTTCTCCATCCCCTTCCAACTGGAGTTCCTTGTGCATAAACTGTGCAAATGCTTTCATTCTGTTGGGGCTCCCACCGACGCAGACAAACTGTCAAAGAAGAGAAACAGGTGCCTACCATCATCACTATGATAAGAGCAAGGATCAGCATTCCGTTCTAAAGCTTTTATTTTGTTGTACAGTTAGTTTACTTCTGAGCATGTGTAGACATCCTGGATTGTGTTCAAATTTGGCTCATTCACATCATTAACCTGAAAGACGGTAGCTAAGTCCAATGAGTTATGTACTAACCTAGTGAAGAAAACCATACGTGTTGACATTGTTCAAGGAGGTCTTTCCTGATGGCTGGCATCTTCACCGATATAATCACCCTTGTGGTGGGCACTCACACTACAGATGTTTAGTGCCAAGTACTGATGATGTGGAACATAAGCGAGGGAAAAGCAAAGGGGCAGCTCCCAGTTTCACTGTGTTTTCTGATTGTCTACCCTGACCATAAGCTTTTACTTTAAATGCATTGTGATCACTTCAAGCTTGACAGGACTCATCTCAAGACTTTTCTGCTCTTGACTGAGAAAAACTCACCAGGGGCAGGACTTGTTATTGTAAGTTCAGAACTTGACTGTGGTATTTCATCCACTCCACTAATTTGTTTTTGTGTCTATCTTATTATCTGACTTTAGGGTAGATGTTGCAATCAAAGATTGTCATATCTAATAAAATATGGTGTTCATTGGCAGTTAGGCAAGGTAATACATGCCTACAAGCAGCATTCTGAGGGTTAGAGAATTATGAGTTTGAGAATAGCCTTGACTGCATAGTACATTTGGACTGGACTACATAGTAAGACTCTGTCTCAAAAGAAAATTATAATTGCTCATGTCACAACATGTTGAAGATATATCAACCCCAAGGACAGGAGAATATGCTAGAGAGAGGGGAGAGAGTGGCCTGTTGCTGGCCTACATGAGTAGGCAACCAAGTGAGCACCAGGCAGGTGTCAGAAACAGAGGATGAACGAGTGTTTGAAGCCAGGATGAAGCAGAGCACACAGAAGGTGGTCAGGCAGACAGCTGCTCAGAAATAAAAGCCACGCAGTGTGGTCCAAGTGTGGTGGGATATAGTGTAAGAGATGTGGTGTGTGTTGTGGTGTATACAGTGTAGAGTATGTGGTGTGGTGTATATATGGTGTGGTATAAGAGGTATGGTGTGTAGTATGGTGTAAGAAGTATGGTGTGTGTGGTGTGGTGTATGTAGTATGGTTAAGAGGTGTGGTGTATGTGGTGTGGTGTATGTAGTATGGTTAAGAGGTGTGGTGTATGTGGTGTGGTATAAGAGGTGTGGTATATGCGGTGTGGCATATACAGTGTGGTTTATGGAGTGAAGCCCAGAAAGCAAATGCCAAAAAATGCTGGAAAGCCACAAGGTGGATGTAGTAGGCAAACTTGGCTCATCGTTGATTAAGTAACTTGCTCAGTGAGACATGAAACCATTGTATTCCTCAGGCCATCGTTTTCGGTGCTCTCAGGTTTAATCAGGATGAAGTGGGATTGAATATTAAAAAGGAGCGTGCATGGATGCAGGCACCTTCTCAGTGATCACAAATGTGGACTTCTGCTTTTAATATCAGGTGACACTGCCCCGACCTGCCTTTTGAGATCATGCCTCTCTACTGCAGAATTCAGTAAAGACGAAGTTGACTGAGTTTTCTGGGAGGGAAAAGACATTTAGTGGTGCCTGACTGATATGGGCAGCATTGGGCGGAGGAACCAAGGCAGACTAGCAAGGACCTTCCCAGGACATCTGAAGAATTCCTGAGGCTGTAGAGTGGGCATCCTCCGCTCACGAGATCAACAGAAGTATTGGGTGGTCTGACTGCATGATGCCTCCTGTTTTCACTTAACAATAATTCCTGGGCAGCATAATCACTCTCAATCACAGGACATAATTACTCATTTTGTCTGGGTACTCTGTGTGTCATCTTTTCTGGAATGTCCTGGGAGTTTTTCTGAACAGCGCATGGGAGTCAGCCACCAAGGATATGGACAAGAGAGCAAGGCAGACCATTGTTAAAAGTGAGCTTCGATTACTATTGATTATTTATGGACTTTCCTCCTTTCTTGTTATAAGTAGTTAAGCACTTTCTTGCTATGAGTAAGTCAAACTTTAAGTATAAGGAGGTCCCTTTTTTTATACACAAAATACAGTAGTTTGAAAATAACTTCACTGTGTGGTGCCAGTACATCTAAATTACAACAATTCGGATTGACCATAAAACCAAAACAGATGTTAGAACAGTTTGCGGTTTGTGTTCTGCTTTGAACTGTAGATGTTGCAGTAATCAACAGGAATTTCTGCATATTTCTGAAGACATAAAGATGACAGGTGTGGACAGGAGCAGTTTGGTTCCTGACGCTTACTCCTAAGTCAGACTCACTGAGCATCAGCTGCAGATACAGTGACCAGCTTGGCTGCTTTAATAAGAAGTAACATCCTACTGAAGACCACCGGCCAGCCTCGGCCTCCAGTGACTTATGTTCCAAACAAAATGATCTCCAACCAGGATTTATCAAAGAAGGTAGAAATACATTGGGCAAGAATTAGAAGCATTATAAAAGTATGTTCAGGACTTTGCCTAATGATTTCCAGAACAAACTCACTTTCCAACGTCCTCAGTAGCTTAAAAGATTTTGCTATGCTACATTAATGTAGAGCATAAATGCAGATTATGTCTTTTGTGTATTAAAAAGGACTGTAAACATTTTGAATGCATATTGTGAAGTCTTATGAAGCAATGGTTTTCTATGTTACTTAAAATTCTGAAGATATCATGCATTTCAGAAGCATGGCCCAGAGCTTCCTGAGCTGGGGCTGATCTGAATGGCCGCTATCTGAAGATGAGCATTCATAGTACCAGCAGACACCATGCAAACTTCTAAAGGAGGGGGGTGACCAACAATCCTACCTAGCTATGATGCCCGTGAACCACATCAGTGGCAAGTATGGCATGGTATTAAGGGTACAGTAGTGGTACACATGCCTTGGCAGTTACCAACAGCTCTCTAATTGGACTTAAGGCCCACTGAACAAGAGTGAAAACATTTGTGCTACTGGAAACCCAGCTAACTACTCAGAGCTCAGAAAGTCATAGTTATTGGAGGAGAATCTACAACCACTAATTTACTAAACTAGCAAAATCCCTAACAACAATCTGCAAACATTTGTCCTTATAGCCACCGATAAATGTAGTCTTTACCCATCCTCAAGAAAACTTCTCTTTGCAATAGATGGAGACACTACAGAGAACCACAACCAGTCAAAAGGCAGAGTTGTGGAACCAAGTCCCAGTGGATACATCTACAAAGCATTCCTGTATCTAAGGCTCAGGGAACATTGTAGAGTAGATAGTGGAAAGATCGCAAGAGCCAGAGGATCAGGGAGTTTGTCGGGAGACTGTATCTCCCAGTAACATCAAAAGCTGCACTCATAAAGTCTCACTGACATGACCACCCAAATGTGAGGTGAGCAAGAACAGCACCAATGGGCATGTAAAATGGATGGAGAAAAGCCCATGAGGCCTCAGTCCTACACAAACAACAGGCAACCAAGGAAAGCTGGGAGAAGGAGAGGTGTTTTTCCTCAGGGAAGAGTACCAAATGATTGCCAGTGCAAATAATCAGTCCTAAAAATACATATACAATCAACATTATATGAACTGAACCAGATAATATTAGGAATGTATATGTCTATACATATACATATATGCATGCAATATCAATGAAAATCTGAGGCAATGAATTTGAAGGAAAGTAGAGAGGGCATATGGGAGGGTTTGGAGAGAGGAAAAGAAAGGGAGAAATAAGCCGGGCGGAGGTGGCACACACCTTTAATCCCAGCACTCGGGAGGCAGAGCCAGGCGAATCTTTGTGAGTTCGAGTCCAGCCTGGCCTACAAAGTGAGATCCAGGACAGGCTCCAAAGCTACACAGAAAAACCCTGTCTCAGAAAAAAAAGAAAGGAAGGGAGAAATGTAATTACATTATAGTTTCAAAACTAAAAATAAATGTAAAATGCTTGGATGAATTAGAGGGTGCCAGCTAGTGATTTTTATAAAAGATATCTGTAAAGACATGATAAAATATCTATTTGGATATTGAATTTGAAAAACATCTTTCTAGCACCTCTACCACATTTTTCAATTGTTTCCATCTCCAGTGAGTATGGCAGAGACGGACGAGATACATGCCAAGACTCTTTCCTCTTCTTTCTAGGCTCACAGTTCATGTTGACTTCCCAGGCCCTTTTCCAGGTGGACAAGGCCATATGCCTGAGTTCAAGCCACTAGAATGTGAGCAAAAGGGAAGTGTCCCACTTCCGGCCTAGAGCACAGATGCACCCCACCCCCATCCCACAAGGAGGATGTATTGTACCTACTTCTACCATCTGCTAGATGGAGGTACACACCCAGGAACTGGGCCTCCAGACCAACATTCTGCCTGGCCAGCCATCTGCCAGATGCACCTGCTTGATGCTTGTTATGAATTAAAGGCCAACTTATATTGTATTAGGTCACTGAGAGTATGTAGTACCATGTAGGAAAATCCTTCAAAATATAGGAAAGATCTGAAGGAATGTGGGGGACTGTCAGAGTCATTCAGATTTGTTTTTTCTGCCCATTTGTTTGTTTGTTTAAAACAGGATCCATGTAATCCAGATTGGTTTTGAACTCACTATGAAGGCAAGGTTGGCCTGAACTTTTGACCCACATGCTTACATCTCCCATGTGCTTTGGTTGAAGGCATGCACCACCATACCCAGTTCATTCAGATTTAAATGGTATACCCTACCATCTTCTTTCCCATTGAAGTTCCTATTGATAATAATTATCACCATCTTTTGTGAATTTTTAGGTATTGGTGGGTTATGTCCCTGCCTTGTAGTCAGAATTGCTGACTTGAGACTTAAGGGAGTCAAGAAATGAAACCTACAATGTCCTCACTCTGAGGTAAGAGAGCAGTGGATGAAGGTACATTTCTGAGGAGGTAATCTATAACAAGACAGCTGATTTTTCTTCTGCTCCCAACATTCTGGTTTGGTTATGATTATGATTCTGTTCTGATCCTAAATCTAAACACACTTTTGCCTCTTTTCCTTCAAAATGGGGCTATGCTTGGCGTTGCTCTCTGAAGAGACAAAACTATTTGAAATGGAGCATGTCTGTGATCCAGCTGACTATACTGGTGGGGGGAAGTAGCTAAGTGGTTCTGAGAAGCAGAGTGTGGCTGGAGTGTTGATAGAAACCCAGCCAGGTAGAGAAGTGGGAACATGAAGGCCCAATTTTGAGACCAACAAAGATGAGTCCATATGCACTCAAGTGTTTGCAGACATAATATGTGTGATTCTCATCTCTACAACAAAGTCATCAATCCCATAATTTACCAATAATGAGGAGAGTAACAAATTCAGTGTGTGTGCGCGTGTGTGTGTGCGCGCGCACGTGTATTTCAAGAACCAGAAACCATTTCATCAGGGGAACCTGGGTTTACCCTCAGCTTGTTCAACGTACTGGCTGTGTTGTGCCTTCCACAGATAGATAAATATAACAGGTGGGGCTTTTTGTTGTTGTTTGTTTTTGTTTTGTTTTTCCCCAGAGACAGGGTTTCTCTGTGTGAAAGCCCTGGCTATCCTGGAACTCACTCTTTAGACCAGGCTGGCCTCGAACTCACAGAGACAACAGATGTGTTTTAGCACCACATATACATTGAGCTCTAGTGTACTCCTCTGTATGGGGAAGGTAATATCTAGTTTCTAATGTAACCAAAGCCAGACTTTAACTGCTGACCTTCTGCCTACACATCCCATGTGCTTTGATTATAGACACACAGGTAGAAGAAAGGAAGGAAGAGCCTCCATGGTGGGGACTGGGTAGGATCATATACAAAGAAGGCAGTCCATGAATAGTAGGGGAGAGACAGACACTTAGACACACACACACACACACACACACACACACACACACACACACACACACAAAACAGGCTATTCGAAACATGTCCTATCTTTTTAATGTGTACCTTCATTGGTTGATTATGGCAATCCTCCTATTCCAAACAATCATTCTTAAATAAAGGTCTTGGGAAAATCACTGTGAGTCATAAACCTCACACCTAACATTTTAATCCATGTACAACCCAGTTAATGAGTACCAAAGTTGACTTGATCAAAGATTCCTGGAGCCTCAATATCAGACTCGGTAGAAGCGACAGAGGTTGCATTAAAAAGATGAAGCAGCAAAAGGAGGTAGGCTGCACAAAGGCGGGGAGCTGTAGTCTGGAGAAGAATGGAGACACAGGCTGAGCTACTGCCTGGACACCCGCCCACGCTCACACGCTCCGTTATAGATGGAGGGAGGAAGCCGCTGAGCACAAACTGACAATGGATATCAGAGCCATCCTTCCTTCCTCCCTCCCTCCCTCCCTTCTTCCCCCTTCCTTTCTTCATCTGTCTACACTCATCCTCTTTATCATCTTTTTTCACATTCCTCTCCATTTAATTTTTGGGAATTCTGATGTCCTGTAACTCAGAATCCACCTGGTCCAGTGAATAAAATCCCTGGGAACTCGCAGAAGAACTTGGTCTAAGCACCAGCACCTCCACTCAGCGGTAACTTTAACTTCCTCTGATTTCTGTGAGTTCATTCCCACTGACCATATCTGTGAATCATCCTAAACTAATGTACCTACATGTGAAAAATCCTTACAAGATATAATATCCACTTGACTCCTGTTTCTAATCGGAAACATTTACTACAAAAATTAGGAATAAGTTTATATAATTTATAACACACCTCTTGAACCCATGAACAGTAGATTTCAAACAAAATGGAATAATATGGAAAATATTATTGTGTGTTATATTAATTATTATATTATAATAATATGGAAAATAGTAATAACATAATGTTATACAAGAGAATACAGGATGGCAAAGACAGAGTCTCATTTATCCCAGGCTGGCCCTGAATTTGCTACATAACCAAAGATGACCTTGAGTGTGAACGTCTGATCCTCCTGCCTGAACCTCCTAAATTCTGGGAATACAGGCTTGCACCACTACACCAGTCTATGCCCTCAGTCTCATTATAAACATTTTAATAATTTTTCATTAAAAAGGAATGGAAGAGGCAATGTGAAGTTAATATGCTCAAAACACATTATGTGTTTGTAAGAAAGTGTCCTTATGTAACCTAGTACCTAGTATAATAAAGATATGCCAATAGAAAAAGTGAAGGAATGAATAAATGAAATTAAAGAAAAGAAAGTGCCCAGATGGTGTCCTGGTCTAGGAAGTAGGGTTATAAGTTATATTTTTAAAAACAGAATGTTCTTTTCTATGTCTTCCTAATTTTAAATAAGGAGCAAGAATTGCTTTTACAATCTATTTATAAGATAAAATAAGTAACATAGTAATATGATTCTCCCATTATTATTCTATAAACAACTTTTTCATGAAATATTGCTTATAAGAAAAATCTTAATGATACAAAATATGGACAATGGTCATTTTTTTGAGAAGAGAATAATAGAGCATTGTTAGTCTTGAATTCTGTTATGATTTTAAGATGAGAATTAGTGAGGTTCAGCAATAAATGTAGATGTTAAGTTATGAACTGAATCTGTTAAGACATGATGAATTCTGAATAGCCACAGCATCATCAATAAAATTATATTTATCTCTAGGGACCAGAGCATCCAAGTAATCATGTTAGCACTGGATTTAGTTTGGAACCCTTTACATCTTGTTAGGGTGAAAATGGTTGTTCCAAATTAGAGTGAGTGCATATGCTCTTGGGACATCTGACTTGTCTCTAGTCAAGGCTGTGAAGTTTATTAAGGAGAAGATAAGAAAGAAAAAAATGGCAAAGGAAATACAGTCATTTTCCTGACATTCAAAATATTTTTACCTTTACATCCCCAAACATTGCTGGAAGGTTGTGTGTTTTGGTTCCTAAATCCAAGTGATAGAGAATATCTTCATCCATAGCATCCAGGTAAGGATTCTTAACATATACAGACCGTTTTCTAGGGAAAAAACACATATACACACAAAGAAGATGTCAGCACCCTGAGATGGGATAACAGACTACACCTGTGATCACCACTAACACAACTACTGCACACAAACCTCTCGTAATTAAATCCGGCACACTATGGCTAATATTCGTTTAAAATTATTGTGTACCACACTTAGAACTAAGCATGAAAATTATCCCACACCAGGAAACTGATGAGATAAATGCATTAACTCACATAATATCATAACTGTGTTGTGGAATAATCTTTTTTGTACAATGTGAAGATCTGTCACTCTGGTTGGTTTAATAAAAAGCTGAAAGGTGAGGCGTGATTTAGTAAAAAGCTAGGCAGGATTTCCAGGCACACAGGATGCTGGGAAGAAGAAGAAGAAGAAAAAGGAGAGTCGCCAACCAGAAGCAGAGGGAGCAAGACATGCAGGAGGAGAGGTAAATGGCCTGAATCACAGGGCAACAACTAGATGAATAGAAATGGGTTAATTTAGCCGCTAAAATAGCTCAGTTGGGAGAGCATTATACTGGAGAAATGGGTTAATTTAAGTTGTAAGAGCTAGTTAGAAACAAGCCTAAGCTATCAGCTGAGCTTTCATAATTAATAAGTCTCCTTGTTGTGATTTGGGTGCTGGCTGGTGGGACAGAAAAATCTGCCTCCAAGATGAGTAACATTAATAACCCAACTTACATATGAAGACACCGAGACTGTTGCTCACTCCCATGTAACTAGAAAATCTACAGGCATCTCTACTCAGTTCACTCTGTCCCTAATTGTCATCCTCTTACTTTGAGGCTCCATAATATAGGGACGTGGCTCTCAGACCACCTTGGTTCTCATGCTAGATCAGCCGGACACACATTTATTGTGTAAGCAAGCTAACTGTGTCCTTCCATTCCCTCATCTGTGAAGTAGGAATGGTGAAAACTGCCACTTGGCAAGCTGGTGAGCCCTGAATTTCCTAATTATAAGGCATTGAGACATACAGTGAAAAACACTGAACCAGATGCGCGCACACACGCACGCACACACCCTCATCATTATACTGTGAGGCTTACACGGAACACCCATCCTAGTCATGCACGGTTGCCAGGCCCCTGCTCCCTCTCACACTGCACCCTGCACACACAGCAACTGCATGCTTCCCTAGCCGTGCCCCACATGCTCCAGTGAGGAGACATCTCTCAGCACTGCATCTCCATCTCTGCACACTTCTCTGCTTCCCTCTCAACTTCCCTGGTGTGTATGTTTGTGTCTGGGTGGACTTAGGTAAACAAAATCCTGTGGTCTCTTTCACGGGCCAGCATTTCTTAGCATTTCTTATATTTTTGGTTGTGAGCCTAGCCTTTAAGGGCTGAGCCATCTCTCCAGCCCACCGGCCAGCATTTCTTACAAGTAACCATGAAGAATTGCCTGGATGGATCTTCTTTCAATAATCTGCCCCCTCCCCAATCTCTGTCTCTGTCTCTCTCTCTCTCTTTCTGTTCCCCCTGGCTCCCTGTGTGTATACACTTCTTTTTGACACTGGTCTATGGAAACACTTTGAGTATCTGCCATTGAGAAGACAACCTTCCACGATGTATGTATGACTTCATTTCTACCTAAGGCCACTGACCCAGCCCCCATCACTGGCTGGGTCACCAGGCAGGCCTTCCTTTCTCATTGGACAAGTCCATGTCATACAAGGCAGTAAGCTGCCCCTGAGCCTGGGCCCTTAATTCATTCTAACTTATGCTTAGAAAGCACACTCTTTACAGCCTTCAGTTACTTTATCATAATGTGTGCCTTCGGTTATCAGTGATAACAAAGTAACTGTCCCATGCCACAGTGGATCAAGACATCTTATCCAGAATCATCTGGAAATTCTTGGGTCCTCCCACTGCCCTCTAAACACTTTAAACATTCTCAGCAAGCCTCGTGACCTCATACATCTCCAGTGACTCTAATCTGATCCGAGTTATGCTTTAAAAACCACCAAGGGGAAAACACTGGTGACCGGGCCAAAATTAATTGGATGCTCCGAAAGCCCTGCTTTTTTTAAATGATGCCAATTAATGAGCTGCCATGGTGGAAGCTCCTGCTGTAAGCCTTTGCTCGTGAACTCTTCCTTCCACTTCCCTTTCATTTTTCACTTATCAGAATCCCATTCATTCCTCAAGGCCAGCTCGAACACATCTTCTGGGGGAGTGTTCTGAGCAGTCTTTATCCCTAATCAATATCTTTCCCTTCACCATGTTCCTAACACATCTATTTTGTGCTGATGCTCTTAAAATGGAGTTAATTTTCTGTCTCCTCAGAAAGATTGTAAATTCCTTGAAGCGAGTTGTCTAATGCATCTTTCTTTAATCTCTAAGACTTAACAAATCCTGTTAACCTAAATTTAACTGTTCAGAAAGTGGAACAAAATACTACTAGTTTTTTTCCTCCTTAAAAACATTAGAAGTAACAGGTTCTTAATTAGCTTGTGAGTCATATCTCGTTTGGGGTGGGGGATGAAGAGAACTTCATGGAGTTGCTGTACTGTCACTTCAGAACAAGCTCCTGCATCCGAAGCAGGACAGATGACCTCCTTGCTGCAGCTACGAGGAGAAAGTTCCACCCCCCCCACCCCCAACCCCCACCCCACTCCTCTGCGCTATGCAGAATTGCTGAGTCAAGCTTCAGCAGCATCACAGCCTAGCTCAGGAAGCTGGTTAGAAAGGCAAACCACGTTTCCACCCCAGAACCATTGACTCAAAACCTGCATTTTAATAACCCCTAGTAATTCACATGCACACGAGAGTACGAGAAACACCACCACTCACTTTCTCTTCCAAATTCAATTTTAGTTTTTATTTCATTCTGCCAAAGCTGATTTCATTCATGATCATAAGATTTTCCTTTGGATTTCCTACTGAGTCTACAGACCATAACACTAAGAGACATACTCATTCATCTGCAGCGACTCTTTAACTGCTCATCAGAATCACTGGGGGAACTTTAAAGCCTACTGGAGTCTGATATTGATGGAGATTCTTGTCTCCTGGCCCACAGAAAAGCACGTCTAAGACAATTATTCTGTCAGCAACCAAAGAAGGCTTTTTGGCCATTTGAATCTTTTCTGGTTGCATACAAATGGATTGTTTAAGATTGTTCTATTTTTGTGAAGAAGGACATTAGAATCTCGATTTGAATTATGTTGAATCTGTAGGCCACTTTGTGTAGTATGAATAATTCACCAGTATCAAGTCTTCTTGTCTACAAACGTGAGCTATCCACTCATCTATTTATGCCTTCTATGTTGTCTTGAATTTCTTTCACCAACATTCTATGGTTTTCAGTATACAAATCTTTTCAGTATACAGTCTTTTACTCTGCTTAGTTGAGATTGTTTCATTAAGTTCATTTCCAGGTAGTTTCATGTTAGTATATGGAAACAATGTTAATCTTCTCTTGCTGAGTTGATAACCTACCACTTCACCAAATTTATCAGTTCTAATAGGTGTTTGGATTTTTGTTGTTTGATGTGTGTGTGTGTGTGTGTGTGTGTGTGTGTGTATGTGTGTGTGTGTTCTCAGTGTCTTTAAAATAACAAAGCTAGATACATTACAATCTTGAGTGGAAATACAAAGTATGAGGCAGTGTACACCTATAACATGGAGCTAAATTCTAACCACACATTGAAATCACTAGCTGGACTTTAAAGAGTGCTCATACCTTGGCCCCTTCTTAGGATTTCTGATTCAATTTGTCAAGGACACCTGGCCTTAGAGCTTCTAAAACTACTGACCTCCACCTTTTCTGTATTCAAGAAGAAAAATCTCAAGAAACATAGTCATTAATTACATTCTCTTGTATGATATTTGTTATAATAGTCCCCTAACCAGTGGTTCTCAACTTGTGGGTTGCAACCCCCATAGGGTTGCATAGCAGATATTTGCATTATGATTCATAACAGTAACAAAATTACAACTATGAAGTGGTAATGAAATGATTTTATGGTTGGGGGTTACAACAACATGAGGAACTGTATTAAAGGATCACAGCATTAGAAAGACTGAGGACCACTGTCTTAACACACTTTGGAGGTATCCTTTAGATTTCCTTGATGTCTGGGTTGCTCATTAGGGAAGGTGAGAGAGAATGATCCTAAGTTCGAGGCCACCTTAGGCTACATAGAAGGTTTTAAGCCAGCCTGTGCCAAATAAAACCCACAAATGACTGCAATCAAATCAGTGTGACACAGGGACATCAATGAAGGAGCCAAGATGGTAGACCCAGGAACAGAGCCAGTTATTGATGGACAGCTGGTATTTGACAAGGCCGCCAAGAACACACAATGAAGAAAGGAAAAGCTTTTCAGTAAGTGGTGTTGAGAAAACCTGATCTCCACCTGCAAAAGAATGAAACTGAATTTGATCGTGCACTGTGTCCAAATGTCAACTCAGAATAGGCAGCAGCTGCGCTTGTTAAGACCTGAAACCGTGTCACGGAAAACCACAGAGACTCCATGTTTGTTTGGGAAGTGGTCACTCAGGTAGTTTAGAAAGTGGTCACTCTTTTTTTTTTTTTTCCAAATGAGGTATGACTCACAATAAAAGGCAAAACAAACAAACAAATGAACAAATGGGGTTGTACCTAACTAAAACCTCCTGCCTAGCAAAGGAAACAACCATAGTGAAGACACAACCCAGGGGCTGGGAGAAAGTATTTGCAAACTAAACATCTGACAGGAGCCCTTTATCCAAGTTCAATAACTCAGTAGCAAGGGAGCAAAATATGGTTAAGCATAGCCCAAAGATTTGGACATTCTCGAAGATTCAAAAAGTCGACAAGTATATTTTAAAGTTTTCAATATTGATATTCATTAGGGAAATGAAAATTAAAAACAATGAGCTGTCTCTTCACACATCAATGTCCACTGATAACAGATGCTGACGAGGTCTAGAGACAAGAGAAACTTTGTATATTATTGGTGGAAGTGTAAATTAATATGGCTAGTCTGGGAAAAAATCATGGGGGCAAATATCATATGGTACAGAAATTTCACTTTTTGTTATGTGTACAAAAGAATTGAGATTGGTGTGTCAGAGTAATACCTATACTCCATGTTTATTATAGCACTATTTCTAATAGTGATATATATATATATAGTTACTTACATTTTTATATGTATTGTGAATATGTCTATAAATATATTTTATATTATATAAATATATGTATAATGCATATGTTTATAAATATATTTATAATATATTCAAAATGGAATACTATTCAGACTTTCTCACAATTATTTATTTGTGGGTGTGGGTGTGAATGTGTATGTATGACAGCACATGTAGGAAGTCCCAGGACAACTTGTGGGAGCCGTTTCTCTCTTTCCATGATGTGAGTCCTAGAGACCCGACTCAGGTCATCAGGCTTGGTGTCGAGTGTTTATTTCCCCCCTGAGCCATCTCACTGGGCTCTCAGCTTTTCTAAAGAAGAACACCCTGTCATTTCTGACATGGATAGAACTGGAAGTATGCTAAGCATAAAATTAGCCCAGAAAGACAAACAATGCCACCTCTCTCTATGTGGACTCTAAATGTTGATCTCACTAAAACACAGAGAAGCGGGTGGACATCAAAGGTTGGGCACTAGGGAGGTATGGGGAAGAGATGGTTAAAGGGAACACAGACACAGTTACATGGGAAAAAACTGTTCCTAATCACTAAGAAAGCTTAGCAATCTACACCGCCTTGCCTGGTAACCACAGGGAACACATAAAGATTTCAAAATTGCTGTGAAATAAATTTTGATCATTCTTACTACCAAACAATGAGAAACTGGTGAGGGGTGGATATTTTAGCTAGATCAATAGGATTTTCTACAATGCATACGTAGCTGGAAATCTCTGGCTGGACTGAGGATACAGTCATTAGCAGAGTTCTTATCTAGTATTGATGAGGCCTTGAGTTCAGTTCCTAACACTGCAAGCCAACCGAACACACAAACACACAAACAAAAGCCCACCAACACATTGTGCCCACAAATATATGTCAATTACCACTTTCAACTAAAAACAAATAAATGAATATTTACAAAATTTTTACAAAATTGAGAAAAGGCTTGCCTGAGACTTCATGCCAAATTCAAACCTGTATGAAGCTGGCTTTTCCAATGTGTCGCTCTTTCTAAAATCTCTAGCTGCTACTAAATAGCCCCCCACACAGTGTTTCCTCCTCAAAACCTTTTTTAAAGCCCATCTTCACACATTTTCCTAACTTGTGCTCTAAATATTGGTCACCAAAGAAAAACGCTACCTGGGAGGTTTTCCATTTTCCTTTGCCTTCATTTGCATACCTCTCTCATTTCTGAAGGAAAGAAGGTGGCAGGAGGGGTCTGTGTGAGCCTGGGAATGGAGCACTGTGGGTATGCTGACATCACGACAAGACATTTCCCATAATTCTTAGCAAATCAGAGGGAACTTGCAAAAATTCCTTAAGCCTCACGAAGACTAATGCGCTATTATGTCCTGTTAACCTGAGGCAGAAGTTAGAGTTTAATTTGCAGGCAGCTTAGGCAGATTTGTGTCCACTTTTGAGATGAATAGTATCTGAATGGTATTTCAGAAGTTGATTCTATGTCATGTCCGTCCATCACAAAGCGTATGAAATGACCCCATGACACACTCAACACAGTTAAAATGCCATAGGCATTGTGGGAACCTTTCGTTATTTCTCAGGTATAGCCTGTGGTCCTGGAATTAAATGCTGAGTTCACTGCACAGTGAATTCCAGGCTGTACTTTGAATTTGTCTGCTCCCGTGGGTTTTTGTGTGTTCTTTTGACCTATTTTCTTTTTCTTTCTTTTTTTATTTATTATTACTATGCGTATTATTCATTATATATATTTTTTATAAAATCGTGTGGAGGTGGACATGGCAGGAGGCACATGTGGAGGTCACAGGATAACTTGGTGGAATCATTTTTCTTCCACCTTTGCGTGGATGCTGGGGAGTGAATTCTGGTGGCCAAGCTTGCTCTTGTCCATCCCACCAACCTCCACTCTATGTTCTTACATGAACCAACTTGCCAACTCTGCGAGAATCAAAGAATAAAAATTTTCAGTGCTTTTGTGTGGGTTTGTATTATGGACAGTATTCCAATTATTTAATCCCCACTGTGAAAAGATGTATAAAACTCCAGGCACTTAAAATAAAACCTAAGGGACACTCACCTGCCCGAAACAAGAAAAGATCAAAATTACTCACCCCTCATAGGCATTCTTGTCCGGTCTCATGGGTCTATTAGAAGCAGGTGAAATGGAAGCCATATTCTGCGGTTCACAGATATCAGGAAATAGCAATATTAGGGACCGCTGTTAAATTACAGATCTAATCACAGCAGCACAGCTCCAAGTCAGATTAGCAGCTTCCCTTCAAACTCAGGTTTTCTTCTGAAATTTTCCTCTAAAATCTTCCTTAGCATCTTAAACTTCTCTGCCAATTTCAAAACACCATCCCTGGATGGCCTTTTATATGATACCCTCGCTGACAGCGCATCATTCCCCAAGAAGATAGGCTCCTTGGGAAGGTGTGGCATCCTTTCTCTTTAACCAGGTTGGTTAACTCGTTAGCTTTGATCACTGCACCTCTCCATGGCAT
Organism: Peromyscus leucopus; assembly: GCF_004664715.2. NCBI lineage: Eukaryota > Metazoa > Chordata > Mammalia > Rodentia > Cricetidae > Peromyscus > Peromyscus leucopus. The sequence continues at coordinate 35,814,030 of NC_051066.1, read as the reverse complement.
CTGACCTCGGGCCCAAAGTAGGGCTGACGTGACACACCAACTTATTTGCTTAGAAACAACTGTATAGGAACACAAGCCTGCTTTGGGCTTCCATGCCAACCGCATCAAAAATGTGTCCAGCACACGTGAGAACTTTCAGTTCTCAAATATTTCGTTTTTCCATCCTTTCCCACTACTTGCCAGTTTGTTTTTGTTCTTTGTGGTTACTAGTTAGGAACACATCCAAAGTCAGGACCTCAGAAAGCCCCTTTGTAGGGACTTTGCCCTCTGAGTTCATACGGGAGGTCTGATGATTCAACAAAGCTGCTTTCCTAGGGCCTCTTCATTGAACTAAATACAAGGTTGACGCCAACGTCCACTAAACCATGCTTCTCAGTGCCAATGCAGGTAGAATAAAGAATGATAGCTTAATAGTTTCAGAAAAGATAGTGTCCTTCTGTTTTTAGGGAAATCTGTTCATCGGTAGCCCGCTATGACTGTGCGGACCTATACTCCCAGCACTTAGGAGTCCGGACAGAAGGATGGCTCGAAGCTTGGTGGCAGCCTGGTCTACAGAGTTCCACAGTGTGTGTAGAAAGCAATCCCTGCTTCAGGAAGAAGAAGGAGTGAAAAGAAGGAAGGGAAGGAAAGAAGGGAGAGAGGAGGGAGGGAAAGAGGCAGGGAGGGAATGGGTGAGAGAAAGAACGGATTCCCTGTGTGCTGGTGCATTTCACTCAGGAGTGAGGAAATCCACTCCACCATGACCCTTCCTCTCACGGTTCCTATGGGAACCAGCTGACATTCTGTATGGGGCAGAGCTTCAAGAACATGAGTATCGTGGGTTTTCAGCAAATCAGAACTTAAAATATTCCTAAGAGCCAAGTAGAAGATATGTGGCGTTTCCTGATGTGTGTGGATTTCTCTTTAAGAATGTGTATTACAGCCAAGAAGCAAATAGCCTGGATCCTTCTTTCTTTTTTTTCTTCTTCTTTTTTTAAAATCCAATTAACATTTTTTTTATTTATTTTTCATACCAACTACAGTTTCTCCTCCCTCCTCTCCCCCTAGTCTCCCCTCCACCTCCCATCTACACACTTCCCCATCCACTTCTCCTCATCTCCATTCAGAAAGGGGCAGGCCTCCCACGGACTTGAAAAAAGCATGGCACATCAGGTTGAGGCAGGACCAAGCTCCTCCCCGCCTGCATCAAGGCTCGGCAAGGTAATCCAGCATAGGGGAAAGGTTCCCAAAAGCCAGCTAAGTACCAGGGACAGGTCCTGATCTCACTGCTAGGAGCCTTGCAAACACACCAAGTTACACAACTGTCACATGCAGGCTCCCTAACTGTTGATCCAGAGTCCATGAGCTCTCACGCGCTCAGGTCAGCTGTCTCTGTGGGTTTCCCCATCATGACCTTAAATCCCCTGACTCCTACAATTCCTCCTTTTTTTTTTTTTTTTTCAGCATGACTCCCGGAGCTCAGCCCAGTGCTTGGCTGTGGATCTCTGCATCCGCTTCCGTCAGTTCCAGTTCTAGCTCTTTCATGGCAATTAGGATAGCCACCAATCTGATTATAGTAGATGGCCAGTTCAGGCAAACTCCCCACCACTGCTAGGGGTGTTAGCTGGGGTCATCCTTGTGGATTCCTGGGAGTTTCCCTGGCACCAGGTTTCTCCCTAACCCTGAAATGCACCCCCATCAACACATCTTTCCTTACTTCTCCCCCCTCCGCCCTGCCCCCAACCCACTCCCTCAAGCCCCAATTCCCCTACTGCTACCCCCAGTTTACCCAGAAGATCTATTTTCCCTTCCCAGGGAAATCCATGCATCCCTCTTTGGGCCCTCCTCGTTATCTAGCCTCTCTGGAGCTGTGGATTGCAGTCTGGCTATCCTTTAGTTTACTCCAAATATCCACTTATGAGTGAGTACATACTGTGTTTGTCTTTCTGGGTCTGGGTTACTTCACTCAGAATGATTTTTTCTAGTTCCATTCATTTGCCTGCAAATTTCATGAGGTCATTGTTTTTTACAGCTAAGTAATACTCCATCATGTGAATGTACCACATTTTCCTTATCCATCCTTCGGTTGAGGGGCATCTAGGTATTCTGGCTATTACAAACAATGCTGTTATGAACATAGTTGTTCATACCTTGTGGTATGATTGAGCATCCTTGGGTATATGCCCAAGATTGGTATAGCTGGGTCTCGATGTAGATTGATTCCTGATTTTCTGAGAAACCACTATATTGATTTCCAAAGTGGTTGTACAAGTTTGTACTCCTACCAGCAGTGGAGAAGTGTTCCCCTTTCTCCACATCCTCTCCAGCATGAGCTGTCTTCAGTGTTTTTGATCTTAGCCATCCTGACAGGTGCTAAGATGGTATTTCAGAGTTGTTTTGATTTGCATTTCCCTGATGACTAAGGATGTTGAACAATTCCTTGAATGCTTTTTGGTCATTTGAGATTCTTCTGTTGAGAATTATTCGTTTAAACCTGTACCCCACTTTTAAAATTGGATTAGTTGAAATTTTGATGTTTAGTTTCTTGAGTTCTTTATATATTTTGGAGATAAGCCCTCTGTTGGATGTGGGGTTGGTGAAGATTTTTTTTCCCATTCTGCAGGCTGCCATTTTGTCTTACTGACAGTGTCCTTAGCCTTACAGAAACTTTTCAGTTTCAGGAGGTCCCATTTATTAATTGTCGATCTCAGTGTCTATGCTACTGGTGTTACATTCAGGAAGTAGTCTTCTCTTCTATCAGGTTCAATGTAACTGGATTTATATTGTGGTCTTTGATCAATTTGGACTTGAGTTTTGTGCAGGGCAATAGATATGGATCTATTTGCATTCTTCTACATGTAGATATCCAGTTATGCCAGCACCATTTGTTGAAGATGTTTTCTTTTTTTCATTGTATAATTTTGGCTTCTTTGTCAAAAATCAGGTGTTCAGAGGTGTATGGATTTATATCAGGGTCTTCAATTTGATTCCATTGATCCACATGTGTTTTATGCCAATACCAAGCTGTTTTTATTACTATAGCTCCGTAGTAGAGCTTGAAGTCATGGGTGGTGATACCTCCAGAAGTTCTTTTATTGTACAGGATGATTTTGACTATCCTGGTTTTTTTGTTTTTCCATATGTAGTTGAGTATTATTCTTTTGAGGTCTGTGAAGAATTGTTTTGGGATTTTGATGGGAATTGCATTTTGAATCTGAAGATTTCTTTTGATAAGATTGCCATTTAATCCTATCTATCCATGAACATGGGAGATCTTTCCATTTTCTGATATCTTCTTCAATTTCTTTCTTCAAAGACTTAAAGTTCTTGTCATACAGGTCTTTCACTTGTTTGGTTAGAGTTACCCCAAGATATTTTATATTATTTGTGGCTGTTGTAAAGGGTGATGTTTCTCTGATTTCTTTCTTGGTCCATTTATCATTTGTACATAGGAGAGCTACTGATTTTTTTTTTTTAGTTAATCTTATATCCTGCCATATTAATGAAGGTGTTTATCAGCTGTAGGAGTTTACTGGTAGAATTTTTGGGGTCACTTATGTATATCATCATAATGTCTACAAATAGAGAAGTTTGACTTCTTCCTTCCCAGTTTGTATCCCCTTGATCTCCCTTTGTTGTCTTATTGCTGTAGCTAGATCTTCAAGTACTATATTGAATAGATATGGGGAGAGTGGACAGCCTTGTCTTGTTCCTGATTTTAGTGGAATCACTTTGAGTTTCTCTCCATTTAATTTGATGTTGCCTGTTGGCTTGCTGTAAATTGCCCTTATTATGTTTAGGTATATTCTTTGTATCCCTGATCTCTCCAAGTCCTTTATCATGAAGGGGTGTTGTTTTTGTCAAAGGCTTTTTCAGTATCAAATGAGATGATCATGTGGTCTTTTTCTTTTAGTTTATTTATATGATGGATTATATTGACAGATTTTTGTATATTTAACCATCCCTGTATCTCTGGGATGAAGCCTATTTGATCATGGTGGTTGATTTTTTTTTATGTGTTCTTGGATTTGGTTTTTCAGTATTTTATTGAGAATTTTTGCATCAATGTTCATGAAGGAGATTAGTCTGTAATTCTCTTTCTTTGTTGCATCTTTATGTGGTTTGGGTATCAGGGTAAGTGTAGCCTCATAAAAAGAATTTGACAATGTTCCTTCTATTTCTGTTATGTGGAACAATTTGAAGAGTATTGATATTAGCTCTTCTTTGAAATTCTGGACTGAAACCCTCTGGCCCTGGGATTTTTTTTTTTTTTTTTTGGTTGGGAGACTTTTAATAACTACTTCTATTTCTTTAGAGGTTATAGGTATATTTAAATTGTTTATCTGGTCTTGATTAATTTTGAATATCCGGGATCTTAACTTAAGATGAAAACTATTTTGTGAAAGTCCTCAAAACTTTTTTTTTGTTGCTTCTTTTGGTTCATGGTAGACAGCCAACAAAGTTTTCAGAATGTGAAGGCAAATGTATTTTGGGGAATAACCAAAGTAACATAAGCCCTGCCATGGCCACTGCCCACCAGGCATTTATAATTTTACCCAAATTTTCCAAGAACCATTTTGAAAGTTATCTTAGAAAAGGTAATGATAGCTATGAGACAAAATAAACCCGTTGTCTTGGAACTTGGGACCTTAGCTCCTTGCTGTAGCTTATAATTATTTGTACATCTCAAGCCTCTGACACTGCAAACTAGTATCCCAGCTGTTCTTTCCCAACAGTCATTGACAACATTGAGACTCTAATGTCCACTGATTGTCAGCCAGCCCTTCATTTAGTTTTACATATGCCATATCTCTTCATTTATCTTTAGGGGATAATGAGGAAGACCACCAAATTACACTTGGCATTTACCACTGCTTCTGACGGGTGAAAGCATTAGCTAATTAGCCATTATGTGATTAATTACCTCTGTGAACCAATTAGGGTAATTAACATGTCTATCTCCAGTGCAGATTCTGTCAACCAGTGATCCTGGTCACTAATAATGTCAGATAGAACAAGCTAAAGTATAAGTGCTCCATTATAACAACTCTCCTCTGTGCCTGGTCATTGAGATCAGTAGTCAGCATGTAAGGGGGTTTAGAACAGACTTGGAGAGTCTGTGAAAGGACAGTATCAACTGATGTCTTTTGAGAAATCGGAAGTTATTCTCTCCTGATCAGTAGTCATCATGTAAGGGGGTTTAGAACAGACTTGGAGAGTCTGTGAAAGGACAGTATCAACTGATGTCTTTTGAGAAATGGGAAGTTATTCTCTCCTGATTTCAGTCTTCTATAGACTAATTCATACTCTGATAGTGCGCTGTGACCTGAAGGCCCGTCAGTCTAACAGGAAGGGGAAAGTTTTGTTTTTGGAAGGCATGCAAGAGGTCAACTCGGGCACGGCCCTGGTGTTGTGCAAACACAGGCCATGTTCCAGCAAAGCCTTGACGCCTTACAGCATGGATCAGGAAGGTCCTGCATTAGCTCCACCGGAGTCCGCTCTGTGGTGTCTGAGCTGCAGCGGACACTTCTGCCAGCCTTCCTCCACAGTGCTATGCCAGCCCCTGGAAATCCTCCATCCTAAACTGTTTCCTCCCAGGCTTAGTTCAGCCTCCGGACCCCGGATGTTCAGCTGGCTGACTTCCGTCTCTCCTCAGTAGCTGCAGTTTCTACAGAGTCTAGGAGACGTACATGTGTGGAGTTAAAATCCTGCTGATCCACCTTCTAAGGCAGTGTTCTGTCACCCTGAAAAGGAGTTTGCTTTTCAAACTCTGATAACACTGTTAGTGCTATATGGTTTTTATGTCTAAGTATCTGCAACAGAACAGCTCTACTAGTGACTTTGTGTGTGTGTGTGTGGGGGGGCTCTAGTATTTTAAAAGTCAAGTGCCAAAATACATGCCGCTGACTATAATCCACTTTCAATAATCACACCTTATAATGGCCACCTTAACTCTTTTAGTAATATGTTTTTACTGTGCTATGAGTCACACTCGTCAGGATGCTTCCCAAGGTGCCCAGCCTGGTTGTGCAGGTAGATGGTAGGCTTCAGCAAGTTACCCTGTCTTCGAAATAACACCCCCGACATGCACGAATAAGCTTGTAGGCTTGCCCTCATAATGGCAATGGGCAGTACTCCAATCCTGCTTTCCTTCGTCAGGAGGAGTGGCTAAGGGCAGGCACGGGGCAGCCGTGGGAACGTCCCCTTTCAAACCAGATTCCCCAACTGATCGTGAATGGTTAAAGGAGCTCTAAAACTGTTTTAGTCTATCCACTCTGGGGCTGCACAGTTTGTTTACATTTCCCCCCTTTCATTCAGTAATAGTAACTGAGTACATACTGTGCCCAAGATGCCCGGGAAATGCTACTGATAAAGGCATGAGTAAGGCGGTTCTTACTTCTCTGCTTTCTTTGGCAAAAACAGTTGCAATCCATGAACAGAGAAGACAGGCATTTCTGCCTTTCTCGAGCTGGCCTTCCTGATGTCACAACACATGGGGTGGCTGTGTCTGCAGCAGCTTCTCCTTGTGTCAAGCGGTAAAGCTTTCTCGATCTTTGGATCTGCCTTTCCTTCTTCATCCGTGGTTCTCTCCCGTATATCGTGGATGCATTGCAGCCTAATGCTGTGACTTTTTTTTCCCTTAAAAACTCCAGAAACCCCATTAGTTAGTGCTACCCGGTTTTCATGCCCAAGCATTTGCTACAGAACAGCACTGGTGACCTTTTTAAAAAAATCAAATTTCAAAAATTAAATGCCAAAACAAGGTTTCACTGATTATAATACACTTGCAATAGTCACACTTAATGAATGGATGCCTTAACTCCTTTAATAATACATTTTCTCTGTGCTGGAAGCAAAGCCTCCCAAAGATCCCTTATCTTCTACTACCCATTTAGTCTTTCTCGCCATTTCCCATCCTCCTGGAAGTCAGGGAAGTGACTTTCAACTTCCTGTTCACTTTCTTTAAGAGAAATGCTAGTACATCTGGCTTCCCCCTGACACTACTCCACTATTGCTGGAGTCCATAGAGGTTTCCTAGTGAGAGCTGAGCTTGCTTTTCCCAGGCGGGCTGCATACGGAGAATGATTGACCATGTGCGTGGTTACCAGGTGTTTGGAAGGGTCTGCATTTGGCTGTGCTAGAGGGAGGTCTTTTGCCTCACCCTTTGGCATTCCTTTAAAAGCCCTTTAGCAGAGACAGAAGGCAGCGGTGGATTAGGATCCAGGCCCTCCCGAGGCTAACCTGTGTTTATGTCTCTGTCTCTGTCTCTGTCTGTCTCTCTCTCCTCTATGTGTCTATCTAAATCTCTTATCCCTCACTCCTCAAGAGTACCCTGAGGGGGGGGGAGTGGGAGCTGGTCTCCCACACACTATTAATGTCACTTCAAGATGACAATAATTGAGTGATGTGGGTATGAAGGAGTTTCCTTGATTTCTTGTAATGAAGAAGAGGGCTCTTTTACCATTCTTTGATCTCTTTTTGGTCAGGTGGCATGTCAAAGGTTGTTTGTGGCTTTTGTGAGGAATCTGGGGCTACTTAGATGTAGTCTATGGGTTCTGAGAGACAGCTAGGCTCTCTAGCCTTAGTGCAGTGGTTCCCAACCTTCATAATGCTGCAACCCTTGACCCCCAACCATAAAATTATTTTTGTTGCTACTTCATAATTGTAATTTTGCTACTGTTATGAATCATAATATAAATATCTGCCATGCAGGATATCTGATATGTGACCCCTGTGAAAGGGCCATTCAACCCCCCAAAGGGGTCTCACCCCATGGGTTGAGAACCACTACCTTAGTGGCCCATGGAGCTTTTCCTAAATGTGCTGGCTGTGGCTTGGATGCAGTGGAGAGCTTCTCCTTGCCTTGAAGCCTCTTCAGAGCCAGGTGGAAGGATTCAGGCCCCTGCTCTAGGCTTCGTGGGCTGAGGTCTGGCTCCATGGATGTGTAGTTATTTCCTCTCCATTAACATTCATCCCCTAGAGTGAGCAGTAACTCCTGTGTTTCTCCGTTTGCTTTCTTTTGAACTAGAAGGTGAGCTCCCCCTCGACTTCTTTTTTTCCTGCCTGTGTGTTTCCACTGCCATATCCTGAATTCTCTCTACTTTCTAGTTAGTAATCTCCAGTTTCAAGTCCACTAGACCTTGGTTTTGATGTGTTGATAGAAGGACAACAATGCTTAAAATTCTTGGTTTTTTTTGTATATCACCCTACTAGAGGCTCAAAAGTCCCACTCAAAGAATCCCAATTCTCTCCTGCAATTCCCACAAATGGAAATATGGACAGGAAAAGGGGCATTGCTGTGGTTTGAGCTGGAAATGCCTTCAACAGGTTCATGATTTGAATGTGCAGTTTGGGGAGGGTCTGCTAACAGGGAGAGGGGCTTCACTGGTGGAAGTAAACCCAACTCAAGCTCTGATATCTGCCTCCATCTCTGATTTGTTGGGACATAAACAGGCCTCTGCTACAAATTATGGGTGCTATGGGCTGTGCTGCTCCACAATGCCTTCCAGGGACACGGACTCAAACTCTCTGAAACTGTAAGCCTCAATGAATCACTCCTCTGTGATTCTGCGCTATTGTAGTCACAGTCACACAAAGTCATTAACACAACCGTGCACACAGAAAGAAAAAAATCTTAGTGATGTTTCAAATTGATCACATCCATTATAGTTACTGTCAGACAAAGAATTACACACCTGGTTGTTGGCACACTTTCTCTGTCCTGCCAGTCAGCTCTGTCCCAAATGACCACACAGATACTTATTATTAGTTACAAGTGATTGGCTGATAGCTTAGGCTTGTTACTAACTAGCTTTTACAACTTAAATTAACACATATTTCTTATCTGTGCTCTACCCCTCGGTGGTATCTTTTTTCAGCACAGTATATTCATCTCCTGCTTCCTCTGCATCTAGCTGGTGACTCCACCCTTCATTTCAGTTTGGGTCTCCCACCTAAACCTCCTGCCTTGCTATTGGACAGTCAGCTCTTTATAAAACCAATTAGAGTAATACATATGTATAGTGTGTAAAAGGATTATTCCATAGCACTGGTAAATAAAAGCATCATGCAACCATTCTTCAAGGTGCTCGTCTCTCTGCTGTTTTGTAACAATGCAAGGTTGTCTGTGTTTGACTTCTGAGCAAGGCCTTGCAGGGTGGTGGTAGATGAAGCCTTTACCATGAGAAAGTTATTAGGAGAGTGGTCTTGTGGAGGCCAACCCATGTTGGGGCTCTGGGGAGGATTCCAGCACCTCTCAATCCTCTCACAAGATGTCAACCTGTCAATGATGCTAGACTCATAGTCATGTTGGAAAAGTCTTCATAATTCTGTTTGTGATTAAGAAATAAAAAATAATGATAGGGGTGGATGGTGGTAGCAATCTCCTTTAATCCCAGCACTTGGGAGGCAGAGGCAGGCAGATCTCTGTGAGTTCAAGGCTAGCCTGGTCTGCAAAGTTAGTTCTAGGATAGCCAGGGCTACGCAGAGAAGCTCTGTCTCTGAAAAACAAACAAACAAACAAACAAACCAAAACAGTGATAGATTTTTTTCAAGACTCATAGAATACTGACATTTAAAATCTCTATGAAGTTATAAAGTACAGGTTTCCTTTAGGACATAACACTTCTTGATTTATAAAATTTCATTTTTCTAGAATTATATTCATATATTATATCTATAAATAATGGATCTTCCTTGGGACAAGGGTGTAAACCAGTAAATAAATGAACAAGTTTCAGAGGTCGGAGAGATGGCTCAGTGATGGAGATCACTGGCTGCTCTTGCAAAGGACCCGAGTTCAGTTCCCAATGTCCACATGGTAGCTCACAACCATCTGTAACTCCAGTTCCAGGGGACCCAATCTTCTTGTCTGACCTCTGTAGATACAGATAAACATGGTTCACATATATACATGCACACAGGCAAACAATCACACACAAATAAATCTAAAGCATCTAAAAAAATGACAAGTTTCAAGTCATGTGAACACTGATGTATAAGAATGGCTTGACTATCACCAACCATCCAACAGAAGTTGTTTCCAGGTATGTGGAGACTCCGCATGGGAAGTGTCATACCTGCCACCTGGTAGAAGCACGTCCTCTATCCTACATGTGTGTTATGACTTGAAAATGAATCATCACCCACAAGTCCATGTTTTAACACTTGGTCCCCAGCTAATGACACTATTTTGAAGGACTACTGAACATTTAGGAGGTGGGCCTCTCTGGTGAAGGGAAGCCATTAGAGGGGTGACTTTCTGAGTTCTGGTCTGTCTTGATGGGAACGGCCTCCAGCATTCTCTCCCACAACCATAAACTAAGTTGCCGCTCCATGCCATTGCTGCCACGATACCCCCAAACTCTTGGAAACCATGAGCCCACACAGATCTTTGTCCCTCTTGTTATTTTAGTCTGGCATTGTGATCACAGTGACACAAAAGAGACAAATATAGAAATCTGGGACCAAAGAAGTGGTTTTTATTGTCGTGAGGAAGCCTAACCATGTGGTTTTTAGACCTTTAGAACTAACTCTTGAGAATCTGAAGTTTGGGGATGCAAACCAGGGAACCCTTAGAATGCTGTTATCAAAGATTAATGGGCAGTTATTGAAGCTCATAGTATCAGATTGCTGAAAATGTGGGCAGTGAGGGCCACGTTCAAAAGACTTCAGATGCAAAGGACTCCATTGGGAACTGGACTAGTGGACATTTGCATTCCATTCTGGAAACTATTTGTCTATATTGTCTATATTCTAACATTTTGAGTGAGGCTGAACTCAAAGGTAAATACTTTGGTGAAGGCAATCTCAAGGCAGCACAGAGTGCAATCTATGACCTAGGTATTTGTGACTACTTTAAAGTAAATTTATGGTGAAACTTTGGAACAAAATGTGGAGGAGAAAAATATTTTTTAAAAGAGTCAGGGGTTAGATGAATGTCACGAGCGACAATCCAGGTGATTTGCCCTGAAACGGTAGGAAACATGCTCTAAGCACATTTAAGGAAGTGGCAAGACTCTTGAGAGACCCAGCCACCCAGGCATTCAGTGACCCACTGCAGCCATGCTTCAAGAGAATCCTGCTATTGTTCCAGCTAGTAGTGACTTCGTGTTGGCCACATGGGACTGCTTTTTTTTTTAAACATTCAGAACTGAGAATTACTTGGTCATGGAGGCTTGCACCAAGATCTTTAAGGAAAATCTATTCCAGACAAGGCACACAGGCTCAGATTCCCAGCAGGAAGAGCCTGGGAGGCTGCTGCTGCATACAGATGTAAGGGTGAATCCCAGGCTGCAGTGGAGATACCAAGAAGTTGGAGGTGCCAGGAGGGTAGAACATCTGCTGAGAACTCCAGAAACTGGGCGGAGTCAGCCCACCAGAAAGGCCGTGTGGACTGCAAGCAGCTAGGCTACAGGGTCATTCAAGCCCATTGGAGCTCACGTCACATCTTCACATTCCCAGCATGACAGTCAGGAAAGCTCCAGGATTTAACGCTTCCCCTTTTACGTTTTGGCCTTGTGTTGGTCTAGCCTTTCCTTGCTAGTCTCCTGTTCCTTCATTTTAGAATAGAAAAGGTCACTCCATGTCATTGTATATTGGAAAAATACGTCTCTCTAGTTTACACAGGCTCACTGATACAGTGTTTTTCTTGAACCTTAGAAAAAAATTGAACTCTGACATTTAAACAGTGTTGAAACTGTTAAAATTACGGGGCCTCTTTAAGCTGTATTGTGAAGGGCCTGCCCCCACCTTTTACAGGGTTCCAATGAGGAGGAGAGAGGCATAAGGAATTAGTAGACAGAAAGATAGCAGAGAGGGGACAGACAGAAACACAAGATAGCTTTGGGAGGACCTGGGTCAAAATTCACCGGCCCAGAACTTTATTCAAAAGGGCTTTTTCTAACAATGCCAAAGGTCAAGGCAAAAGACCTCCCCCTGCTAGATACAGCCAAGTGTAGACCCTTCCAAACACCTGGTACCCAGGCCTGTGGTCTAATCATCCTCTTCTGCAGTCCTGCTGGTAAAGCAAGCTCAGATCTCACTAGGAAACCTCTGTGGGCTCCCTCATTGTATTTAAGTGCTTTTTAAAAATCATTATTATTATTATTAAATTTATTCATTTATTTTACATTAGGATTGAAGTTTTCCCTCCCTCCTCTCTTCTCATTCCCTCCTCCTACCTCCCCCATCCACTCCTCCTCTGTCTCCATTCAGAAAGGGGCAGGCTTCCCATGCAGCACAGCCTATCAAGTTGGGAAGGACCGAGCTCCTCCCCCTGTACTAAGAGGCTGGGCAAGGCAACCCAGTATGAGAAATAGGTTCCTGAAAGCCAGCCAAAGCGTTAGGGACAGGCTCTGCTTCCACCCCCAGGAGTCTCCCAAGTAGATCAGGCTAGACAACTGTCACATGTATATAGAGGGCCCAGGTCAGTCTCATGCAGGCTCCCCAGCTGTCAGTCCAGAGTCTGTGAGTTCCTATGAGTCCAGGTTAGTAGTTTCTAAGAGTTCCCTTGTGATGACCTTGACCCCCTGACTCATACAATCCTTCCTCCTGCTCTTCAACAGGATTCCTGAACTCGGCCCAGGGCTTGGCTGTGGATCTCTGAATATGTTTCCATCAGTCGCTGGATGAAGGCTCTTTGATGGTAATTGGGTAGTTAATATCTGATTACAGGTGATGGCCAGTTCAGGCTACCTATCTACTATTGCTAGGAGTCTCAGCTAGGGTCATCCTTTATATTATGGGAGTCTTTGAAGACCAGGAAAGGGATATTTTGTTTTGAATCTAAAATGTTCTTTACAGACTCATGTATTTTTTAATTAGTTTTTCATGTATGAGTGCTCTGTCTGCATATATACCTGCATGCCAGAAGAGGACATCAGATTCCATTATAGATGGTTGTGAGCCACCTTGTGGCTGCTGGGAATTGAACTCAGGATCTTTGGAAGAGCAGTCAGTGCTCTTAACCACTGAGCCATCTCTCCAGCCTCCCCTCCCCAGGCTCGTGATTTAAATGCTTGGTCTCCAAGCTAGTGCTGCTTTTTCTTGTGGGGGTGGGGTATGGAGCTTTCAGTTGGGGAGGCCTAGCTGGCAGAAGCAGATCACTGGGGATGGACCGTTGAAGGTCACATAGCCTGGCCCAGGTCCTGCTCTGCTTTCCTCTTCGTGGACCGTTTTGAGCAACCTGTGCAAAGTGCTTTCACCATCGTGAATGAAGCCTTTGTTTTTCCTACCGTGATTCACGGAAACTGTGAGCAGACTAAAGCACTTCCATTCGTAAGCTGTTTATATCAGATGCTGTGGTCAGACTGATGAAAACCACAGTTGATTATGCTTAGAGTTGAGAAGGGAGAGGAAAGCCTTGTTCTAGCATCATCCAAATGAACATAGTGTGATTCCCAACTACCCTGGCTTCTTTGCCGGCTTTCCTTACTGGGAATCACAAGTTCAGAGTGAGGCAAAATTTGAAATATCTTGTGTTCAGGGCTGGAAAGACAGCTTAGCAGTTAAGAGCACTTGCTATGTTTGAAGAAGACCCAGATTCAGTTCCCAGCATCCACACAGTAGTTCACAACCATTTGTAATTCCAGTTCCAGACATCTGACGCCCTCAGGCGGCCTCTGTGAGCACAGGACACTGCATTTGCATTCAGGCAAACATTCGTGCATAGTAAATATATATATATTTTTAAATTCCTGTGCTCTAATGGACCATTAAATGCACACACAGTAGCACAGAAAACGGGCAGACAGCTCAAAAGGCGGTATCACCAGAACCCCATCTATCATGGTCAACAGAGTGACCTTTTAAGACTGAAAACGCTGGCCTTCAGAACAGACTGGGCTTTCGTGTTTCCAGGCTGTTCTGTTCTCACGTTCTGAGAAAGGAAGTATGAGGCACAGGGTATGAAAGATTAAAAAAAAAAAAAAAAAAAAAAAAGTTAATCTGCCTGAAACAAGCATGGTATTTGAAATCAATAGCGGTAGGGAATCAAATTTTAAAGCTTTTTACTAAGCTCAAAATGACCACTTTCAAAAATAATAACCACATTCAATCTAGAATGGAAATCTGAAGGACTAGGGAGGGTGCCTGCCTCAGATCCCCCTGGGCTGGGCTGGGGCCTGGGCTGGGCTGGGGCCTGGGCGGTTTCTATGCCATCTCTCACTTAATCCTCATAACAGCCCTGTGAAATAACTATTACTATTTTTCCAGCTTTCAGATAGGAAGCTGAAGCTAGGAGGTGCTGAATGAGGCGATGGAACTCCCGTAATAATACAAATCACAGAAGCCCCGCCCACTCTGTCGGTAACAATCTGTCAAGGACAGCAGACCAAAGACTCTGCAAACGACAGGAATTTATTTACTCAGGGTCCTCAAGGTGAAGTAGGATCTGTTGTGGGAACCCATTCTGCTGATGGCTTTGGGGGTGCAAACCCTAGGGCGTGGCTTTCCCTCTGCCGAAGTGGCCCTTTAAGAGCTGAGGGAGTCCAGGGGTGAGCTCTCCCATGGGTGGTGAAGCACTGTGTGATTGTCCCCAGCTTTCCAGGGACTCTGCATCTGGATTTACCATATCCTGTGTTCATGAGTGTACTTCTCCATTTCGTTCTTAATAAAACCCTGACACCCAGACTCTCGTGGATTTCGCTTACAAGGATCTGAATTCTGGGTTAGTCTTTGCAGCATTTTACCCTGGGAGTCACAAGAATTTCCTCAACTCACAGAAAAAGAAGCCATGGCTGGGCCATTGTGGATATGTGTCCTCCGGGCACTGAGGAAACAAACGGTCCCATTAAAAGGAAGGCCCGGTAGGAAAGCTGACTTCAAAATCAGCTTATCGCCAGATTTTAAATTGACCTTCGATTTAAAATCCAGGCACCTGATGTTTAACTCGTGTCTGGAGCACACTTCCTGAGATTTCGTGTCAAAAGCCAGGCCTGGTTCAATACACCACCTGCGGCATGTTCTGTTCTCTGCGGGACACTGACAGGTGAGTCGGAGACACACAGCCAGAGGCTGTTTCTGTGACCTCCTCACCAGCTTGCTGGCTGTCCTCACCTTTCCAGTGACCCGAGCCCCTGTTTGTTTTCAGCGATGCGTGCAGGAACATTCAGTGTCCTGGGCAGGCAGCCTCAGGCTGGGAAGAAACCTGTGAGTCCGTAAGGCTGGTGACTGAACTCTGCAAGGACAGGGGGCGAACTTTCTTAGGACTCAAGGCGGCGGTAACCACAAACACATAATTCAGATTTGCGCTGCTACTGCCCAATGCGGCTAGCACTGTGGGGTTATGACATTCCAAAGCCAATTGATTCTAGTTTGGGTTTGAGAACAACGTGTTTTATGGCATTCCCTCAGCACTAGTGAGTGCAACATGTTGGCTAAACGTTAACTCTTTTCTAAGGAGGGCAAGTCCTTCTTACCCAACCATGGCTGAGCTCCCGTTTCTCCCAGTGCTCTCTCTGCCTTAGTTACGTCATGACCTTTCACAGCTGGCTTTTTAGCTCTTCCCCTTGGTTTGCATTTTATTTTCTGTTCTTTCGATAATTATTGGTGCTCCTATTGTGCATTTCCACATTGCAAAAGTCCAGCTCTAAAAGATGTAAAACACAAAGAAATAGATATTTAATAGTTGTCTGTGTAGTTAGCGCACAAATTATATCTTGTTAACAGTCTGCCCTACGTGATGAAAGATTTATTTTTCAAAAGAAAGATTTTTTTCACAGCTCTCACTGCATTCCCTACTGAAGATGAGTTTTACACGTTCCCTGAAAGGACCCTTGTTCCATAGAGGGGAGGTTAGTAGGCATCCCTATGAGAGGAGACTGGAAATTACTTGTCAGTATTTACTTTTAACTTATGATGAGGTTGAAGATACTGTGTACATATTATATATTAACTATAATGTTTTAGACAACATTACAGATGTTACTATATACTATATATTATATATAGCATTTATATCAGACTGTAGATTGAGTATCTCTTATCCCAAAGTCTAGAGAGCAGAATTATTTCAGAATTTGAACCTCTTTCATGCTTTAAAGTCTTTATATATGAATAGTGAGATATCTCGGGTGTAGAACTCAAATACAAATATAAATTTGACTGATGTTTCATATACACCTAAGCTGACCATGCCTTTAGTCAACATTTTCAGTAATTTACACATGAAACAAAACATGTATACACTGACCCATCAGAGGTTAGATATGCAACTTAGCATGTGCAGACTGACATGTCAACAGTTAAAAAGTTACAGACTTTGGAGCATTTCAGACTTAGTATGTTTGAGCTAGAGATGCATGTATGTGCATGCATACGCAAGTATATGTGGGTGTAAATGTGTATGTATATACATGTGCTCTACTCTTGGTTCTTTTTGCTGCACTGACCTTTTCTTCCAAACATGCATATTTATACATAAGTACATGCACATATATATGTGTATATAAACATCTTTGTGTGTGTACATGAGTTGCTCTATTACATATGATCGTAGATTGACATTCCATCAATTTAAATTATGACACTACCCTACACAATAATTTACTAAGTTACATTTGTACCAATCATGCATGGTTTTCTATTTTCCCATATGCTTGCCACTAAATCTCATGTCATTAGCCACATAATTGTCTTGCCAATATGGCTGTTGTAAATGGCATATTCTGTGTTTCCTTGACTGATACTGAGGTTAAACATTATAAATGTCTGGTATGTAGCTGAGTTCCTTCTTCTGTGATTTACCTAGTCATAGTCTCTGTTTATCTTTCGGGTTTTTATCTTTGGCCTACTCATTTGTAATTCTCCATGTAGGCTGGATACTAATCTTTTGTAGGGTGTGTATTTTGTTCTTTATGTTCAATTGTTTTCTGTCATGTTTTAGGAACTTATCCAATGAACAATATAGAAATCTAAAAATACTACCTTTGTGCTAGGTGTGGATGGAGGCACACACCTTTAATCCTAGCTCTCAGGAGGCAGAGGCGAAGTGAATCTATGAATTTGAGACCACCTTGCTCTCCATAGTAAACTCCAGGATAGCAAGGGCTAGGTCATAGCAAGACCCTGTCACATGAAAACAAAAACTCTATCTTTTATCTGCACTTAATATATTCAAAAATAATATGATGCTAGTTGTAATGGCATGGACTGCAATCCCAACACTTGGGAAGCTGAAGTACAGAAGTCACAAGTTCAAGGCCAGCCTTGGACATCTAGCTATCCTCTATCTATGGATGGATCTATCTATCATCTATCTATCTATCTATATCTATCTATCATCTATCACCTATCTATCTACCTACCTATCATCTATGTAGCTATCTAGCTATCACCTATCTATCTATGGTTCTATCGTCTGTCTGTCTATCTATATATAGATAGAGATTGATTTAGGATAAGTGTGGAAATAGTAAATGCATGAGATACAGACATGAGACAAGGAAGGGGGATTTTAAAAATGGAAAACTAAGGCTAAAGAGAAGAAAGGAGAATAAGGAAAGTGGAGAATAATCTTTGGAGGAAAAGAAAAAAGAGAAAGAAAATTTAAAAAGGAAATATTTTACAATCATGAAAAAAGCTCAAACACAAAATTAGTAAATGTCAGGAGTAAAATAAAAATGTGAATTTTTTAAAACTAGTAAGATTAGATCAAAATACTACTAAATTTATAGGAGGCAAAGAGAAAACATAGGGACAAAACAAAAAAGAAACTAATGAAAAGAAAATGAATTGCCTAAAACATACAAGGAAATGTGTAAATAGATTAAATGAACAAATGAAGATGAACAACAAAATCATAAAAACTGTAAAGTTCAATGCAGTAAAAATTCGGCTAGATATTTAGGGAAAAAATGAAGTGTCAGAGCAGTTTCTTTGTCCTCCAGAGTTGGAGGCTGGCAACTATGGAGTTGATGGTCAGCTGAACTTGTGGACCCGTCTTTCCTTTGGTTTTTGTTGTTGATGAGTCTGCGTCTGCCACTGCTGTCTTCACAGGGGCAGGTTTCCCTCTTCGTGTATCAGGGGCATCTTCTGTCCACAGTCAGCTTTGCGGTCTGTGGCTGCACAGAATCTCTTAGGCTCCCCATGCTGTCCTTTCTCCTGGGATGGCTAATGTTTAGCTGAGGGGTGTCTCCCAGTGTGTTGGGAATGTGAAAAGCCAGACTAGCACTAAGATCAGCAACACCAGAGGACCTGCCCCCATACTTGGACCTCATAGGGGTTAGTAACCCTGCTGAGGTGATGCCATCTCTTCGGAATCCTTGAGCTTAATGGCAGTGAAGGACAGATAGACTAGAGACCTGATGTGCCTCCCGGCCTCAGGCTCAGAGCTATCAAACTCCAGGTTTATTCTCAGCTTATGAGAGCTATTCCCAGACACCAAGAGCAAGGATAGCTCTCCTATGCACTTCCAAGCCTGATCTGCCAGCTCCTGAATAATGACACAGCGACTTTTTATTAATTATGAAAGCTTGGCCTTAGCTTAGGCTTGTTCCTAACTAGCTCTGATAACTTAAATAAACCCATTTATATTAATCTACGTTCTGCCACATACCTCATTAGTTCTCCTCAGTATCGTACATCCGACTTCCTCCACATCTGGCTGGTGAATCTCCTGCCTCAGATTCTTTCCCAGAGTTCCTGTCTCTCCCCAGAAGTCCTGCCTATCCTCTCCTGCCTAGCTCTTGGACATTCAGCTCTTTTTTAAGCCAATCAGAGGGTGTCTTAGACAGGTGAGATAAAACAGAGACATCATCACACAATGTATAAAAAGATTTCCCTAACAACCACACCCTTGAGCTTGTCAATATCCAACTTCTGGCTCCCTACATTGCCTCTCCAAGCCTTCTCTCACAGCAGGACAGACTGAGGTTCTCAGACTCGTGGATGTTCCCTGATACCCAGTCTCTGGAGTTGTCCAGTTTTCATAATAGATTCTCACTTAATATGGTGCCCAGCCAGGGCTCTGACCATGCCATCTACTGGAACAGGAGTGTCTCTCTGCAGCTAACCTGTCTGCCAGGAGCTTTGCTCTACCACCCAAAACCACAACCAGATTCGAGGCCAAAGAGCCTGAGGGCTTGTCCAGAGGGGAGGACTGCCTGCCTGTCATCTGCCGAACTTTCTGGATTTGGCTTCTGACCCTCCTTCTCCTATCAAAGAACTAAGGGACTAGGGCAGTGCTTGGCTTTTGCTCTGTGCCCCGTGACTTTGTTTTTGCGGCCATCCAAGGTTGCCTAGCTTCCTTTGTGGATTTTCAAAGATTCTATTCTATTCTATTTTGGCCTTTGGGATCAAGTCTATATTTTCCCATTCTGTCTCTTTTTTGAGCTCACACAGCAGCTGCCTCCTGCCTGCCCTCTTCCTGGAGGTCTTCCAGCATTGGGAGTAGATATCTAGTAGGTTACTTCAGTCTGTCCCTTTAGTGTTGTATCTTTCATATATTGTTTGCCTCTTTGCCACAAGCTGAGGAAATTCCCCAGATCCTTCATCTTTGCTCATTTTCCAGCGGTGAGTAACTGTGTCTGTAACCTCGCTGTGCCAAATTGCAGCCATGCTCTCGGTGATTCACTCTTCTGTTAATCCACACTTTATTCCAGTTAATTATGTGATGTCCTACAAAGCCCTCTTATAAATGGGTGTCCTGCCCTGCCCCTTTGGATTATGTCATCAATTTCAAAAGCATGATGGACAGTGCATAGATGAGGTGAAGAAGCCTCAGGGCAGCACATAGATTATTAGAAATGGGTTAATTTAAGATTTTTTTTTAAAAGCTAGCTAGAAACAAGCCTAGGCTAGTGCCTAGTATTCATAATTAATAATAAGTCTCCATGCTATGATTTAGGGGCTGGCAGTCCAAGATAGCTGGCTACACTCCACTCTAGCCCACCTGTTGTTGCCACTATCTCCCAACAGAGCCACAGGAGAGTGACAAAGCCTTTAATCCATGAGAATCCAGGAAATACTCCAAATCAAACCAAATTGGCTCAGCTCTCACAGCTTTGCCTTTTACTGGTGGTGACCCTGGTAGCACCGGGAACCCCTTCTATAAAACCTCAACTGCTGATTGGGAAGATTTCCCAGTTTGGCTGGTGGGGGTGGGGGGAGGACCCCACTGTGGTGGAGGCAGCTCCTGGGGGTGTTTATAATCACAGCAGCGGCTCCAGTCTGATGATGGAGACGTCGGTGTGTCTGATGGTAGAAGAGGTTTGCTGGGGTGTTGACCAGGTCCATTCATGGGTTAGAGAAGCAGCAGATGGAGGGACAAAATATGCCCGTTCCCTTTAGTTCTCTGCCCACCACCAGCCTCACGCTGACATGGCTTCTAGAGCACCATTTTACTGGATGTCCCCTGTTTATAATTTAAACATAGATATTTCCTAACTTTTCTCAGACCATTTAGCTACCTGGTTGTGCTTGTTTCTCTCTCTCTCTACACACACACACACACACACACACACACACACACACGTACACGTACACGTGCACATACACACACGTACACGCGCACATACACACACACATATGTACACTCGCACATACACACACATGTACACACGTACACGTGCACAGACACACACACACACACACACACACACACACACACACACACACACACACACACATACACACGGTGGGGGAGCAGGGATTTGCGTCCTGGTTTTAGCTGTAATGTTTGTATGACTCTCATCTATTTCCTTCATGGGAATCCAGCACACAGTGGCTTGTGAAGTCTTCTAGGCATTAGCTTTTGCTGAAGGCTGAGTACCCCTCCCTTGCACTAATGTCATCGTCTGAAAACTTGAGCACAATGCAGCCCCGTCAATTGTCCTTCTGTAACCCCACAGGGCTGTTTACTCCGGGGACACCCTGCAAACTATTTGTCAACCAATATCTGCTGATAAATTTTTTTTGCATTTCAAGACTGGTTGTTGGGATGTTTAAGCCACTGTAGCTAAAATGCCCAAAATGTCCAAGACCCTAGCTTAATGGGGGTTCTTGTGACCCACCACCACTTCCTGCTGGGCAAAGGCAAGTGTGCCCATCCTGCAGCCTGCAGAAACCTGGTGTGAAGACTCAAGTCTAACTCCCCTGGGTTGCGGAAGCATCAGCTCATGTGACTGGTTAGTCCTCATGTCCGATAATATCCTTAAGGCAAACTCCCATGAAGCTCTACTCTGCACTGCTTGTGTTTGTTAAGACACTTGTCTGAGTGACTCACTTATGTTATGCTGCTGCTGTGCATGTTCTGTTTGATAAGCAAAAATAATCCTGCAGAAAAATAGTAAACTTTTAAACCGATTTGGTGTTCAGGAAGAAGAACGCTATCCAGTATAAAGAATGTGATTCAGAATACAAGATTTTTCTTTAAGATAGCCTTGACTCTTATCAAGCATTAAAAACTTGTACTATCTTTGTTGGCCACTAAAAGAATTGATGTGAGGAGGCTTCGGCATGTATGAGCATCTTATTCCGGAACCAGCACCTGGCATGTTTCTGCTGTATTGTAGGATCCAGAATTTAATTTAATTTATGGAATGTAACAGTTTCCAACTGTCCTGGTCACTCTTGAACCTTGTCTGTTACTCGTGTGGAGGGTGACAGCAATGTAAACAACCTTCAGAATAGATTTTTTTTCTTACAAATTTTACTTGAAAATACTTTAAAATAAATGCCTTTAAGGCATTATTTGGAAATCCTAAAAATATGTTTGTAACAAATTGAGGCAAACAACTTGAATTTTTGATCAACTTTCCTCCCCTCCACTCCACTCTCCTCCCTTTCCCTCCCCTTCTCTCCCCTTCCCCCTCCTCCCCTCCCCTCCCTTCTCCTCTTATCTCCTCCCCTCCCCTCCCTTCCCCTCCCTTCCCCTCCTCTCCCCTCTCCTCAGAGCTTTCTGTGGTGAGAAGAGGTCCAGGGTAACAAAACCTAGAGAGGCTTCTTCTAACCATCTACTTGATTGCCTCAATCCCTTCTTCATCCCCACCCGGTCTGATGGGTAAAACACAAGACAGCTAGCATTATGGTAAAAGTCATAATTCTGTTTTAAGGCAGAAAAATCATTGCCAAGCTTTAGTCAGTCCTAATTTGAGCTGAGCTAGCTAGGAAAGAGAACTATAAATTCAATAAATTCAAAGAGAGTAGAGCATCGAGACATAAAATTGGGCCGACAATGTAGCAAATGATGCATTGTCCTTGAGTATAATCTGCATATCAATAAATGGAAAGCAATTGTATCCAGAGAGAGACCACACTCCTGCCTCCAGAAGCAGCAGGAAAGAGCAAACACAACTCTAACACAGGTCTGTGTGTTGCTTCATTTCACAATGACAGACAAAGCCCAGCTAAGGAAGCAGGTTGGTCAACTGAAAAGATAATTCTTTTTAAGCCAAATGGACCCATGTGTTATTGGGCAATCTCATTGTTGTTCCACACTTTAATTTTTTTCCTGTAAATTGAAAATAAAGACCATTACTACACAGGAGAAAATATATCCGACATATCTGTTTTATAAGAACAAAATAAAGTATATCAACTTTTACCCCAATATCATTTGCTATCTTTTATTAAAATTTATTTTCAATTGTGTGTGTGCACATGCACACAATTTGAGTGCAGGTGTAATATGAATTGCTAAACGGTCTTAGTAATAAAAAAATAGGGGGGAGCTAGATATTGGGGTGAAAGCTGAAAGATCAGAGAAACAGAACAAGCCAGCCACGGTCTTGCCTCTATGAAATCCTCAGCCTCAAGAGAGTGAGTTTCTGTTTCCTCACTCCTTATATACATTTCTCTGACCAGACATCACTACCTGGGATTAAAGGTGTGTGTGCTTCCCAAGCAAAAGCATGAGATCTCAAGTGCTGGGATTAAAGGTGTGTGCTGCCACTCCCTGGCTCTGTTTCCAGTGTGGCCTTGAACTCACAGACATCCAGACCGATCTGCCTCCTGCATGATAGGATTAATGGTGTGTGCCACCACTGTCAGGCCTCTATGTCTAATCTAGTGGTTGGCTCTGTCCTCTGATCCCCAGGCAAGTTTATTAGGGTACACAATATATAACTACATGCAGGTGTCCATGGAATCTAGAAGATGGAGTAGGTTCCCCTGGAGCTGGAGTTACAGGTGGCTGTGAGCCATCTGTTGTGGGTGCTGGGACTTGAACTCAGTCCCTTTGGAAGAACAGCGAGAGCTCTTAGCCACTGGTCCACCACTCCTCCATCATTTAGTGTCTTAGCATAGGCTTTTGTTTAAAACTACAGAACATGCAAGGGAAGAAATGTGAGCACCTCTGTGGGTCATAGAACCCAATCGCTTCAATAAGGGTTCCCAACAAGAGAGAGTCCCAGACTGTTGAGGGTTAAGGGGATGCTTATGTGGTCGTGTGGACCTCAGCCCGAGTCAGATGTCAGTCACAGAAGGTGACTGCCTGGGAAGCCTATGGCTCTGGGGATACAGGAGTCTGAATACAGCTAACTTTCTGCTTATCCACAATGACCATGCAAAGGAACATTGAAGGAGGTAGCATGAAGCCCATCTTCTCTAGACTCATTCAAACACATCCTGCACTATCCTGGGAAATACCAACAATGACAGGTCAGAGAGAAGCGCCAGAAAAGGATTTTTAAATCTTTCTTTCTTAAAACGAATGTGGGGGAATGTGGTGAGACAAATAATTAAATGACAAGGGATGGGTTTATCATGGCTTCTTCTCCTCCTCCTCCTCCTCCCCTCTTCCTCCTCCCCCTACCCCCTCCTCCTCCTCCTTCTTCTTGTTTTGAGAAAGGATCTTGGTAGGAATCCTAAAGTGACCTCAAACTGAACATCTTCATGCCTCTGCCTCCTAGATGCTGGGATTACGGGTGTGTGCTGTTATGTTCAAGTGATTTGTTATGATTTAATGATCTTTTCATTTACCTTGTTCTGGTGATAATGATAGGAACTTCACATATGTGAGACTCCATCCCCTTAATAAATGACCCTATAATGGAGATATTTTAAATGTACAGCAATGTCCACTTATCCTCTAGGTCAGATGGGTGGTACACAGTACATATCGTGACTTTGTGAGACTGAAGTCCACAGTTGCCAACCTTTGCTCCTCCTAGCCAAGAAGCATACCTAGGACCTAACGTGAATATCTAATGGGGCCTATGCACATAACTACTAAAGTAATATTTTTTTCTAAATAAATTCAGTGTAGTAGCAAGGAGAGAACATTGGATTGGAGTCAGCACCAGGGTTCTGGCCCCAACTCCATATTTAGTGCACCCATATTTAACTGGATGCTCAATTATGAGGAAATCATACACTTCTTTCATGTCCCCAGATGTCTCCTCTATTAAGTGAAGGTGGGTGACTAATACTTCATTCAAGCCCAGAGGCCTGAACATAGATTTGAAGTCCTGTCTGATTTCCATGTGGGCACAGGCAGAGGTGGCTTGCTCGACCGGGCACAAAGGCTCTAGATACATGACACCATCATAAGCGGTGGAGCTGCTGGCAGCTCTGGATGGTTCAGTTTGAGTCCATCATGAGCCAGACATTTGAACAAGGAGTTCAAAGCCAAGATTGGACTGGAATGGGAGATTAGGGTAATGAGAATTTGGCTAGTGAGAAGGGTGGAGCACCCTGAACACGGAAATGGTAGATTTCTAAGCACTAGCCCGGGCTGAGATTGTACATCTGAGACAGTGCTCCTTAACCCTGAGATCCAGACTGCAGGGGACTGGGTCATGAGGGTGGCGCCTTCATGCTCAAGATTAATGCCTTTGCTAAGGAAGCCCAGAGAGCTTTCTGTCTGCCATTTGAGGGTACAAGAAGTCAGCAGTGTGCCCCCTGGCATTGTATGAGTCCACTGGAACCCAGTCATGTTGGCCTACTGGTCCCAGACTTCCAGCCCTAAGAGCTGTGAGAAATAAGTCCCTGTTGATTATAAGCTAGCTATTCTGAGGCACTTTGTCAGGGCGCCCTGAACGGATGGAGCCACTGCTGAAGGGTGTGACTGTGGCTAACAAACGACAGTGACGTCATCGGTGACTCATCAGTAGGGCTTGCTGGAAGTTCTAGCTTGTCAGGGGAGCTACCCAAAGGGAGATGTCTCAATAGAGATTTTTTTTTTTTCCTGTAAAAGTTTCCCAGGGGTTCCTGGGAAAGTAACCAGCCTCGGTGCACTGCTGGAGCTGGGCATCAAGGAGCTGAGTAGACTGCAGGAGGGTGGTTTCCTGCAGAGTGACTAATGCTAGGGGAGCATTAGTAAGAGAAGCTCTGGACCCATAGGAGCCAAATGCTACAAAAGCTGCTCATGGTGCAGGGGCAATGGGTGTAATCCTTTAGTCCCCAGCAAAAGGAAAAAAAGTGGGTGAGGGCAGAAAAAAGGGCAAGAAACCCTGCTCAGTAATATCTCTTTAGCACCCTCTACTGGCAAATTCAAACAATGTGCCAAAATAAAAACAAAAAACAAACAAAACAAAAACCAAAACCCAAAACACCAAAAGGGCTCAACTTCACTTTGCAGAGAGCACACAAAAAGGTTGATTTGGAATTGAGAGGCAATGAATCAATAACATATGCAGAAGGATCTCAAACGCTGTCTCCTAAGAGGAAAGGTCTAAATTCATAGACTGTATCATTCTATCATTTATCCCAGAGGCAACCACCCAAAAGCCTGCTGACTGCACCCAGGCTCCATGAATAGCTGTGTAACTTTGAATGGGCTTAAGGGAAGCCATGCACATCGGTTCACCACAGTGAATAACTGTAGGCCAGCTTCTCTCACAGAGATGTCAGGTCCTTGGAAAGTAAGTGTCCGCGTCTGTGGTCCCTCAATTACTCATTCATAATGTTTTAGAAATGACAAGGCTCAGAGAAATTGAACAATATGCTTAAACTGGCCAATTCTGTCCCTACACCACCTCTGCTAGTCAAATAAAACACAAAGTGGAGGTAATGGTGTTGTCTTTTCTGCTGATTTCTCTCAAATTTTGCTTTTGGATTTGGGCTGCTTGTATTGCAGAGGCTTTGCTCATTTGCATAACATCAGGAGTTTATTGGAAGAAATATCTTCAGGTAATCCTCCATGGCAAGAAAATAACTCAGAGCTGATCAAGTCTCACTTGTCCTCGGGTTAACTACTGTGATATTTAGTGTGCCCTAAATTAAAATCCCATTCAAAATCCCTCCAACACAACCAGCACATCGCCATCTGTAATTACTACTGCAAAACCATTTACTTGATTCTGCTTCTCCCTCTCTGCATCTTCAGGACCATTACTTTCCACAAGATGAGGTTGTAGAGATTTCTATCACTTTCCCAGAATAGGAAATCTATGCTACTTCCATTAAGTAACTAAATGTTAGCCCATTTCCAATTCTTAAATAATTTCTTAAGGAAGAAAGTTTGATCTCAAAGTCTCTGCAGCATTGCTGATAGTGTTGATAGTAGCAATCAATGCGTTGGCAAGGTTAATGATGTGCATTTATGTGTAGTGGTTCATTTAAAATAAATAATCAGGCATTTTACTCACTACCATCTCTTTATTTCTAAGAAAGAAGCCTGATTTAAGACACACTACGATTTAAAGAGGCCATGGTAAAACATATTTTGAAAATATTGCAATTAATTACAAACATAACTTGATCCCAAGTATTTATTTAAAAACTGAAGAATACAAAAAATTTAAAAAGGCAAAGTAAAAGGAAGTTTGGGGTTCTTTTTGGCACTCTGTTTGTTTAAGTGGGTAATACAAGCTGATAAGAGTGACATACAGCCCCACCCAGCTGCTTAGGAGGCTGAAGCAGGAAGATGGCTTGGTCCTTCAGTTGAGAACTGCTGGGCAAAACAGGAAGGCTCTGTAGGGAGCAGAGGAAACCCCGAATGAGTAGGGCATAAATTGAGTGTGTATTGTTGACATGGGCACAATGTGGTAAGTGCTCCAAGGCCTCAGCACACAGTGGTGGCAAGCCTTACCTGGGTGAGGGATGCTAAAACTTTCCCTAGGAGTCTGTATGAGTGTGTATGAATGATTGCTCAGTGTGTGAAAAGACCAGAAACTGCAGCTTCTTCCTCTTGGATGTTTACAGCCTGAGACTGCTTACCTACAGAAACTAGCTAAACCACCCTGGATCCCCCAACTCCCAACACCCCCAACCAGGCTGTACCTAGTAAACACACTGAGGTTCCGGGTGGCCCCTGTGGTCGCAGTTAGAGAACTCCACCTGATCCAGCTTTATTGTATGTGTTTCTGTGTGCCTGTTCTTTCTTCCTTCTCTCAATGTCCACAGTCAGGGTTCCAGAACCAAGCCACACAGGCTCAGCAAAAATTTGTCTTTAAAGAATAACCTGGAATTTAGAGGTCACAGCACATGGGTCTGCCATTCACCTCTTTCATTTGGGGTTTTCAATCCATGTCCCTGGCATGGTTCATCAAGGGAAATGAGAAGGGATTCCCTACCTCCTTCTCTCTCTATCCCCCTCCCTCTCTTCCTCCATCCCTCACTCCATGCCCCCTAAGGTCATCTTGTAGATCAAGCTGGCCTTGAGTTCTCAATCCTCCTGCTTCCGCTTCCTGGGTGCTAGCGTAATTCTGTTAATGAAGAAGATTGGTTGGTTTGCAAGCACTGAAGTTACACTACAAGGTATAAGCTGATTCTCTCATGCATTCCAACACAGCTGAGTACCTGCAGTGGCAAGAGCAGGGAGTCACGTGGGGAGATGGGGCATGAGCTAATGAAGTCGTCATCGAGTGTGGCTTATGGAAAACTTGGAGAGACAGATGTAGCAGCGAAGAGGACAGGATGCAGGTGCAGGAGGGTGAGTGACATTACTCTGCAGGAGGTCATCAGGAAACGTGCTCCACAAGAGGCAATGGTTCAGAGAAGATGCAAATTATTCAAAAGAAAGCTGCATTTCTTCTGCAAGTACTCTGATCTGGTGAGCCACTGGAAGCAGATTTGAAGGCGTGACCGTGGAGCGATGCTGGCCCGCTTGGGGGTGGAAGGGGAGAAACGGAAGGTGGGGGAGGGGGACTTTCTTACAATGGACAGAGCACTTGAAACATGTCTGGCACCCGACAAATGTGCGTTGAGTCAGAGCATAGTCAAGCTTTTAACCTCATATAAATCGAGTTAATGCAGCAGTTCTATCAGGGATAGTATTTGAGAATGCCAGTATGATGGACCTCCCTTATAGTTAAGCTGCTTTCTATCTCTGTGCTTCATCCATCTGAGAGTCCTCAGAAGGGAGAGGGATCGATGCTGTCCAGGGGAGAGGAAGAGCATATTATAAGAGGAGTCTCGGCTGTATGAGAAAGAAGGGAGCGCCTGCCCGCTCACTGGCCTGTGGAAAAAAGCTGCGGAGTTTGCTTCTTATATACTACCCCCGGGTCACGTGTTAGGTCTGCAAAGCCCTGACAGAGATGGAAGAATCTGGATTCTCCGACATCACTTCATGTTTTCCCCATCTACCTCAGGAAAGCTGTGTGCTCACAGGCCAGAATTGGTGCACTGGGACAATACAAACATACCATGCAGGGTGGAGCCATTTTTAGACGGACCAAGAAGAAGGGGAAAGGAATTCAGAAAGTCAACCCCCAAACTGAGGAGAGTAGCTCATGCTTATAATCCCAGTACTCAGGATGCTGGGGTGAGTCGACAGTCATGGGTTCCGATCCAGATCTGCCCCCGGTGTAAGACCCTGTATCAAAACAAAACAAAAACCAATCCCAAATAAATTTCCCCAAAGCAGACTGTTTATATGGAAAAGACAACAGCTTTGGGAGCTGTAGATGACCCCAGCACCTCCACTCACTAGGCTCCCACTACCTCAGCTGAGGGAGTAAACCCAGAAGTTCAAATCCATTGTTTAAAAAAAAAAAAGTCTTAATACCTTTGTGCCCCTAAGCAATGGTAAAAATAAGCAAATGCTGTTGTGCAATACTTTCTTACAAGGTGAAGGCCGGGGGAAAAACAGAAACATTTGTGCTCTTCCTTTCCAGGAGTTCAGGTTGTGGCTAATTCATCCCTACCACCACAGCAACCCAGTGCCTGAAGCTGTGCGGTGTGGCATTGCAGGTAGAGAACTCAGAGGGAAAAACCCAGGCTCTGGCTCTGTGGCCTCTGAAACACTCTAGGGCCCAGTGATGTCAACTGTCGGAGAACAAGATGAATTGTGTGACCTGACTTCCTTAACCAGCTTAGAGATAATCACTTTATAACTCATCTAAAAGACATCTAGTTTGAACACATCCTGAAAGGATAATTAATATAGTGAGCCCAAACGCATGCCAATGAATAGAGTATCAGGCCAATCAAAAGAACCAGCGATCCTTAGGACTGGGACAGGAAATACAGAATGTGAGCTTTGCATTGCATACAAGTATTGCATCGTACCAGAAATCAGGACATGCCCCCCCACCCCCAAAGTCAATGGTTCGCATTCATCTGCTGGAACCACCAGGATAAAATACCACAGACTTCGTGACAAATAGAAGCTTCCTTCTCCCAGCTCAGGAGCCTAGAAGTCCAAGAAGAGGTGCTGTCATGGTGGAAGCCACCTGCTCATCATATGCTCACAGGCCTTTCCTCTATGCTCACACACAGACACAGGGCTGGGGGAGAGCCAGGTGGGAGCATGTGTCCATGTTTCCCCTGAGAAGACACCAGAGCCAGAAGATTAAAGCCCCACTCTAACAAACCCGCTTAACTTTCCTTATCTGCTAAAGGTCTTTTCTCTACTGGTGTCCCCACCCCACCCTGGGTTTAAAACTTTAACACACGACTTTCAGGACATTTGTGTCTATAATGTGATTTCACCAAAGGAACGCAAGACTCCATTTAAAGAACTCCCAGTAATAAAGCCAGAAGGATTTGCCAACAGGATGAATAAATATAATGGATAATAACCCAAATATAAAATAAAAACCCTACCAGTTCATACTGATACACATAAGTGACTGGATAATTTAGTAATAGGTATAAGAGACAGATCTTCATGCAAACGAATCCCAGGTAACTTATATAGTAACACACACACACACACACACACACACACACACACATACATATGTGTATATGTATTGCCCCCACAGAACTAGAGCACAATTCCCCCATTCTCCCACTGCTTCACAGTGGGCTGTGTGTATTAACTTCCTTTCAACTTGCACAATGTGAAAAGAAAGAAAAAGAATAACTCCACAGTGTAGAAATCTAGCAAACACATCAGAGGACCAAGGTTAAGGTCATGTTATAGCCTAAGATAATGCTGAACCTATCACCTTGGTGGTCTTCTTTCCAGTGACACATTGCCCTAGTCAGATCTTGAGTAAAGCACCTAATAGTGGTATGCTCTTCAAAACATCTTGCCATCAAGTCTGGAGTCATCAAAAGACAAAGTCTAAGAAATCACAAAGCTAAGCTGGGTGGTGGTGGTGCACGTCTTTAATCCCAGCACTTTGGGAAGCAGAGCCAGGAGGATCTCTGTGAGTTCAAGAAATCACAAAGTCAAGAAGAGCCTAAGGGCATATGATATCTGAACATGATATGATATGCTGAGCAAGATCTGTTATGAGTTCAATCATGTTTCCTTAAGAAAAGGTAGACATGCTTTTAAAATAGTCCTAATGGTCAAAACTTCAGAATATGATCTTACCAGAAATAAAGTCAGTGCAATGTCATTGGTTAAGGTGAGGTCATACCAGAGTAGGATAAATCCCCAGGATATTATGACTGGTCTCCTTATAAGAAGATGGCCATGAGACTGAGGAGGTGATTCAGTGGGTAAAGTGCTTGCTAAGCTACCCAGGCATGAGGACCTGAGTTCAAATCCCCAGAACCTACACAAAAGGTAGGTGTGGTGTCACACATCTGCAACCCCCGTGCTGGAAGAGCCGCGACAGGCAGGCCCACTGAGCTTGCTGGCCAGTCAGTGTTCCCTACATAGTGACCTCCAGGGTTAGAGATCACCTCTCCAAAAGTAATGTGTAGAACCACAAAGGAAGTGTCAATCCCAAAGATGCAAGGGGAAAGACCACAGACCCAAATCATCATGTCCAAATTAATTAAAACAAGCAGTTAATTAAAGCAAGCTTTTTAAATTTGAGTACATGGGTTGTCTTTCCCCAAAAGTGAGGTTCAAGAGATCAGCATTGGATGTAAGGATGTCAAGGTGATTATAGTTCAAGGGTACAGGGTTTCCAAATGGGTGATTTGGTGGGCAAAATAGGTGGGGTTATAAGAGCAGATCATAAGCATAACAAGTTAGTCATAAAGACCTGAAAGAAAGACAATGATTGCAAGATGGTCATAACAAGGTAGTCATAACAACCTTGAAACAGAGGTAGGGTTGCAATATGGTTATAATAACAAAGATGGGGTTGGCATTTTCTGGAACAGGCAGCACAGAACCACTTGTAGTTAAGGTCATAGGTGGGGCAGAGCCCAGATCTTGAGGAAACAGGTTTAGTCATAACCAGGAATGAACCTAGTTTGTCTTTACTACAAGATGCCTTCTAAGCCTAAGATAGAGGCAGGCTGGGTCTTCAGAAGACACCTGATATTGGCCTCCGGTCTTCACACATGTGCACACATGAACAAGCACACATGTCTACACATACATACTTACACAAGTACCCCCACACATAATAAATACGATAACAGCAGAACATCCAAGAGGAGTTTCCTTGAGTGTCCAAGGGATGGTGTGCCAGAGGCCTTGAACCAGACCAATGACTCATTACAAGGAACATTTTTTGAGTGGAGCTGATTTGGACAAAAGGGTGTACTTCATGACACACTGCAGCTCCCGACGCCACTAGGATGAATGAAGAGGTGTTGGAAAGACAGAGGAGATAGGTCTTTTGTTGTTGTTGTTTATTTCATTAGTTTTGGGGGGTTCTTTTGGGGAGCATGCTGCTGAGGTGAAGGGCAGGACATGAAGAGACTGGGAGGTGAGCGGGATTGGGGTGCATGATGTGAAACTCCCAAGGAATTATGTTATAAATAAATAAACCAATAAGTTGACATCCATGTAAAGATGCCTTTTGGCAATGAAGGTGAAGACTGGGATTTAAGTTATGCAGCTGTAAGCTAAGTCCACCAAAACTACCAGGAAATCACCAGATGGGAGGATGAGAAAAATAAGGTCTCCCTGTAGGTTTTAGCAGAAACACCCCTTAATGACCCTTAGATTTCGGGCTTCTGTTCCTCCACTGTGATGCAAGACATTTCTAATCTTTGAAAACACCTAATTTATGGAATTTTTTTAATGGTAGCTCTAGAAAACAAAGGCATGATTCCATAACAGGAGAAAAGCAGATGTTAAGTAAATCCGTGCATTAATGAACAGTATGGCAATCTGAATAAACAGTGAGTGGGTTGTTTAAATGTGTCACTATTTGGGGGTGAGTTGTAATAATAAGTGAGAGGACCTTTAAAAGTGTGTTTCTGATGCAGATGTTAGAGGAGGCAGCCTTGAGGGCATCTAACCTGAGCTGAGGTGTGAAGACAGTGTGTCGGGGGAAGCTTATGAGCTAAGGTCTTGTGTTGGCGATGAACACAGAGAGCAAGAGCCTGGACACTTACCATGACTAGGGCAGACTGAGCACGCTGCACTGTGTAAGATGTAAGAGAGATGTTGCAGCTCGGCCTCACAGTGCCTGGAATCCGGGCCAGTGGACTTTGTTTCTCCCTAATAGCAATTGGAAACTTTTCTTTCTTTCTTTTTTTTCTTTTTTTTTTTAAAAAAGCATTTGTGGGAAGGATAGAGGGACATGATTGTCAGTTCTGAATGTTTAAACTGTCTTTCTAGCTGCAGTGTGGAGAAGGAATTGGCAGGCTGCTAAGAAGGCTGTTGGAGTGGGAGGCTAGTGGTTGCCGGACACAGTGGGGATAGTAGAGGCAATGTGAAAGAGTAGTTAGACCTGAGATGTACAGAAGTCAAAACTGAAGGGCTGTGGGGATGAACATGTGGGTAGGGAATGAAAGAGAGTTCAATGAAAACTCCTGGATGTTGGGCTTGACAAACTGGATGGATGGAGATGTCATTCACTGAGAAACATGAGAAACTTCAAAGACTGCTGGGACAGACTCCTTGCCATGTCTGTTTGGTGTCTTTTGTTTGTTTCTGGAGGCAGGGTCTCAAATACATGGTGACCTTTGCCTCCCTCCCTTCAAGTACCACAACACGTGGCAGGTCTTGCCATTTCTACAATACGCTGTGATATTTCACACCTTGATGTCTCCTGGCATCCTGGAGGAAGCATTTGGAACCTTACCTCTTGCCATGTGTTATGTTGTATTTAATAGCACAAGGCCCAATGCCAACACTTAGGACATCTACAAAGTTCAAGGGTACGTTCCTGAGGACTGACCCCACATCTAATAGCAGCTTCAGGTTCAGGAGGTTCCCCAAACTACCCTCTGTTTTCTCTGGTTTGGCTTTCATCCGGAGGCACAGGATGTGGTGACAGTGACAGTTCTTATGGTTAGTTTATTGCAGGTGAGGGATACAGACTATGGACCATCAGAAGCCCGTAGTCAGCATCTAGAAAACACAAATACACAGCTTCTGTGGCCCTCTCCATGTGGCTTCTGAACACAGAGCTCTCCACACATCAGAACTCATGGGAAATTGCAAGCAGAAATCTCATCTGAGCCTCCATGCTTCATTAGGACCCATTGCATAGGCATGGCTAACTGGCATAAAATTATTTCAGTCTCTCGGTCCCCTGCTATCTTGTGGCCAAAAGCTTTCATTCTAAGGCACATTGTTGGTCTTTCTGGCATTTTTAGGCCTACTCTTTACCTCTCTGAATATAGCCAACCTCTTTAAATCACATTGTCAGACTCCCCAGCATGAGCAAAAGTTACCAGGCAAACAAAGATACCACCATCAGGAAAACACTCAAAAGGCCCAGAAACTTCTTTCAAGAAGTAACACAAGGGATAGATCTTTAATTTAGTCAAGACCAAATTCTGTCCCACTCACAGGTATATGGTAGATTCTCAAACGTCAATAAAATAGTGAAGAAATAAAAGGTTACCTGGATTACCACAATTGCCGGCCACATGTAATACCACTCTAAACTACAAACTCCTAGAGAGTCGCCTCCATTTCCTCCACCTGAGGTCCACCATGGTGTCACATAAAATGCATTATCCAGAGCCATGTCTACAACATCAAGATTCACGAGGGCCAAAAAAAGCCAGCAGCAATCTAAGTGTCCCTTGACTGACAAAGGGATGAATAAAATGTAACTTACATGACAATGGAATCCTATTTAGGCTTAAAAGGGAAGGCTATTTCAATACACACTACAACATGGATGGATGTCTTCAAGGAATATTCTTTAAAGATATTAAATAAGTGGGAAAAAAACAGTCATAAAAGGAAAAATATTTAAGATTCCTTTTCTGGGGGCTGAAGAGATGGCTCAGTGCTTAAGAGCACTGACTACTCTTCCATGGGACCCAGGTTCAATTCCCAGCACCCACACGGCAGCTCACAACTGTCTGTAACTCCAGTTCCAGGGGACCCAACACCCATGGCAAAACACCAATGCATATTTAAAAAAAAAAAAAAAGATTCCGTTTCTGTGTGGTTTGTCAGTAGTCCAACTAATGGGACGTGGAATGGTGACTGTCCAGGGCTGGAGAGAGTTGATGTTTCATGGACACGGAATTCAGATTTACAAGATAAAAGGGTTTCTGGAAGAAGATGGTGATGACTGTTCACACTGTGTACTTAATGCCACACTTAGAAGTGGTTAAGAGGGGGCAGGCAGGATGGCTCAGTAGATCAAAACACTTTCCTCCAAGCCTGATGACTCAAGTTCTGTCCCAGGGGCTCACATCGTGGATGGGAAGGCAACCCCTACAAGTTGCCCTCTGACCTCCATATCCACCCCATGGCATGCACATATGCCCTGCCATGATTAGTCAATCTATTAATAAGATAAATGCAATTTTTACAGTTGTTAAGGTGGTAAATTTTATGGGTTTATATTATAGCAGATATTTTTATTAGAAAAAATGTATTGGCCCAACATAACTAACTTACAATACTGTCCCTTCACATACAAATCATTGGGTCTTCATGGGGATGAGAACCGATTAAAAATGTAGGGATGTTTGCGGAGAGGAGTGTAAACAGTGCATGGGAGAGAGAAAGGACTCGCAACCCTGTGCAGCAGGTTACCCAGGGAGCCCACCCCACGCCGGTCCCTCACCCAGTCTCGGCATCTGAGTGCTACTGCTGTCTTTTCTCAGCCAAGCTCTTCCCTGTGGCCAGGGGGGGACGTCCCCCCACCCCATTTCAGCACAATCTCATAATACCAGAGGGAAATGGCTTTCATTAGACAGAGCCCATGATTCTTCAGCATAGGACCAAGGGATATAACATTTCATTTCCAGTCACCCTTGTGCTGCAACGGAATGTGAAGATTTTATGTGGAAGAAAGAAAGGAAAGGAAGGAAGAAAGGAAGGAAGGAAGGAAACAGAAATCTGAGAACCGATCCTTATTGTTGTCAAGGCTGCATTTTTCCTTTTTGCTCCTTTGGTAAATATGTAGATTTTTCACTCACAGAAGTCATGACTATTTCTCTGTCAGAGTGAATTGTAAAAAACGTTTGAAACAGTCAGTCACACTACCCTGCCAGTCCTGTTAAACAGAACCTTCTCCTTGAAATCATCCTGCATTGCTTTCTTCGCTGCTCTGTCCTCTGATGAGAAGATCTAGACTCTGTCCGTGATTTCCGTGGTGATTTACATGAGAGCTGTCTCCCATGGGCTCCGGTATTCGAATGTTTGATCCCAGTTGGTGTTTGGGGAGGTTAAAGAGGTGCGGCCTTGCTGAAGGAAGTAGTTCACTGGTTGTGGGCTCTGAGAGCTGAAACCCTCACCCTACGTCCAGTTCGGTTTCTCTGCTTCTGACTTGCACGGAAGCAAGTGAATTTTCAGCTTCCTGCGCTGGCCTCCATACCTTGCTTCTGTGATGGACTCTTATCTCTCTGGAGTCGTTAGCCCAAATAAACGCTCCCTTCTCTAAGTTTCCTTGGTCGCAACAACACGCAGCAACAGAAAGGTAACTAATACACCTTCCTTCTAAAGCCGAATTGCAAAAGATCACAGTCCCATCTTACAGCCAAGTAATGTGAACGGCTGGGGCAATCTGGGGCAGAATGCTCTGATTTCTGGATAACTAGCTTTGGAACATCTCTGGCTGACTCTCGAATGTGTTGATAGTTCTAGCAAAGATCAAATACTCACCATAGGGTGATCTTTTACCAAAACCAAAAACCACATCCGTTCATTTATTTGTTCGCTTGGTGTGCAAATGGCTATGGGATGGAACTCGTGCCAGTCAAGGTCCTCTAGAGGAACAGACCCAAAGAAATGAACACGTATATATGAATGTATTAACTCAGTGTACAATAAAATAATTCCCGCAGCTGAATCACATCAGAGAGGCTGGCAATCTGGTAGTTAATCAGTCCTTGAGGCTGGGTGACTCAGCAGTCAGAGCGGTCCCACAGTGGCTCTCTCTCACTGAGGAGGTCGACAACTCTCTAGTCACACAAGGCTGGGTACCTCAGTGGTCCCAATCTGATGCCAAAACCTGGAAGTTCCTGGAATGCCACTGGTCCTTAGTCCACCATGGAAGCCTGGGAACGCTGGTTCTGTATCACTGAAGGAATTAGCTGCATCAGCAAGAGGATAAGCCAGCTCAGCAGCAAGAGGGAAGGCTAGGCCAGCAAAGAGTGAGATACCTTCTTTCTGCCATGCTCCTTTTCATCTGGACCGCTACCAGAAGGTACCACCCACAGTTGCTGTGGGTCTTCCCACACCACTTCAGGCAATCAGGACAGTTCTTCAGTTGAGACTTCCTACACAGATCATCCTAATTTGTGGCAAGCTGATGTTAAAACAAACCCTTACTAGTACTCAAAAAGGTTCTGCACATGGGCCTTTATGAAAAGTCAGACTCTTGAATCTGAACTCTGAATATCTGTGACCCTGGTTGTCTCTAAATCTGTTTTCTTCATCTATGAAGAGGGGAGAGTCAAAATCGTACAGCCTCAGTCAATCTTTGAGAATTGGGGCTATAAAGGATGAGATAAGGTAATGAAGTACTTAGCAAACTGAGCAATGCATGAGAAAGTCTTCATGTATACTAGATAATGTTATAAAAATACGTAAAGCACAACCCTGCTCTCAGGGTTCTGTCAGAGAATACATCTTTCTCGTGTATTTTGAGAATCAGAGAATTTAAAAGGTAGTTGGAAACTGGAGAGATGGCTCACCACATAAGAGCATTTGCTGCTTTTCCAGAGGGTGGGAGTTCCCAGCACCTATGTTGGTTGGTTCACAACTTCCTGTAACTGCAGCTCCAGGGTATCTGATGCCTGCTTCAGGCCTCTGCACACACACACACACACACACACACACACACACACACACACACACGTCATATATACACAGATACAGACATATAAATTTAAAATATTTTTCCTCCTATTCTAGTTTCTTCTTTATCTCTTTATAGCACTATATTATATGTCTCCTCCCTTGAATTATTTGAGGAGTGGAGGGCAGATTAAAGGAGGAAATATGGAGAATGACTAACTCTAGAAGCCTTTTGAAAAACCATGTGTAAACTTACTACTGTAGACATTTCCTAAAGTATTTAAACATATGAAAGGAATTTAAATGGAGCTACCATATAACAGGGAAGGCAATGCCCCAACTAGA
Source organism: Peromyscus leucopus (assembly GCF_004664715.2). Taxonomy (NCBI): domain Eukaryota; kingdom Metazoa; phylum Chordata; class Mammalia; order Rodentia; family Cricetidae; genus Peromyscus; species Peromyscus leucopus. The sequence continues at coordinate 35,776,304 of NC_051066.1, read as the reverse complement.
CATCTTATGCAACCAAGTAAAGCCCCTAGTACCAGGAATGGGTTACATCTTGTTGAGTTGTCAGCCAAAGGGGCCTCATAGACAATACCCCCAAATCACAAGCTATTGTTAATGATAGCAATTACACCCCACAACCTATAGTAAGGTCCTAATGTTGAAGACTACACTTACTTTGTCATCAAATATGAAGAAATTGAGCTGGTGGTATCCATCTAGAAGCTTCACCCCTACTGACTAACATTTAGGGTGCTGGAAGGTACTCTGTGTGCTCCTAGAGGAGAAATGTAACCATAAATATCATCTACATATAAATCCTGTGACCTACAGCAAGCAACCTGCCTGAAAGGTGTGCTGGTACAAAAGTGGTACACATGTTATGGGAGTAACCAACCACTTTTCAAAAAAAAAAAAATTGGATTCAGGCCCACTCCATGAGATAGAAGCCATACTGGAAACTTCTAAAGCAGCCAAAAATCTGAAAATGGATAGGTTGTAGCCATAGGGGAGAACTTACTACTATCATTCTACTAAATGAGCATAGTGACAAAATGACCCCTGGTGACATATTGATATACCCATAGGTTAGGGCATCACTCAGCCCTTAACAGAGAAGCTCTTGCTTACAGTAGATGGTAATTAACACAAAGACCACAGCTGGACAATATGCAGAGAATGAAAGACTTTGGAGCACAATAGACCTAACTAGATGTCTTTATTAAGTCCCTCCCCTAAAGACTCAGGGATCTTTGTGGAAGAAGAGGTAGGAAGATTATAAAAGCTAGAGATAGTAGATGATCCCAAGGAAATAGCATCTTCCAGACACAATATAGCTGATACACATATGAACTCGTAGAAACTGTGACAGTACACACAAGACCTGCACAAGTTCAGGCCAGAAAAAATCCCAGCATAGAGAAGGAGAAGTAGGCACAAAGACTCACCTCCAACCAAGAATTTATTTACAATTGATATCTGCTGGGAGAGGAAAAATAAGTTCTCTCCAACAGTGATACTGGGTATATCAACTACACTCTAAAGCCTCCCCAACACCTAGAAATAGTTGGCCAACACAAGATGGACTCCATGTTTTTCTGTGCATGTTCTTTGTTTTTTTTTTTCTGAGAAAAAGAAAGAATATGAAGTTGGATGGATCTGGGGGAAGAACTGAGAGGAGTTGGGGAAGAGGAAAGAATACAATCAAATACATTGTGAAATAAAATGTGAAAAAAATCTAACTATTGGCAAACTGCCCTAGAATTAGTATCTGTCCTGGTTTGGTTGCTGTGATTAAAACACACACACACACACACACACACACACACACACACACACACACACACACAAAACAGACAAACAAAACAAAACAAAAAAAACCTGACCAAAAGCAACTTGCAGAGGAAAAGGTTTATTTGGCTTTTAGGTTACAAACCATCATTGAGGGAAGTCAAGGCTTGAAGCAGAAATCAAAAGAGGAATGCTATCACTGACTTGCTCCCTTTGGCTTGTTTAGTTACCTTTCTTACAAAGCCTAAGACCATCTTCCTGAGAAGGACACCACCCACAGTGGGCTGGGCCCTCCTACATCAGTTAGCAATCAAGAGAATGGCCCACAGACACTCCCACAGGCCAGGCTATTGGAGGCAGTTCCTCAGTTGAGATTCCCTCCTCCCAGGTTATATCTAATTTTGTGTCAAGCAGACAAAAACTAACCAGTGTAGTATCCAAGACACCTATCAGCCTCTCCTCTCTACATCCTGTCCATCCTCTACTGGAGAGTCATTAAATTCCTGCTTATTTACCACTTCAGGGGCACCATGGTCCTAATACACCAGTTGTTCCCCATAGTAAAAAGTTTGAGGAAGGGTTTTAAGAGCCTTCCTTCCAATCAGGGACCTGCACATCACAGTTCTAAGGATAAATATGACCCGTTGTTTGTCTTGTGTAGTTAAGCTTACTGGAACAGAGACAAATCCATTTATCAGTACATTTTCATGGTAGTCTGTATAGGACAGTGGCAGAGTTCACAGTTGGAAGACTTTAAGCCTACCAAATTTGAAATATTTGCTATTTAGAACTCTCTAGAAAATACCAGTTCCTGTTCTAGCTGAGGCTAATATTGATGGTAAGGACTGGGACTATAGCTCAGTTGATAGAACACTGGTCTGGCATGCACAGGGCTCTGGGTCCAGTCCCCTGTGGTGTGATCTAATGATGACAACAGCATGACAATGAGGATATGCCAGAAGTCAGCCATTTACTAAGCACAATAATTTACAATATCTTATAAACAGTGGTCAGCTCTGTGAAGCATTCAGATAAAGGCATAGAGGCGCAAAGATCCAAGTAACCCGATGCAAGTAGCAGAGTTAAGGCCATCACTACACTTGTTCCCGGCTATGTTCTTCAGTACGCACACAAGGAGTGATCTCTGTGAGTATCCAGGACACTGTCCATTCAGAGCACAAGATCTGCCTTCTCTAGGCAATGGCCAGTACAGGTGAGAGGAACCCTCAACACTGTCCTTATTTATTGAAAGTTCATCACATATATACTTTTTCCAGGCTTACCAACGGTATCCAGACTGTCACACTTTGTACTATTATGTCATCCAATAAAAGGAGTGAGAAGGGTTATTTCCCCGCCAGGAGGAGTCCTCACACTTCATTGGATTCTAGACTTATTGATAGATTCTAGTTTCCCTGTTACCTATCCCTTCACTTGTAAGTTACCCCACAAAATAAACCTCCCTTTTAACTATGTGGAGTTGCCTTAATATTTTAACCAATAAAATCTGATTGTTAGAGTTGATGGAGGTGTTCATCTCTTACCATATTATAAAAAACAAAACTAAGTCAGAGCTGTGCATGAGAAAGACTCTAAGCCAAATTAACCATCCATTGAGAACAACCAGGCCCTGCTCAGTCTTCAGACCCTTGGTAGCTATGCTTGTAACAAATGCTTCAGTGCATCTCTTAGTGCCTTGAAAATGCAGAAAGGAAGGAATAATATGTTTACTGTGTCTGGTCAGAATTTGGGCATAGAAAATCTCATCCATAAAGGTGTGTCTTGCTTATGAATGTCTTTAACCAAATAACATGTCTGCATCTAGAATAAGGCATAAAACCTCTCCCCTCTGCTGTTGCCTGTTATTTTGAATATTTTAAGGAAACGAACGAAAGGGGAAAAAAACTGAGAAAATCAGAGAGATTGACTATTAGAAATCAAACAATGGATCACTGGGGTGACAGAAAAAGCCGAGAACCAAGGGGACTTTTCTTTCAAACATTGCAACAGCCCATGTTAGTTCAGATTAATAAAATCACATCCAGTCATTTTGTTCAAGCCTTTTCCAAAGGAAAATTGTCAGCAGGATTTGGGCTTTAAACAAATATTGAATTTGAATTCTAATGTGTGTTCGTAAGAAACTAATGCGAAACGTTTACAAAAGTCCTCTCCCTGGGTACTACTCCCCATTCCTCTCAGAATCCCAAATGAAAGCTGACTAACTGTTCTACTACAGACTAAGGTCTTTGAAGTGGTCTTTGACCCCGACCCTGTGACGTCATTAAACCGCCTACGCTCCTTGCCACCTGTGGAGACTATTTGCCTGATTGCTACAACCTGTTCTCTTCCAACGTGATTTCCACGCACCTGTCATCCACAAAAGAGAAACGGGCTAATGCATCACTCCGGGATGGAAAGGAGGCTGAAAACTCATCGTCAGCTGCTAATAAATGCCAACCCACAGCAGAGGTTGAGGTTCATGAAAACAAATCAGGAGAAAACACGTCACAAGGCCCTTTGCCGTGTACCCGAGAACAACACAACATAGATTAAAAGAGAGACTGTGGCCAGAACAGGGACGGTTTGGTTTCCTTGGGCTTTGAGAATGCCACCCCCAGTTACTCAAATCCCTAGTCTTTCTATTTCTGTCCCAGAGCCCGCCATCAGAGAGATGGATGTTGAATCAGTCTCCCATGCTTTGCTTTTACACTCTGTGTGTCTCTTTCTGGAGACATGGACCCAGAGCCAACCGTTATTTTCAAATGTAGTTCCTTCGTAAAAATCATCTAGTGAGGCCCCAGTAGACTCAAACAGTTAAGAAACAGTGTTGGCGTAAGTGAGTATGATGTCCTGAGGTGCACCAGAGACCCCTAAATTGTCAGAGTTCATGGCAAAATGCGACTGCTTGGAGATAGAGCGGACAAAGAAAAGAGAGCCAAGAACACATCGATTCTCTCCTTGTTTAACTGGGAGAGGGCCATGGTGGGTGTCATCTAGCTTTTCTTGGGAAGACATGAAATTCAAGAGAGAGCATCAGCGACAGATCAGGGTAACAATGGCAGTCGGTCTAGCTTGGTGAACCGGTGAGCTACCGAAAGAAGCGTGGGCAATGCATAGATAGCTACACTACCAAAGAAAATTTCTCCTTCCCATACCCTGTTCCCCGCCCACCCTCAGCAGCTGCTAAACACTTGGATATACTGGGGAGTGTTAAGGCTTAGGGTGCGGCTAGTAAGCGCCCTCCTCTCTAACAGAATGTTAATCAGTTTTGTGTGCTCTTGTGTTGATACTCAGAACTGCTGAGCGTTTAAGAGGACAGAGTTCCGTAACAGGTTGAAACTGGAGCACTGGACAGTGTGACTTTTGACTTCCTCCTTTTCCAGCCGCACAAATGGTAGGTCTCAGAAAAGAACGAATACAATTAAAGACAGAAACAGTCCCCGTCTATGGTTAGTGATTTGTGACTCTTCAAAATGAAATGCTTTAAGCACTTATTTTGCTCAGGAGGAAGACTAGGCTACAGGAGGGGAGAGATGAGAGGCAAGGTCTGTGGAGAACTCTCAGTCTCTTATTTTTCTGAACAACACTGTTCTTTCCATGTCCATGTGGGTCCCACTCAGCAAATGAAAACTCCCCCTAAAAGTTCATTGTTCCAAGGGCCTGCCCAATGGTCAGCCTCCCGTGGGCCTGCCCCAGCTAAGGCTTCAAGCCTACATATTCCCTCCAGCCAGAGTGCATCCCATGAGCAGATCATGCAAATCTGGACTCTTCCTTGTTCCATGGCCACTCTTGCTTTGTGTCCTGTATAGATTAGGTGTTGAGGAGCTGCCAAGAGACCTAACCTAACCCCTCTCTGGCTGAATATCTAGCTATGGCTCTCAGAGGCCCCAGCCTTTCATTTGCCCCTGACTCAATTCTGGACTCAGTTTCCCCTGTGGACCTCCTCTCCATTTAGCACTTAAGGTTTTCTGGGAACTTAAGTCCTACAAAGAAGCAAAAGCCCTAATGAATTAGCCCTGAGGTAGGAGAGACCTTTGCTTGAACGTAGGGAAGGTGGCAAGGAAGCTTTGTACCTGAGGAAGCAGCCTGGGCCTGCTCTGGGCCACTTGTTCCATCAAACAGCTGCTGCCAGCTGCCCCTGGCCTATAGTTACTCCATCTTAGAAAGCAACAAGGGCTTCTGCCTTCCCACATCCCTACCAAATGGTACCATTCCTCCCCGCAAATAGTACTCATCATGTTTTTGTGATGTATACGTGTGTGTGTGTGTGTGTGTGTGTGTGTGTGTGTGTGTGTGTTTGTGTGTGTGTGTGTGTGTGTGTGTGTATGACAGAGGGAGGGAGGGAGAGAGAGAGAGGGAGAGAGAGAGAGAGAGAGGTGGCATGTATCATATATGGAATATGTATGTATGTATATCATAGAAAATATGCGATGCTTTGTCTCTTCCCTCACTGCACCTTTAGACCTCTTTTTTCTCATAATCTCTCTTCCACCTTAATATTATGATAAACATATTACACATGCATATATATACATACATACACATACACATATATTCTGCATGCAACAGAAAATGTGATTGCATAACATGATGGCCTTCATTTCCATCACTTTTCTTGTGAAACACATCATTTCATTATTCATTATGGCTGGAGGCCACCTTGTGTGTATGTATCCCATTGTGTTTATCCATTCATCAGCTACTGGTGAACATCTAGGCTAGAACAATGTCTTGCAATTGTGAATTACATAGTAATAAATATAGGTATGAAATATCCCTTTTGTGTGTTGATCTAGAGTCCTTCAATTATATGCTCAGAAATGATGTAGCTGGGTCACAGGGTAGACCTATTTTTAATCTTTGAGGGTCTGTATTCTGATTTTCATAGCGGCTGTACCACTTTACACCCCCACCCACAGTACAGAGGTCCCTTTTCCCCACATCCTCGCCAACATTTATTATCTATCATTTATTGTCTTTGATGATAATTACTCTGACTAGGGTAAAATAGGATCCCTGATGTGGTTTAAATTTGCATTTCTCTGATAGCTAAGGGTGTTGGCTATTTTTTCAAATAATGGTTGACGTTTTTATTTCTTCTGTTGAGGACTGTCTGTTCAATTAATCGCTCCACTTATCGATCAGATAATTTGAGTTCTTTATAGAATTCGGATGGCAATCAGACGTGTGCTTGACAGAGTTTCTCCCGTTTTGACTGCTTTCTTGCCACAGAGTCATTCCCTTTGTTGTGCAGAAGCCTTTGAATTTCATGTTACTCCATTTTTCAATTCTTCCTAAGCGACTGGGGTCCTTTTCAAAAATCTCTTGCCTGTGTCTATAACTTGAAGTGCTTTGCTTATGTTTTCTCTTGCACATTCTGAGTTTCAGTTCTTACGTAAAGATCTTTGTCCCGCTGGGTTGTGTACAGAATGAGTCCCTTTAGTTTCATTTTTCCAACTGCAGAATTCCTGGAGGGTTTTTTTTTTCAGCACTATTTTTGAAGGTCTCTTCTCCAATGTATGTGTTTGACAGCCGTGTCAAAGATTGAGGTGACTGTAGCTGTGTGGGCTTATTTCTGGACCCTCCATTCCGTTTCATTGGCGCATGACTGACTTTCAGGTCAACACCGTGCTGACTTGGGTGCTATGGCTCGGAGGTGTAACTTGAGATTGGTGACGGCAGTGCTTCCAGTGCTGCTCCATTTGGAAATGCTTTGGTTAGTCCAGGTCCTTCGCGTTTCCATACACATTTGAAGATGTTTATTTTTCTGCTTTGGGAAAGACGGTCATCCAAATTTTTGGAAGTGTGCCTTGGATTTGTGGATGGCTTTTTGGTAACACAACCATTCTCATGATATTAATCCTGCTAATCTATGAGCATGGGAAGCCTTTCTATCACCTAGTGTCTTCTTCATTTCTTTCTTTAGTATTTTAAAGTTTACATTGTAGAGGGCCTTCACCTATTTGGTTAGGCTTATTCTTAGAATTTGTTTTTTTAAAGTAATGTGAATGAGATTTTTTTCCCCTTTTTTCTTCTTTTATTGAAAATAGATTCTTTTTTCATACAATATGTCTTTATTATAGTTTCCCCTCCCTCTACTCCTCTCAGTTTCTCCCCACCTCCCCTCCCCTTCGGATCTATTCCCTTCCTGTCTCTTGTTAGAAAAGAATAGGCTTGTAAGAGATAACAACCAAACATGACAAAATAAAGTACAATAAGATAAAGCAAAAACTATCACATTCAAGTTGGACATGATGACTTCCAACAGAAGGGAAAGAGTCCCAAGAGTGGACATAGGAGTCAGAGACCACTTGTTCTCACAGTGAGAAGTCCTGTAAAAACACTAAGCTAATAGCTATAAAACATACACAGAGGACCTGGTGCAGACCTGTGTAGGCCCTGTCCTTGCTGCTCAGTCTCTCTGAGCTCATATGCACCTTGCTTAGTTGATTCAGAGGGTCTTGTTCTCCTGGTATCTTCCATCCCCTCTGGCTCCTACAATCTTCCACCTCCTCTTCTTAGGAAAGATTTGATGGAGACCTCCCATTTAGACTCTCTCTCTGCATAATGTCTGGCTACGGGTCTCTGCATCTGTTTCCATCTGCTGTTGGAGGAAGGCTCTCTACTGATGACTGGATAAGGCACAGATCTATGAGTAGAGCAGAATATCATTAAGAATCATGTTATTGTTGTTGTTTTATGTTTATTTTTGACCAGCCATGTTTGGCTTTACTCTAGGTCTTTGAGCTATCTAGTTCCTGGTTTATGCTTATCCAAGCAGTGTCAGGTATGAGTTCCTTCTCATGGAGTAGTAGGTCTTAAGTCAAAGCAGACATTGGTTGGTTACTCTCGCATGTTCTGTGTCACCATTGTCCCAGCATATTTTCAGGCAGGACAGATTGTAGGTCAAAGGTTTTGTGGCTGGGATGGTGTCCACGTGTCTCTTTCAGTAGCCTGCAGAGTACCTTCCTCCACCAAAGAGACTGACACATATCGGTGAGGGCTCCATGCAAGCACCAGCTCAACTTCTCCATGCTCAGTGAGTTGTGTGGGTGTTCGCTTCAGCAATGAGACCTTGTTGTCAGTTATGGGATAGCAGTCTTTTGTTTTAGCAACAGCCTGGGTTGTTTGGGGATTTTCATGAGACCCCCCTTCACCAACAAGTCAATTGAATGCACCCTAGTCCCATCACTGGAAGCCTCACCTTGGCTACAAAAGATGGTCAGTTGAGACTCCACATCCCCTATGTGGGAATCTCAATTAGGATCATCATAGATTCTAGGAAGTTTCCACTGCACTGGGTTTCCATGCCACACATCCCAAATGTCCCCCAATTCCAGTGGTCTCCCCCCCCACTCTCTCCCTCCACCCCATCTCCCCTGCAACCTGATCTCCCCACTCCCTCCCTCCAGTCCACCTATAAAATCTATTCTATTTTCTTCTCCCAGGAAGATCCCTGCATCCACCCCCCAAGACCCTTCCTCTTTATGCAAATCAAAACTGCTTTGAGATTCCATCTTACACCTGTCAGAATGGCTAAGATCAATAGCACATGTTATAGCTCATGTTATCGAGGATGTGGAACTAGGGGAACACCCCTCCACTGCTGATGGGAGTGCAAACTTGTACAGCCACTATGAAATAAATATCGCAGCTCCACAGAAAATTGGGAATCCATCTACCTTAAAACCCAGCTATACCACTTTTGGGCATATATCCAAAGGATGCTCCATCCTACCACAAGGACACTTACTCACCCATGTTCATAGCAGTTTTATTCATAATAGCCAGACACTGGAAACAACTTAGATGTCCCTCAACAGAATAATGGATAAAGAAAATGTGGTTCATTTTCATAATGGAGTTATATTCAGATCTTTAAAATGATATTGTGAAAATGCAGACAAATGGATGAAACAAACAAACAAACAAACAAACATTCTGAGTAGGTAACCCAGACCCAGAAAGATAACTATGGTATATATTCACTTATAGGTGGATATTAGCCACTAAGTAAATACTAACCAAGTTATACTCCAAAGACCCACAGAGATGAATGAGATTATTTTCCCTGCTTTATTTTTAGTAAGTTCACTATTGGTATGTAGGAAAACCATTGATTTTTGTTTGTTTATTTTGTATACTGCCACTTTGCTAAAAAGTATTTGTTAAACATAAGCATTTTCTTGTGGTGCCTCTAGAGGTTTTTTAAGCATATGATCATGTCACCTCCAAATAGCAATAATTTGACATAATTTGTATGTGTGTGGGCACACCACACACACACACACACACACACACACACACACACACACACACACACCAAATAAATTAATCTTAACCTATTTTAAAAGGCTTATTCTTCATCTATTAAAATTATCATGCAGTTTCTGCCCTTAAGTTTATATATTAGAGCTCTAGTGTTGGCCTGACACATATCATTATGGTCATAAGTGCCAAGGCTGCGTGCCTCTACGTGTTGTTTGCAAGTAAACAATGGTCCACACACTCTGAGGCACAAATTTTAAATAATTTATTTGTCCCAATAAATAATTATGTAAGGAAATGTATCAAACCCTCCCAGACACATGACGTGTGACTCAGCCACTCACTTCAGGGTATGAAAGGAGCTGACCCATCTCCTGCTGACTGGCTGTGATCATCCAATAGGAAAATGGCCCCAGTGACAGACCACTGCTCCTGAGCTCAAACTCACATACGGTTTCTTCTACCCGCGATTCACAGCCTCCTTCAAACTGACACTCAAAACTGCCTGCACCAGACCTCTATTCTGTGGTTTGTAGAGTCTGTTCAGTCCGCTATAGGGACTTGCTCTAGCATCAGGATCAGCTCTCTGCCTTCCCCGTGGAGAGTCTGAGCATAGCCATCTAACCCTGCAGCCTCATTAACCCTTTCTTATTCTATAACATGTGGTGTGTGTGTGTGTGTGTGTGTGTGTGTGTGTGTGTGTGTATGTGTGTGTGTGTGTGTGTGTGCAGTATAATGGGTGGTCTGCAAGTTAATATTAGCAATTAAATTGGAATGAAAGAACAAATCTGTGATCGCTAATGGACACAAGCATTAAAAAAAAGTCATGTACTTAGTGAATTACGGTCAACAAAGAGGACATAACTTACGAATTTCTTATTATTCAATAAATTCTAGAACTGTGTAAGTACACAAGTGTGTCTGTCCTACCAGAGCTCACAGCAAACACGTGGTATCTGATCATCCCATACTTGTTGCAAGCCAATGAATTAATGGTTGCACCACTGTGGCACAGAATAGAGCAGAACAGGTGTCCCCTGTCCGCCAGTGTAATTCAAGCTAGATTAATTTATAATTCGATGCTATTTTGTTTAGGTTTTCAAATATTTCATCTTATGTGGAAGTGCACTTTTCCACACTGACGTGTGTGGGAGACCAGCTCCCACATTTATTTACCACAGGGCCTCTAGAGGAGGGAGGGATAAGAGACTTAGATAGAAATAGAGGGGAGAGAAACAGATAGAAACACAGGATAGCCTCGGGTGGGCCTGGATCCTTATCCACCAGCCTGGAACTTTATTCAAAAGGGCTTTTTATAGCAATGCCAAAGAGCAAGGCAAAAAGAACTCCCCCTGCTAGATACAAACAAGTGTAGACCCTTCCAGATACCTGGCACTCAGGCCCGTGGTCCAATCAACCTCCTATGCAGTCCTGCTGGGTAAAGCCACTAGGAAACCCCAGTGGGCTCCAACAGACATGGACAGTGGCATGGAGAAAGTGGGGTGGGAATGGAAGAGGCTCTGGCACCCTCCAAAGGACCATGGGCATTCCTGAACCACTCTAGTCACAGTCAAAATGCAGGTAAGCAGCTGTAGTCTCTGCCAGTCACCGGCAGCCCCGTGTGAGCAGAAACACCAAGGCCTTGCCTCTGCTCTCAGCACTAAGGACACCAAGGATAGTGGGGCTGAGAGAGGTTCCCCCCCTGCTCTCAGCTCCCATCCCAGGGCTTCCTGTCTGCAGGCAGCAGCCTCGGCCTGGATGGCAGTGTCACCTCAATGCACCAGACTAGGCTGAGCTAAGCTGACTCCAACAGGAATGATACCAAGGAAATGAGTTGGCAGAGCTGACTAAGAAAGAAGAGCACCCCAGGAAGTTTCTTGCCAGAGCAGAAGACAGAATGACTTGGAGTCTGGTGTTAGTGAAGACCACAGAGGCAGCACATTGTTCTGGACCTGTGGAATGCCAATTAAGCAGTAAACATGCACTCTTATCTTTATGCCCTAGAGACTGTGTTGGATGGTTTTTAAATGTCAACTTGTCTCCAAATAGGATCATCTGAAAGTTTCAATTGAAGAATGGTCTAGATTAGGTTGGCTTATGAATATGTCTATAGGGAATTGTCGTGATTGTTAATTGATATAGGAAGACCCATCCTGAATGTGGGTGGCATTATTTCATGGGCTTGGTTCTGAACTATACAAGATAGGTAGAAAGCTAGATAAGAGTAAGCAAGCCAGAAGACAGCATTGGTGTTTTCATTACCTCCTGCTCTTGACAACAGACATTACACCACTAGACACTTGAGTTCTTGTTTAACTTCCCCTCAGTAATGAACTGTAACAGAAGTGTGAGCCAAATAAACCCTTTTCTTCCCCAAGTTGCTCTTGGTCAGGGTGTTTATCACAGTAGTGCAGAGGCCATCCACACAATCTCCAGTAAAACCGCAGAGTAGAACGGAGAAGGAAGGACGAGACTGGAGAGCCTGCAGAAGGACAGGACCAATAAGACCTTCACTGCCAGAGAGAAAGCTTCCCATCTTAGTATGGAGGCCTGTGGGTCTCCACCACACTGTGCCAGCCACCCCGTACATGCAGAATGGCAGGAGGAGGCAGCTGGAGCTGGAGAACAAGGTAAAGCGAGAGACACAGCATCGGGGCTGTAGACCATGGTTCTATGGGAGCCGTGAAAGCCAAGACTGCAGAGGCAGGAGAGTAATGAGGAGCACAAAGGGGGGGTGGTGCTGCTGGGTGAGGACTCAGTGAGTGAAGAACCTGATGCACCAGCATGAGGTAGCAGGGAGTTGATGTGATCAAAACACAGGAAACGTTAAGCATGAAAACATTGTAATAAAACCATTGCTGTGTAGTTATGTACAAATAATATATGCCAACAAAAACAAACAACCTACAAGTGAAGGCTAAGCTTTTTAAAGGGAGGGGACTGGTTTTACCGGTTATACCCTTAAAGATTTTTTAAATTATATCACATCCGCTTAAGCTGAGATTTCTAAGGACCTCATTTTAAGGACCTAATCTTGGACATCTACTGGTTGACATCTCCCCCCGAAAGTCAACAGATTACAAACACCTGTTAACATTCCTACTGAGAGAAGGAGGGCGGATTCTGTGCCTTCCTATTTTCACTGGAATCTGTCACATTCATGCTGTTGGCTTTGAGTCAAGAGCAGGACTGAAGTTTAAAATTGACACCAGATTCAAATCCTTGTAGCAAGTGCTCATCTGGGTACTGTCTTGTGTGTGAGAAAGGGCAGTTTTAAACTCTGCTGCGTTACACAAAAGGACAAGCCAGAAGCCACCTCCACCACACACAGTGGCTTTGGGTTGGCTTGTAGAAGCACACAGACTGCCTAGAAAGGGCTTTACTGTTGATTCTTCATAAGGGCCCCCCAATCCCCGTTTGTGATGGTATGGGGCACGGTTCTAAGGTGTGAAGATGCAACGGTTGCTTTGGGGTGCGATGTAGCTTGGAATAAGTGCGTCATTGTAAACCAACTTACACCATCAACCGGAAGTCTCAGAGGTGCCGAGAACAATGACAACCGACTTACAGACTTATCACCCTAACAGACCACAAAATGACGACTCTTCTGAGGAGAACAAAACTTTTCACTGCTGTGTGTTAATGTATGTGAATTCCTTGAGAAAACAAATTCTACTCGTGCGCAATACATAATGGCAAGATTTTATTTACTGTGATGTTTTAGTGGTTTTATAAATGAAATTATGATTAAGAAAAAGTGACTCATCCCCGATTCCTCATACTGCTCATTTCAGGTGGGAGAAAATTACAATTTTGGAGTCTATCGGAATGGTTCTAGCCAAGGACTGTGTCAAAATAGAATACTTCCAGATAGTTCTTAGCTCCCATTTGGCTACAACTTCAAACACTAAACTCATAAAGAATTGGCTGTTCTATCAATGCATACACCTCTGACTCTTTCCTAAAAACTCCCTTGTCTAGATAGAACTCTACTCTACCATAAAGTCAGATTCCAGGCCAAACCAGATAGGGGAAGGAAAACAAAGCAGGAGTGATCGGGGCAGTGGGACCCCGGGGTGTCTCTGATGGAGCAGTGGGCCCCTGGGGTGTCTCTGATGGGGCAGTGGGCCCCTGGGGTGTTTCTGATGGGGCAGTGGGACCCTGGGGTGTCTCTGATGGGGCAGTGGGATTCTGGGGTGTCTCTGATGGAGCAGTGGGCCCCTGGGGTGTCTCTGATGGGGCAGTGGGACTCTGGGGTGTCTCTGATGGGGCAGTAGGACCCTGGGGTGTCTCTGATGGAGCAGTGGGATTCTGGGGTGTCTCTGATGGGGCAGTGGGCCCCTGGGGTGCCTCTGATGGAGCAGTGGGATTCTGGAGTGTCTCTGATGGGGCAGTGGGACCCTGGGGTGTCTCTGATGGGGCAGTGGGACTCTGGGGTGTCTCTGATGGGGCAGTAGGACCCTGGGGTGTCTCTGATGGAGCAGTGGGATTCTGGGGTGTCTCTGATGGGGCAGTGGGCCCCTGGGGTGTCTCTGATGGGCCAGTGGGATTCTGGGGTGTCTCTGATGGGCCAGTGGGCCCCTGGGGTGTCTCTGATGGAGCAGTGGGATTCTGGGGTGTCTCTGATGGGGCAGTGGGCCCCTGGGGTGTCTCTGATGGGGCAGTGGGCCCCTGGGGTGTCTCTGATGGGGCAGTGGGACTCTGGGGTGTCTCTGATGGGGCAGTGGGACTCTGGAGTGTCTCAGACTGGGGAGATCTGGAGCACACTAACCCAGAGCAAGGCCGGTGTTTAGCAGTGTGAAATGAAGTTGTAGGTGGAGTTTGAAAGAACAGTTAGTCAGAAAGTTGGCTGGGAAGTCCAGCTGGATCCTATCCAAGTGTGGTTAGCAGAGAGTGGAAACTCTGAGCAAGTACACACTGCCACGGTGGGATAACGAAGTAGTTAAAATGCTATCCCAGCACTCAGAGAAACACAGACTCTTCATTTGACGACAGATACTTTGATCTTCGTCCTGTCCATTGAGTAACAAAAGAAACAACAAAAAACAAAATGCAGGCCCTTTCTTAGTTTGAAGCAATAATTTTGACATCCTTTCGGATATGATTAATAGTGTTTTAGACTTTTTTCTCTTTTTCTGTTACAACATAGCATCTGAGACTTTGGGGCAAATGGAACTGGCGCACCCTTGTGTTTTGAGAGGGAACAGTCTCAAAACTGAAACAGTAGCCTTTGTCTCCTCCACTCTCCACAACCACCTGTCCTTCAAATCCAGGTCACAGCTGGCCCCATGGACACAGCTGTACTGGCAGCTGGTATCACTTGATGCGGCCACTTGTGGCTTGGACAGGGGCTGGTGACTCTCCTTGGCTCATGCAGCCCCATGCCATTTGGCTGAATGAGTAGATCTGTCCTAAGGGTCTGTGACATTCGTTTCCCTCGGCATCAGAATCCCCGTGTCCCCCAGACTTTGGGGTGCCTTCACTCTGAATAGTCATCACTGGAGCGCCAAAAGCAGCATGGAAGAACTAAGGCGCCGGGAGGTCTGTCTTATCCCCACGAGGCACCAGGCTACTGTGATAAGGAGAACAGCATAGAACATGATGAGAAATGTTCACTTTCCTGAGTCCTTCCTGTGTTTCTGAGTCCTTGCTGTGGAATACAGAACGTCTCTGTGCTCCTTGAGGATCCAAACTACCTGAATGCTACTAAAGCCACCCACTGCCCTTGAATTTTGACCTTGGGGTGGCATGGGGAAACCCAGTGTCTCCTTTCTTTACTGCCTCTCTTTTACAAGTCATTCTGGAGAAAGGGGGACTTTCCCTCTTGTCCCCTGAAATAGAGAATCCCTCTACCAGCACTAGCGAAACCATGTGACTTTACCATGCTAGATACATCATTTCTGCACTGTAGGGGGAGTTGTCATGTGACCCATCCACATTAGTTTCTGCAAATCTAAGATGGATTTAGAACATGATGAGAAATGTCCACTTTCCTGAGTCCTTCCTGGGTTTCTGAGTCCTTGATGTGGAAAAAAAATTTTTTTTTTCTTGCCATTCCAATTATTTTCTTACAGGACAAGGTGTAAAAGGTGTTATGATAGGACTTTCAGGAGGCCCTGGTGGGTGGAGCCAAGGTGCCCCACGGCAGGTGAGAGACAGAGATGCCATGCAGACAGCACTCAAAGAAGAGTTTTGTTTGGTGGGAAAAGAGCGAGGGGAGAGAGAAAGAGGAAGGGGGGAGGGAGAGAGAGAGAACCTCGTAGGAACAGACAGAAAGAGAAAGAGAGAGGGGTGGCTCAATGGTCCCTGACTACTCTTCCTGAGGACCTGGGTTCGATCCCCAGCACCCACATGGCAGCTCACAGCCGTTTGTATGCAGGGGATCAGACACACCCTCTTCTGACCTCTTCAAGCAGTACATACATGTGATACACAGAGAGAGAGAGAGAGGAGGAGTTTTCTCTTTAAGTGGGCTTTATGTCAGAACGCACAGTCAGGGCAGGTCCCCAAGGGGCAGACCAGAATCCCTCAGACCTTCGTAGGCCCCCAGACCTTAGTGCCGTTCAGGCCTGGAACCTAGTGTGTAGACAGCAACGCTTACCAAATTCTGGGCAAGTCCCTAAACGTGCCCACCTTGCTTTTTGGCTTCTGTAGCTCTGTAGTTCCTATCAACTGAGGTGTGTCAACCCAGGATGTGGCCGACAAAGGCCCAGAACTGTACTGGGTTCCTGAACAGCCCATGTAGTCACTGGCAAGCTAATGGAGACTTTCTATTGGCTTGAACCAGGTCCAAGCAGTCTTCTCTGGTGGGTACTTTTCACAACAAAAGGTATTTCATGGCTTAGCCTCAGAGGTAAAGGCTTCAAAGAATATTCTTTGAGAGGGAAACAAAACAGATTACTTTAATATTTGCAAAATATCCTCATTATATGCTAGAAAATATAAAGTATATTTAAAAGGGGGCAGGCACCAGCAGGAGAGGACCGGATGCACATTGCAAAGTGAAGGCTGTGATTGACGATCACCAAATGTAGCACACACACACACACCCAACCTGCTACAGCCATTTGGCCACAGGGGAGCCTCTGTGAGGACTCCACTTGGTAGTCTCTTTGGCTTGTTCTCAGTTCCCGGGCTTGTGTACGATCTTTAATTACTGGATTATTTTCAGTGCAGTTCTTTTCCTTAAAGCCAAAATATGAGAGTTAATGGAAGCACTCTGTTAAGACTCACGTCCCATAATGGACTCTTTGTGCACATACACATAACTAATGCTTTTTTCTTGTTCCTGTAATCCCTCTCTAAACAACCTTCCACTCTAGGACAGTTCCCAGCTGCCACACCCCAGATTACCTGGGTGTCCTGAGTCTTCCCGAAAGCCTGCCTCCAGCGCGTCCTCTCCTGCACACACTCGCTCCTCCCTCTCCCCTAGTCTGTCAGTTTGGACTTCTGTCAGGGCATTTTCTGAGCCTGCCCGTTCAAAGAAATCTAACTTCCCTGCTTTCCTCGGCAGGGCCTCTTCTCCAGGGAAGCTGATAGCCAAACTGGCTTTTTAAACAGCCGCAACAGCCCAGACCTTCACTTCCGTTTCCTGCCTGCCCCGGGATGATTTGTGCTGCGTCCACTTTCTGCCGCCAGTCTAAACCCAACCCACCTTCCCAAATGTACCTCAACTCCTCCTAAGTCACTAGTCACTCCAGGCCACACCACACCACACCACTTCAGAACTTCCGGGTAGCATCAATGTTGCTATTTTATTGCCCAAGTGCTTGCCTGGGATAGCTCATCTGCTCTTCATTCTGTCCCTGCAAAGCAGGCTCGGCGAAGTGAAGTGCACACTGGACGTGAGGACTGCGAACTTCCAAGTGATCCGCAACTTTGCTCCGCATTCAGGCCGAGAAGCAAAATGTGCGGTTCACCACGTCTTCTAAAGCAGAGGGTCTCAACCTTCCTAACTCTGTGACCCTTTAATCCAGCTCCTCATGCTGTGGTGACCCCCAACCAAAAAAATTATTTCTGTTGCTACTCCATATTTGTATTTTTGCCGCCGTTATGAGTAAGTAGCATAAATATTTTTTGGAGCTAGCGGTTTGCCCGGGGGTCAGGACCCACAGGTTGAGAATCATTGTTTTAGTGTCAAGCGTCTTCACCTTACTTCCGGCCTGCCTGGCAAAGCCATATGGGGCCAGGACTGTGAGCTCTGTGTTCTCTGCACGCTCTCCTAGGCAAGCACACCATCCTTGAATGATGCCTCCCTGCCCCGAATGGTCTTTCCCATGGTGTCACTCTTCTGTCAGCTGCCTGGTGTCATGGGTCTTGTATTTAAGTTTACTCACTCAGCATCCATAGCTGCGCTTGTCTCTCCTTCCAGGAATCTTCAGTGAACGCTTGGATGGCTGAGACGCCACCAGCCTGAGCAGGAGGCGTGGGGCTGCCCATCTGCAGCATTTGATTGGGATGTCCCACCTCCTGACACCCTTTTGTGAGGCCAGGGGTACACAACACTCCTAAGTTCACCTTCCAGATACTACAGAGTATTGTGGCCTGCTGGAGGCATTCTCTGGGCCAGCTCTTGGAGCACTGGAGTTTTGGGCAGTGTGGAAAAGAGCCCCCCTAAGATCTCTGACTAAATGCTCCTCAGCCCTGTGATTTATTTAGAGAGAAGCCAGTTGTGCTGGCTAGAACAGAGAGATGTGTAGTGTGGAAGCAGATGTTAAACATTAGAGCTTATACGTTCAAAGAGGATGTGCCCAAGGAGATCTCTCTGCCTGGTCCTAAATGACAGGCTCCGAGCATTTAGCGCTACCTTAGGAAAGTGGTGAATCGAGGCTTCGTGGAGGATGTTTGGGAGCTTCGAGGGCACAGGCCTGGCAGGGAAGGCTCTGCAGGGCTGCTGTGCTGTGAGAAGACTTCAGCTGGAAGCCACTCGTTTCCTGCCAGGGCCTGCAAACAGTATGGCACCCTCTCCCACTCCTGCCAGCACAGCAGAGACTCCAGGGCATCCAGCCCGCCGCCCTTCTCTCCCCGCTCCTTCCTTTATTGTTCTGGCTAAGGAGAAAAGGACCTTCTAAATGTCCCCTGAATTCCTCACAGCTCAAGCTTCCTGTCATAGCACATTCGGCTTTCAGAACCTGGGAGCAACTTGGTCATTGTTGGCATGATGGAGTCATTGAAGTATCCCCTGAAAAGTCCTGCTGGTTCCTGGCTTCTTCATGTACCCACTGCTGGTTGAGGAAACCTAACAGAAACACTGTGAAATCCCAGCTGCTCCTACCTCTCCTTCCCTGGCAAGTGGAGCTTGTTCGAGATGGAGGAAGGTGGCTTTTGTGATGATAAATACCATTGCACTCCCCATTCCAGACGTGTTCAGGCATACTATGGGTTACGATCAGCCCTCAGGAAAAGAAAGGTCAGTCTGTCCTAGCTTGTTTATGTCTTTACACTAACCATGCGCCTCTCCTGCCTGTGTTGGGTCAGAAGATCTGCACATGTCTACAGCTGTCATGGACAGAGCATTCCACACACGGCAGTTAACCCTTCCTGCAAGAAGGGAGCCTACCTCCGCGACTGACCCACGTGAGCCAACTTCAGAGTGCTGCTGGACCTGGTTTGCTATCTGATGAGGGAGGGAGGGAGAAGGGAGGCTGCACCGCTCTGCTCTAAGAAAGTGTGGTTCCTGAAAATTCAGATAGAAAGTCAGATTAAATCAGGATTCGGTAGGCTTTTCATCTTACTTGAGAAAAAGCAAAAGATGTCTTAAAATAGTATCTCCTCTCCAAGGGCAGGTGAAAGATGGCCTGATTCATAGGAACGTCATTCCCAATCAGTTTCTGGGGAACCAGATCGGACCCAGCTTCAATGGAAATGGTGGAGAAGGCCCTTACATGTCTATACTGTTATAAGATGATCCACTGGGTATGCAGTAATTCTCAGGGCAGGAAAAGACTCACTGAGTGCCTGACCATTCAGATAATTAGTTCCCATTCAGCCATAACTTCTCAAATATTGGCAGCAAGATCTTTGCTGGATACTCC
Source organism: Peromyscus leucopus (assembly GCF_004664715.2). Classification (NCBI taxonomy): domain Eukaryota; kingdom Metazoa; phylum Chordata; class Mammalia; order Rodentia; family Cricetidae; genus Peromyscus; species Peromyscus leucopus. The sequence continues at coordinate 35,756,718 of NC_051066.1, read as the reverse complement.
CATCAGGCGACTAATACAATGCAAATCAAATGCAGATCGACTGAAATGGAGTGAAACTGCCTACCCTGCAACAGATACAGGCTTTCATCTGAATGGGACAGGGACATAATTTGAGCTTCATAAAAGGGTGCTTTAAATATCAGAGAACTAGAAGATATCAATGGAGAAGCGAGAAACAGTATTTTTAGAACTTTCCCCCCCAAAAAAAGACCCTCAATACCTATAGGTAAAAGGGTCTTTACTAAGGCCATCTGTGCCCTGCTCTAAGTTACTCCATATTGTGTAAAATGGTGACTTTTCTAGGCAGTGCCTTGCCCTGAGACACTCCATTTTACAAGCATCTTTGACTCCATTTTGAGTGCAGACTCAGAGGCAGGAAGACTATGAGCCTTGGTGGGCACGTAAACAAACAGCACCACCCACAAGGACTGGACTGGCATATAAACTATTTCTAAAAGTTAAAAAGGATACTGCCATGTAGGGAGTGTAGACACTCACAGAGTTTTCCTAGTGAGAACTTGCTCAGGGTCCGAGAATTTAAGCTTGCTTTACCCAGCGGGGCTGCATAAGGGGATGATTTGACCACGGGCCTGGTTACCAGGTATTTGGAAGAGTCTGCACTTGGCTGTGTGG